>NC_016459.1:937500-1250000 GCF_000226115.1 Thermothielavioides terrestris NRRL 8126 | reverse complement strand
GCGGTGGTCGCTGTCGCGGTTGCAGTCCGGTACCAAGGTACTTTTTGTCCTATCACTGTGGGGTTGCGCGGTGATACGCGCTACCAAATTTTGGTGGTGGCGCACAGGCCCTCCCTGCCAAAGTGTGCAGCTGTGTAGTCATTCTACTGAACCTGTTAGTCATTTTACTGGGGTCGGCTCCACTTGCGCCCCTTATCTTATCGGGACGGGGTTTGACGTCAATTCTCCACGCACACAACCAACGCCCCGCCTCGTCCCACGGCAACGAGAGACGGGGAGCGGGGCAACAATGGCCGATTTTCACATGCCATGGATGCTGGTGAACAGAGGGAATCACAGCTCAAGCATCATACCACACAGCCCACTCTGATCTGGAGCGCATACCAAAGCAAATTCCTGCTACCTGAACTACAGTATTACGTACAGCACGTACTTGTGTTATCTGCCTAACCAATTGCTTACAGTACCTACAACGTCATCAGCTCCAGGGGTGCTCACCTGACCGAGGCCTTCGACCCCTAATCCCGCCATCCATCGTCGCTATTAGAGGATAGCCACCGCAGCACATGGCTCGCTGATCGAAGTCAATGTTTTCTTGACATGTAACTGTTCTGTGACTATTTTCGCTTTTCTCCCTGCAGTACTACCAGGTAGTCTGCGACAAGCTAACAGCAACCACGCCGTCAGGCGGTTGATTACGCGGCAGCGCCTGGGCTGCTGCGACGGGGAAAGCAACAAGCATGGTATCAATTCCCTCTCTCATAAACAGAGTACGCCTCCGCTCTCCCTCGTATCAGCCAGTAACACCCCGGCTACCAGTCCCATCCGTCGTCTCCAAGTATGCCCGCCACTTCATTTGTTGGATGGCTGTCCATATCCTACGACCCACCGATTGTGCTTGGACCCCGTGCTGAAATCCTCTTCCGGTACATTGATCCTAATCCTAGAGAAAGTGCGATCGGATGACGTTCTGCGACTCCGGGGAGAATTGTTGCAGCAGCGGCGAGACGTCCGTGCCGGTGCCTTCTACTAGCAGCTTCGTAGCTGCCACAACGCGCGCGGCGTTCTGGCCGCTCAGCGCCTCGGCTTCGAGAGCCTGCGCAACATACACGAATATCTGCGGCGCCCGTGACATGACCGCAGGGTGTTGCCTAGAAAGACGCCATGTCAGCTTGTCTGCGTTGCGACTTGCACAATGCCACACAGTCCTTACTTCGAGATGAGTTCCGCCAGGTACAGGTATGCGTACGGCGCCGCCTCCTCATCATTGGTGACGGGCAGCGTGTTGATCCATTCCGCAATGACCTGGTCAGGCTGGGCGACGGCCGACGAGTTGAAATGCAGGATCTTGGCAATGGCCGCGCATGCGTTTTCCGTCGCGTACACGTTGTCTTCGTTGCGTGCATCAGGAACCCGCATTACCTCGAACAGGAACGGGACGGCGCCCCAGAGGAATGCCGACCAAGCGTCGCCGCCGTGCCGAGCCGCCACACCAATGCCATAAGCTGCGGCCTGGCGAATGGCGGGCGACGGGTCCTGGCAGCCCTGTATCAGTGGTTGCGTGATGTAGTTGGCGTACTGGCTGCTCTGGGGGCCGCAGTACTCGAGGACGTCGTCCATGATGCACAGTCCCCACTGCCGCTGCGTCGGGTCTTCCGATTTCAGGAAACCTTGGTAGGTTGGGAGCAGGTGCTCCCAGTGACGGAGGAAATTGGCACCGTGGTACTTGAAAACACAATGGAAGGCCTTGTTCATGTCGGAGAGCAGTGTCTGATCATCCTCGATGGCCATGAGAATCTCTTCCTGCTCATCCTCGGCATCCTCCGCCGCGACGCCCCGCCGCTCCTCCTCGCGCTGCGCGACACGGTCTTTGTAGTCTTCCAGAGTCGAGTTGACCGCCTCGATGAACCGGCCCAGGTGCGCGTCGGTGAGGCAGGGCCTCGCTATGACCTCGACCGACTCGTAGAAGCACTGGTACATCTCTGCGAGCGTGTCCACGGCTGGTTCCGCAGTCAGGACCTCGAGAAGCTTGTCGACCGTCTTGTTCCACAGGCTAGCCAGCTGCTCCGACTGAGGCCCGTACGCCTTCTTGACGCAGCTGAGGAGCTGAGGGACAAGCTTGGCCGACACAAACCGAACTGGGTCGTGGAAGAAGAACGCGAGGCCGGGGAGGGCAATCTTCTCCATAATCTCGTCTGCGTGCGGCGCGAAGTCTTCTTCGAGCACTTGGGCGTAAACGACGAGAAGCTCAATGGCCATGTGCTTGTCGTCCATGGAGCTGGTCTTGATGCCGATGGTCTTGCCACGCAGCGGCACCAGTTCCCAGCCGTCTTCTTGCTGGAACTTCTCGATCTGCTCGTCGTCATCAAGGAGCTGAATGTCGGCCTTGGCGCTCGCCAGTTCCAGTAGCGGCGGCATGACCTTGGGCAGGTACGGGAGGAAAGCCTTGCCCATGACGCGACACATTCTGCCCCAGCAGTGCATGAGATACTGGGCCTGCGGGTCGTCCGGATCCTGGACGTTATCTTGGATGTTTGCCAAGAGCTGGACGAGCATTGTGGCATCCCCGCCGAGGCGGGGAGCACCGACCGCAAGCGCGATCAGGGTCGCGCACTCCATCGCCTTTGCCCGGAGCAACCGATACTCCTTATCGTTCTCGCGTCCCAGGACGCTGACGAGAAGGGGCATCAGCGTGTCGTAATACCGGGCGAAAGCTTGCTCTGCGGCGTCGGCGATAGTAGCAATCGTGGAGAGCGCTTGCTCTTGGACGTATCTCTTGTCGCTTTGGAGCAGCTGATAGAGGGCGCTCAACAGCCCGTCGAGGTAGGGTTCGAGCACGCTCTTATCGGCCTCCTCGCAGAAATTGACCAGAGCGGCGGCGGCGTGGGACTTGACCCGGGCCTCCGGAGAGTCGAGAACGGGGACAATCGCCGAGAGGATGGTATCGTAGTACTCTTTCTGCATTGTCGGCGCGAAGTCCGTGCTCATCTGACCGAGTGCGTTGCAGCCGGCCCAACGGACACGCGGGTGGGGATCCTTCAAGGCGGGGACAACCAGCTCGAGAACTTGCTTCAGTTCGCCGATCATCTGGTCCCGACAACCTTCGGAGATGGCCGAGATGGCCATAAGAGCAGCATGACGGTCCCTCCAGGCGGGAGAGGACAGCATCCGCGGAAGCCAGTTGAATGTTGGCTGGAGGATGACCATACCGCCCAGCTTGTTGGCGAGACGATCCATGCAATGTTCGCCGGCAACGTGGTTCTGGTCGCTCTCAGGGTCATCGAGGTCATCCGCGGCAAGCCATTCAGCTGCATCATCGTCGTCTTCGCCCAAGTCGGTCATCAAGCTGAGGCACTGGGTGACCATGTCGTTCGTGTAGTTAGGGTCCTTTTTGCACATGGACGGCGCATAATCGGCAAACGTCGCCATGAGCTCCAGCGCATTTTGCCGGCACAGATCGCTCAGCTCCTTGTCCTGGATGACTGAGATACAGAATTGGACGAGAACGTTGAAGACCTGCTTGAACATCCGCGGGGCTCCTTCGGCGAGGTCGATAAGAGCTACGAGGGCCTTGCTGAGATCCTCCGAGTCTTGCGAGTCCTTGATGGGCGGCAGGATGTTGAGGACTTCGGGAAGAAGGACGTGATACTTGGTTTGGTTTTTCTTGCTCAGGCTGCGGAAGAAGGCTGCAAAGGCCTCCATGGCAGCGAGACGAACCTTGCATCCAGTCAGCAACGGAAAGAACCCGAAGCCCCGAGACGACGTTTCCTACCGCGACCGAGTCGTCCTTGAAGGCTTGCGCGAACGCCTGGGCAACCGCATCTTCGTGTTGCTTCTCAATGATACCCGGCGTCGTCGTGAAGACGCGGAATGCGGTCTCTCGCTTGAGAGCATCTGGGGCCTGACTGAGGCTAAAGAGAGCCTGGAGAAGCTCTGGCCACGAGTCGTCTGCGGGAATGTGACTGTTAGCATCCGGCTGGGAGACGGCAGGCGGGCTCGCCACTTTGGGGCACGCACTGTTGTCGTAGTATTGTCTGGCGAGCTCGGCAACGGCATCGCTAATCCTGTTCCGCACGGTCTTATCGCTCTCCGTCACCAGGGTTTCCAGAAGTTTTCCACGAATGACGGTTCCGTGTTCCTTGTCGAGGGAAATAAACATATCGACGTTGTCCGAGTTGCCGATCTTTCGAGTCTTGGACGCTATCCGGCGGAAGATGAGCGCCGCAAAGGAGCGCATCTGGTGGACGGAATGGTCAGCATCAGCGCAGGCGACGCGTAACCCAGCGAACGCGGCCTAACGTACATTTGGATCGGTGGAATTTGCGATTTGTTCGGCCAGACCCATCAAGAGCCACTCGGGCCGCTGGCTGGTCCATTGGTTCTGGAGGACATCTTCAGCCTGGGAGCGGATGTTGTTGTCCGCGGACTGGAGCTGCTGAAGCAGCTGAGCCAGCTGGCCGTTGACCTCGGCAGGCAAGAGCGACGTCGCGCCCGAGGGCGACTTGGCCGCCGACATCGCGGTTGGGAAAGGGGGGGATGTAGAGTGGGATGTTCTTCGACCCGGAGAGTTGCCGCTGCCAGAGGCGTGCCTTTCAGCGCGCACCGAAGATGGCGTGCCAAGCTGTCGCTGCCTTGTCGGAGAGTTGGCTTGTCAGCCCTTGCTACCCGAGGCCAAACCTGGCCCTGGTGGGGTTGAGCGCGTCGGGCAGCACCGACGCTACGGAGCGACAGGTCAAGCTAAAGCCCAAGAAATCGCAGAAGGGCACGGTGGCAACCAGGCCGGAGAGGCGTCCACGACAGAAGACGCGTTGGTGGTTGAGAGTCGCGAGACAAAAAATGATTCCGGCGGCGTGTTGAGGCAGGGAACACGAGTTGGAGGAGGGGGGTTTCTGATGCGTGGAAGGAGGGGAGCGAAACTTTTTTTGATTGGCGATGGGGGAGCCAAGCAGCAGCACCTTCGGTGGGGGAGGGGCAGGCTCCGCACAGTACCGACGACCCTTCCGGCAGAAGGGAGGCTCTCGGGCAGCTGCTCGTGACGCGCACAGCTCCTAACGCGTCTGCCTGTAAGTCCGCGGTTGATCATCCAGGGACCAGAGAGTGCACCTGATTCGTGCCTAGGAGTTTGAAATCTGTTCCATTGAACTGGGAGGGGGGCCAACGGGACAGACGGTCTGTTCACAGTATATTCGCGCGCCCAAGAACGGAGCGTGTTTGAAAAGTACGACGTATTTCGTAGTCCGGAGTGTAAGGTACGGGCAGCCCAAGATGGACCCTGCAAATCCGGAAGTCGGGTACCTTATCAGCTTCCAAGGCTACATTAGAGCAACACATTGGCTTTAGATTTTATTTTGCGTGTACTGCGTAGGTCTACTTCTCAGCAGGTGCAGCAACAGATTGATGTGCTTGTTCTCCTTCCCCTTGGCCATGGTATAAACGGGAGCGAGAGACCGAAAGTGATTGTGTGATCCGTCAGGAATACGGAAGTACGGAATACACGACGCAACAACTCAGGTACGGATACAGAATACACACACAAACGGATGACAGCGGGGCAGATCCTCCATTCATGTGATCATCCCTGTTGATTGCTCCTGGCGTGGTCTTGCTTGTGCGTGTTCTGAACTCCAGCTCCAGGACGGTTCAGGCGCAACCTTCCATCGCGATGGTCATGCTTACGGTGGTTGGTGGCGCTGCACATCGGATCAAGCACTTGTAGTGTATGTGGCCTCGATGAGGCGTCCTGTTTCCGTACTCCGTGCTTTTCGCCCATCCGCGAATTTCCGTGCAGCTGGGCAATGTGCGCCGTGCCCCGACACGGGCGGCTGGGCATCTGGAGCTTACTGTGGAATCCGGAGAGCACAGCAGTTAGTGTAGCTGGAGAACCCCGCATTGCTTGAGTGAGCTCCGGGCGTCACCGCTCCTGCACATGCCCTGTCCTCGCGGTTGCCGCGTGGAGCTTCGCCGTCACACTGTTTCGCTCCCTGCTCTACACGATCATCTCTTGAGAGAGATGGCGTTGTTCCTTCTCGTTATCTGCCTGAGGTAATTACCAACCGTTGAGACTCCAAACAAGGCGAATACCGAACCAATTCATCGCCGCTTGCAATTATCAGGTAGGGTAGCAGCCTCGACCGGGCTGCTTTACTCTGCACCGCCGATCCATTCATGGACGCGCCCGACTCTGCTGCCGCGAGGAGCGCTCCGGGGAATGCGGCCAACACGTCGGGTGCGGCAGCCTCATCGACCATGGAGAGGCAAAACTCCCAATCCAGTGCCCACAAGGTCAGCCACATTGCCGCCCATCGCCAGAGCTTCGCCGAGAACCAGCGGTATCCGCCGCCGTCCCCGCGCAATCAGCGGCACCCATCCTTCACCCAGCAGGCGCTCCAAGAGCTCATGAACCATCCGCCCTCCAATCGACACCCCACCCCCCGCTACGCTGGCCGAGACTGGCGGGACATTGCCCTCGGGGAGCTGGTGGTGCCCGAGGATGTCAGATGGGCCGACTTGGACCTCAGCGTCCAGGATGCGACCATGGTATGATAGGCACACAAGCCCGCCCAAGCTCCTCTCCGAATCCCGTTCCGCGGCTGACAACCGTACGATTAGCTGCTCCTCAGGCACAACCCGACCAATGTTGTCCTCGTACGCGAGTCACCGTCGTCCAAAACAGCCGTCTCCACCTTCGACTACAGCGACTTGAATGCGTATCTGCTGGTGGTCGTAGGCTTGGCAAAGCCCGAGGATGAAGACATCAGCCTGTATGCCGAGATCGCCAAGAAGGCGCAGTCGCAGGAAGACATCCCACTACGCGAGATCCAGTCGCTTGCGCGGAAAGAGGAATTGGTGACCCTCCCAGCCGACGCAACTCTCGATAAGGCTGTCGAGGCGTTCGGCGGCGGGATCCACCGGGTTCTGATCGCCAACTCGGCCGGCGACGTGGTGGGCGTTCTCAGCCAACTTCGCCTTGTCGAGTTCTTCTGGAACGAAGCGGTGAACTTCCCGGTGATCGAGCGGCTGTACGGCTGCCTGCTCCGAGACCTCCAGATCGGCACGCACCAGATCATCGCCATCAAGTGAGCGGGCCCCATCTAATCCATGATGGCCCAACTGTTGGATTTTAATGCTAACCCGGTGTGTCGTACACAGTCTCGACCGCCCCCTGACCGATGCGCTCCTGTTGATGCACAATGAGGGTCTCACGTCAGTGGCCGTCGTCGACCAGGGGCTGAACGTCGTCGGCAACATCTCGACTGCAGATGTCAAGCACCTGACGAGTGCTGCGAGCCTGCCGCTCCTCAACAACTCGTGCATGAACTTTATCAGTGTGATCCTCTCGGAGCGCGGCGTGGAACACGGCCGTGACTCTTTCCCCGTCTTCCACGTCAATCCCTACTCCACTCTGGGGCACACGGTCGCCAAGCTCGTGGCGACCAAGTCGCATCGGATGTGGGTGGTCGAGTCCGCCTCGCCCTCGCCGAGCGCCCCGGCAACGCCTCTCCTCCAGCCGAGCCATCCGGCCGCACCTTCGCCTGCGCCGGCACCTGGCGGGGCAGCCGTAGGCAGCCCGCCCCCGTCTGCGACGGTCATCATCCCTCCGCCCGGCAACGCCCCGCCGCCGCAGTCGCCGCAGCCCAACCAGACCTTCGCCACGACAGTGATACCGAGTGGCTTGCCCGGTGCTCGCCTGTCTGGCCGCCTGACGGGCGTGGTGTCCCTGACGGACATCCTGAATCTCTTTGCCAAGTCGAGCGGCCTCCGGCCGTCCGATCCGGCGGAACAGCGGGCAAGGAGACGACGCAGCTCGAGCTCCTCGGTGCGCCCCAGCTTGGATAGCGCGAGAGCCAGCATCGACCTCAGAAGGTAGACAGCGGGTTAAACACGGATGGGCGGCCCGGTGACCGCGCAACTGGATGAGGAAACAGTATCATCTCCCGGGTTTTATTTACCGTCTACGTCTGGCGGATTAAGGGCGCACGTAGAAACCAATTCCATTGGCAATCCGAGGGAAGTCGCGAGGATAGGTCACAGCATGGTTGGCTTACACAGTAGGATGCGGTTCTGAGTCGCTATCAGATTGCTAGCCAGGTAATGGGACTCGTGGCGTCTCGCGCGTAGGGACGGTAGAGATTCTTCAGTCCCAAGTGGAGAAATGAGTTTGAAAACATCGCCGGATTGAGGCGGGGGGCATACAGAATTGGAATGACTTGCCACAAACTTACGACAGGAACATGGGTAGTAACCTGGAAGTCAGGTAGTATTCCAGGACTGAGAAGTCTCCATTTGAAACACCGCATCCGTGAGCCACTATAGTTATCTAACTGGACACAGGGGTATTCTTGCCGTCTCCTCTCAAACATGGAAGCTCGCCTTCGTCACCTCCATGCCCCAGTCATTAATCGAGTGACCACAGCCGGTCATAGAATACACACACTTTACCATCCTCCCCACCATCATCACCCTCCATCCCCCACCCTACTCGCATCCAGGTCGCCCAGGACGCCGCCAAAGAACACTCGTTATCAAAACAATACATGTAGCTAGCTAGCTATGTACGAAAAAGAGGCAAAAACAACATCCAGATATACACGATGTACTTACACAGTTGAAAAAGCGATATCGCGTAGGCACCTCATCTAGCCTGGGTAGGTAAGGCAAGTCATACAGCGTCATAATCATACACACCCAGCAGGCCTCACAGGGCTCGCTTCTGTATCCCGTCCGGCGGCCTAGGGGCCGAGATGGTGCCGGACGGATCAGGCAACATGTCCCGTCGCCGTGGCGACTAACGGTATGCGCCGAGGAAGAACCACAGGAGGCTCGGCCGCGGTCTCGCAGGCGACGCCGGGAGCGGTCGGTCGAGAGGTGGTCGAGAGGGCTGTGAGGCGTGACGGGTCTGGTGAGGTAGGGGATAGTTCTGGACACGGTTCCGGAGACGGGGCGCAGGCAGCTAGTCGACGCCCCAATCTGTGTCCGCGTCCCTTTGCGGAGTTGGATCTTGGCCGTTGTGGGTCTCTGCGTCGTCGTCGGCGGGCGTTGGCGCGCTGCTCTCCACAGCCGCTTGCTTCTCCTCCCCAGCCGGTGGCGGGGAAGACGGCGATTTCGACCGAGCTGATCGTGGAACATCCAGCGGCCCAATCTCCTCCTGCTCATCCTCTTCCTCGTCACCACTCTCGGGGAAGGCGCCGACCATCTTTATCCGGCGCCTCCTTCCTCTCCCTCTGGCCCACCAGTCCACATCCCCGTCATCGAACCCCGTCGCCCACCCCCTCCCGGCCCCAAGCGCAGCCCCGCGTCTCCCGACATACCTGCCCTGCTGCCCCGCAAACTCGTCATCGCTCCAATCCCACGTAACACTGACCCGCTCCCCGGCTTCGCCCATCCCAAACACCAGGCCCCGCCACTCGCCGGCGGCAATGCGCGCCGCCACGTTCAGCATGAGGCTGATGAGGTGGGAAGGCGGCGACATGAGGATCTCGCACGTCTTGTGGATGACGGTCATGGGCAGGCGGCGGACGGCGGCTAGGGTGCCGGTTGTTCGGGCCGTGGCTGTTGTGTTCGTGCTGGTCCCCGAGTCCGCGCTGGCCCTGCCCGCCGTTGCGGAGGCGCGGCGAGGGGTAAGGAGATCTGCGGCGGGGGGCAGCGGGGAGAGGGTGCGGCGGGATGGGGAGATGCTGCTGGATGTGGTGGCGCGGCGGATTGGAGGGCGACGAGCGCGCGGAGAAGGTGAGGCTGGTGGCGCTGATGAGGAGGAGGGGGGCGGGTTGGACGAGGGAGATTTGGAAAGCGTTACCGGTTCCTCCTCTGCCGGTGTGGAGGCGGAGATGAACTGGTTTTGTGTCGGTAACGGACCGCGTGGTGAGGACAATTCAAGGTCGTGGATGGGTGAGGAAGCTGTTGCCACGCTGTATTCGGCCTCCCGGAGGGACCCGGATGTGGCGGCACTACAGGTTTGAGACACTTCGGAGGTAACGGGTTTGTCTGAAGAAGCGGTTGTCGTCAACTGAGCTTGCGGCCGGGGTGCGGGAGAAGCACTCCGAGGCGACCCAGGAGCTGACAAGGGCGGCGATGGTGGTAGAGACGCGGATACCCATGTTTCCGGATTCTGCAAGGACTCGGCTGATTCGGTTGGAGGTTTGAACCTGGGAGCTTCGGCTGGCACGTTGACGCCGGCTTCCCTGGATTTTGGATTGGGGGCGGCGATCACCGGAACATGTGGAGGAGCCATTGGTCCGCGAGCACAGGGACTCTTGACTGGTGAAGCACTCGGCGTCTCGTCGTCGTGTAATCCAGTGCGAAGCTGGGAGTTGCCCTTCGACGTTGGCTCTTCGGCAGGCGGCTCCAGCCTTCTCGCATGCTCGCTCAAGGCCCTCCTGGCTTCCCCCACGGTTCTCAGGTCGCCCAAGCATATTGAACCCCTGGGCGTCCCCTCGTGCAGACGAGCGATCTCGACGGGGGTGACGGGCGTCAGCGGCAAGGAGGTGCTGGACCGTCGCACGGGAGTCCAGGGCCGTTTCCGGACCGGGGTTTGTGGTCGCTCAGGGAGCTCAACAGTGAAAGACCGTTTGAAGGGACATGCGGTTTTCTCGAACAGCAAAATCGCGTCAAAGACGTTGCGTAGCTGCTGGGCGCGATGCAGATCCTCTTCTTCCGCCACAGGCACCTCGATGCGCCAGTATTGCGGCCGCCGTATTTGCAGGACAAACTTGCTGGATTCCTCGTCAACGCACCAAGCCTGGCTTTTCGGCATTATCGGTTGCAGGGCAGAGCCGCAGCTGAGGAAGGCTACCGATCCTGGGGCGCGATAAATCCTGAAAGGACCTGTTCCGCTCTGTTAGCCAGCTCCCAGGCGCTTCCATCCTCCATGGGTCCCCTGGGCAACGCACCGACTGCGATGGTCCGCTCCAGCTGGGTGGACCAGGGAAGCGATCCCGGCTCAATGTCTGGCGCAGCGGCTGATCGCGGGCCGACGGACAAGGAACGAGCTGCTGCTGTAAAGGAGACGATTTTGACGTTCGGATGGTGGTAGAGGGTGTCGACCAAGCCCCCAGCAGCTTGCGAGTCTGCGGCGGACTGCGGGGCTGAGGGCGGGACTGGCGCCGTGAATACGCGGCGCGGCGCTGCGAAACCTGGGCTATTCGGTCTTGGGGACTCCATTGTGCGATTCAGTCTGTGTGGCGTAGCATCGTGGGATTCAAGAAAAGGCGATCGAGATGCTGGATAGCAATGCGCTTTTGCGAAGCGTGGTGTCAAGGAACGAAGAGCAGGTGCGGTGGTTCAGGATCCAGCCCCGTCGGCCGATGACCCGGCCAGGGAGTTCGTCTCGGGGTGGAACGATGTGCCAGTCGATCGGTAGATTCGCAGACGCAGTTGACGTTGCAATGGCAATACAGCGCACTTCTCGGGCCCGGAGGGGTCGTGGGCGACGAGGACGCGACGAGTAAATGCGGCGGAACCGGAATTGGGGCAGGCTGCTGTGAGAACTCAAGCAGCATGACAGTTGGAGTCGAAATCTCGCCTTGCTGCGAGTCGCGAATTCCACTGAGCTGCATGCCCCACTGTCCCGGTCTGCAGGGAGGGAGACGCTAGCGTAACAGTCACTGCAGTGAACTACGGTACGTTACCCGAGTGCATAATTCCCTTGGCGCCTAGGTATAGTGTAACACGGGAAAGCTCCCTCCCTTAGGTACGCCTCCTGGTAACTAAGGTAGCTCTCCTACGCTTCCCAAACCTTGCATGTGTGAATAGGTAGGCGAGAAAATTCCCTGATATGGGGATGCGCATGCGTTTAGGCCTTCAACCCGTCTCAATGCTGGGTCTCTCTCCGTCATGCAGGCACGAATGGAGATAGATGCTCCGTTCTGCAATACGGAGCCGTCGTGTACGTAATTACGGAACACATCCAGGAGCCTGTCAAAATGGATCAGAAGGGTCCCAGCGAGCAGACAGGGACGTCCGACAGGGGCGCGCCAAGGCGCCATCCGATTTCGGTCTAGCCCACAGCAACCGGCCGATTGCGCTGACATCATCGCTGCGGTGATACGGTGATGCGAGACCGATTCCACCGCGAAGAGAGCTCCCGCCAAAAACCCACGATTGTGCAATCCCGTCGATTACGGCGGCAGAAGTAGCAGTAATGTCGTCGGTCGACCGGAGTACGCTTCTTGACAAGGACAAACTGAGAAAGAAGTTCGATGTCTCTCACTTCGACCTCAACGCCATCATCCGAGGGGTTCAACTGACGCTGGTCGGCGGTACGAAGTCCCCTGCGCCTCCGCAGACCAAACACGACAAAAAACGCTCGACTTCTGTGCTGACCCTCAAGTGACAGCCCATCGAGCACTGCAGAACCCAGAAATCTTCACTTCCCAGCACTACAAGCAGGCAGCCGTCGCTGTTGCCGCGGGCCTTGCCATCCGCCTGTTGATAGCCTTTCCCGTTCGTCCCCTTTAGAACACTCCACAGCCCTGCCCCTGCCCGGCCAGATCACTCACCTCCGACCGTCCAGATCCTCGGCATCAAGATCCTGCTATGGGCCCTCTCCCTCGTACTCCCGCTCGACCGCGTGAGCTGGGACGACGCGCTGGTCGACGGGCTCACCTTCATCGAGGAGCACCTGCTGCAGGCGCCGCTCTTCCTCATGAGCCTGATGCGCTACGTGACGCCGGCGCTCGACGACCTGTTCATGGACTCGCTGCGCTGGGTCGACCAGACCTACGCGGCCAAGCACCGGCACGACCCGGACCCCTCGCGCCTGCGCGCCATGTACTACCCGCAGCTGCGCCTGTACCGCCCCACCGACGGCCGCACGCACTCGTCCGGCGCCGACGAGTCGGCCACCATTTTCCTGTACCGCTTCGCGCGCAAGGGCGCCATCTCGATCGCCGTCTTCGCGGCGTCCTACCTGCCGCTTGTGGGCAGGCTCGTGCTGCCGGCCGCCAGTTTCTGGACGTTTAAGGGCGCCGTCGGGCTGGGTCCGGCGAGCGTCATCTTTGGCACAGGACTGCTCCTGCCGAGGCGGTACCTGGTGATTTTCCTGCAGACTTACTTCGCCTCGAGGAGCTTGGTGAGGGAGCTGTTAGAGCCTTATTTTGCGCGGATCAAGTTCACGAAGGACGAAAAGAAGAAGTGGTTCCGGAGCCGGGAGGGCCTGCTGTTTGGCTTCGGGATTGGGTTCTACACCTTGCTGAGGGTCCCGCTGCTGGGGGTGTTAATCTATGGCATCGCCGAGGCGGTAGGCCGGCTTTTCCCCCTCTTCGGATGGGGCTCAATGGCTGACATGTACGCAGAGCACCGCGTATCTCATCACCAAGGTGTCCGATCCGCCTCCGCCTCCTTCACAGAGCCAGGGGTTTGCCGCGAGCCAGACCGAGTGGAGGAACAAGCAGAAGTTCCTCAGTCTGTCCCTGTGGAACCTGGATGCCCTTCACGATAAGCCGCCGCCATACTCGGAAGTTGACCCTCATCCGGTCGCTTCGCGGCAGTAGCATCTTGCCAGCTGCGGAGAAACGGGTTTCCGCGGCCTGTGGTAATAAGCAAGCCAAAGGTGACCGCACGGGGCTGAAGCGAAGCAGCTAGAACGAAGGAATGCATTTGAACCCGCATGTTCGAGTCCCGGGTAGACCGGACTCAGCGTACATGTCCATACATCTCTCGTCTTCCAGTCCGAGTGCGAACCGTATAAAGCAGCAGCTTCCAGAACCATGGCAGCTCCGTTCATTGCGTTACCTAATCCTCCATTGACAGATGTGCTCGGGAGATCGCAAACCTGGAAACCAACCCTGTTGAGGCACCCACCATCCTCCTGGATCACCCCCACCTTATCAAACCGTTACATTGGCCTCGCCATGTGGACTTCTCCACAGCATGATGCAGAGCAGTTCCACGGCCGCCAACACGAGCCCTCCCTCGTCTTATCAATCGACCCACCCCCTCTCAAGCACGATAAGATCCTTGACGCGCTCCAGTCGGGTAAGCCGCTTGCCTGCTTTTCCAAGGTCCAACTCTGGATTGATAGTGCTTGGGGTGGGCTTTGACATGGTGATTACGCCTGCCCGCCCTCGATCGGGGCCTGATAGATATGCGCAATGCATGCCGTATTCCCGATGGGCAGTGCAGTGGATGCGGGGTAGTCAATGTGTCTCGGGAGCTTATAAGAGACGGCGTGGTGCTGTGATCAGACGAGCTTATAAGTGGCGCGTCTTCCGAGTTCGACCAGGCAGCTCTGTTTTCTGTTGACTGTTGTAGCTTTCCACCGGAGAGAATTGGGTCAAGATGGGCAAATCTACTATCCGGACTGTTTGCAAGGTCGACTTCGACAGGCCTGCCTCGGAGCAGCCGTACCTCCATGTGAGCTAGCTACCACCACCGGGGTATGTAGTGGAAGAAAGCTCAGCTCTGACAGGTGTCTAGAACCGGTGGCACCCTGACAGTGAGTCCTCGCTCGTTTGCGCGCGGACCCAAACCATTCCGTTAACCACCTCGGGCAGTTCCGTTCGCGGGAACCATCAAGGATGGCGAGACGGTCAAGATCGAGTGTCTTGATTGGTAAGACTGCCACACATCCGAGGGTGATCGAAAAACGTGGCTGAAGACTGGCAGGACCGGCGGCCAGATCAAGAACGATGACTCGGCCGACGATGTCAAGAACGTCGACCTGACCAAGGTCCACTACCTCTCCGGGCCCTTCGAGATCGAAGGCGCGGCCCCCGGCGATCTGCTCCTCGTCGAGATCATGGACGTCCAGCCGTTTGAGGATCGGCCGTGGGGCTTCACGGGCGTGTTTGACCGCCGCAACGGAGTATGTCCCCAGTTGTCCCTACATCCGGACTGAAACAGCCTGACACTGATAATCGCGTGCCCACAGGGTGGCTTCCTGGATGAGATCTACCCTTCAGCGTATGACATTCCCCTTTTCCTTGGCATCACGGTCGAGCCTAAACTGTTGCATGTGCCGAACTGACACTCTGTTAGTGCCAAAGCGATCTGGGACTTTGAAGGCATCTACTGCACGAGCCGACACATCCCCCACGTCAAATTCGCCGGCCTCATCCACCCGGGCATCTTGGGGTGCGCGCCGTCTGCTGAGCTCCTCGAAACGTGGAACAAGCGCGAGGCCGAGCTTATCGCGGCCAACAAGCTCGACCGTGACGTTGCTCTTCCGTGGGTTGCCCGTGATTCTCGGGTCGTGCTGGCTGGCGTTCTGTGCTGACATTTTCTTCTTCTTGGAACGCCCCAGTCCGCAACCCCTTAGCTGCCATGCGGGGAGTGCCGACAGGGAACTGGCAGAGAAAATCGGCCGGGAGGGAGCGAGGACCATTCCCGGACGGCCGGAGCACGGGGGTGAGTTGTCCGCCTTGATTTCTGGCACGCATGGGAGGGCCTCTGCTAACATCACCTTTTCCATCTTCCGGCAGGAAACTGCGACATCAAGAATCTCTCTCGCGTAAGCAACCCTTTCCGAATCAACCTCAACATGAGAGACTCAACTTAACCCAACTACTAACAACCCGTCCCCAGGGCTCCAAAGTGTTCCTCCCCGTGCACGTGCCGGGGGCCAAGTTCTCGGTCGGCGACCTGCACTTCTCCCAGGGCGACGGCGAGATCTCGTTCTGCGGCGCCATTGAGATGGCGGGCATCATCACCATCAACTTCCAGGTGATCAAGAACGGCATGGCCGGGCTGGGGCTGCGTAGCCCCGTGTACATTCCCGGGCCGGTCGAGCCGCAGTTCGGGCCGGGGCGGTATATCTATTTTGAGGGCTTCAGCGTGGACGAGGCGGGGAGGCAGCGTATGCTTTTTTTTTCTTTAGATTTCTTTTCTTTTCTTTTCTTTTCTTTTTTCTTTTCTTTTTTTTTTTTTCGCGTCTTGTTCTGCCATCCTATTTTTCCTTCTCTTTTCCCCTCCAACTCTTTCCCTCCCCCCCTCCCCGAACACCCGCCCTCTTATCTCACCACCCCCTACCCGTGGTACCAACCCCACCCCCAAGACAAACCAAAGCTAACCACCCCCAACCCGCCCGCAATTCAGATTACATGGACGTGACGGTGGCCTACCGGCAGGCAACGCTGCGCTGCATCGAGTACCTGCGGCGGTTCGGCTACTCGGACTACCAGGCGTACCTGCTGCTGTCGTGCGCGCCGGTGCAGGGCCACGTGGCGGGCGTCGTGGACATTCCGAACGCGTGCACGACGCTGGGCCTGCCGATGGACATCTTCGACTTTGACATCTCGCCTCTGGCCGCCCTGGATGCCACCGCGGAGGGAGAGACGGGAAAGGGGGGCAGGGACATGGGCCGGTGCGCGTTTGAGAGCGGCCGGACCGAGGGGGAGGTGAGGAGCGATGCGGGGAAGAAGGGGAGGGTGAGCTTTGGAGGCGGGTTGGCGTATAGGGAGTGAGCGAGTGAAGCATTTATTTTCCAGGTACTCCGGTGGGTATCGTCAAGTCGGGGGCTGTGACGGTTGGGGCAACAGGAGATTGTGATTCCCCTACCCAGATTGGCTTTCAGCAGGTCTATGTGAAGTTAAGTTTCTCTACATATGTGCTGGTAACCAAAAACAGACCCATAGGTCGCTTGTCCTTCCATAAAATCTCGCTCTTCCCCTCCCTAGCAACACGGCTGTCTAATCCGTAATCTGCATCTCTCCAAACTGGCTATGCCCCGTTTCCTTCTCGTGCTGTCCCGCCTGCCTCACCCCTTGCCCGATCCAGTCGCAGATCTCACACTTGATCACAAAGTCTGTCGTGTCGGTGTAGTAGTGCAGACGTTGCAGTTGCTGGGCAAGCTGGCGTGCCTTTTCGAGGACCTCGTCGTCGTCGGTTGACCACTGCGTCACGTCCACCTCGACCGGGTAGCTGAGGTCCATGCAGAATGCTATCCTGTCGTAGTGGATGCCCGAGTAGAGGATGATGACGCGGTTCTCCTTGCCTTCGCCGAAGCGGTCGACGCGCAGCGACTGGGAACTGTTAGCTTCTAAACGTGTCCCTGTTGTGACGGCGCGATCCAAGGGCCACTTGCCTTGACATCTATCGAGCTGATCTCGAGGTTGTAGATGTCGGACAGGATGGAGAGCTCGATGGCCCCGCCCCAGGTGTCCATTCTCCTCATCCTGGTTGTGTACACGTGTGGCTCATCGCCCAGGATGGCCTTGTTGTACTCGTTCGGATGGCTTAGGATGTAATCTGCCACCTGGTTGCGGAGCGCCGCAGACGGGTTTTCCAATCCGATGGCCCCACCAAAAGCTGTGACTGTTGAAAAAGAATCAGTGACTGTATGGGGTTGCGTGTAATGAAGAGGGGCTCCAGCCAGCTTACACATGCAGCTGTTGTCATCAGGCATGACGCGGAGAACTAGGCAAGGGTCCCGTCAGCCATGGACCTTTGACCTTTGCAAAGCAAAAACCAAGACGCTCACCAAGATACCCTCCCCTTTCTGGCCATTCCAATGATGTTTGATCGGGCTCTATCCCCTTCGGCGTGAATGGCTTGGGCTTGGGTTCCGTGGATGGGGGCGGCAGGGACGTAGGGGGTGGCGCGGAGTCGACGGGCGTTACAAGAATGGTTTCTCCCCTGAGGTGCAAGTCGTCGACGGATGCGTCCAACAATGCTGGGCTGATGTCTAAGGCCTTCGGGGGAAATCCGTACTTCATTGAGAAGTTGCTGAGCCCGGTCTTGGACTTGATGAGCTCGATCAGGTCTCTGAGCGTGGAGTGCTCATCGACCTGGACTCGCGACTGCCCGGTCGGGGTGCGCAGCCCAATTTGAACTGTCATCTTAGGAGGAATGTGATGCTCAAAAGATAACTGTTGAGGCAAAGCTATGAGGAGTGAGGTGGTGTGACTGGCTGGGGAGATGTAGTCGACGTGAAGAACAGTTAAATGCCGTATATATGCCGCAAATGGTGTGAACTGATCCTAGATTCGTAGCACCGTTAGTCAAGTTGCGTTCTGCCCGGTGTTTTGTCATTTGATAATGCGCCCCGAGGCTGGTTCACATGTGCCTTTACATGCCAGTCAGACCAGTCAGACCCAGCCAGACCGGTGCAGCGGCAAGCTGCATGCACCCTGACAAACAGAAAATGGACAAAGCTCACTTTATCCACATCACAACAAGATCAGACTGTGAGCTGCTCGCTGCGAGATTCGAATGCAGCGCAGGAAGCCAATGAAGCTAATGGAAGCCGACACCAGAGACTGCTCCCTGATGATGAGTTGAAGGGGATGACTTGCTCAATCTGGAGCTTGGGCAAGGCCGATGTTTCAAGGCGCCAGGGTGCTGTTAGCAGAAGACCTTTGCTGAACACCAAACCGGGAGGGATTGAACGACGGAGTATGAGCAGGCAGAACGCGGGGTTGATCTGTGGCACAGCAAGATAAGGTACCTAGCGGGGAGTAAATGGGGAACCTAAGCATTTATAAGCAACCTGAATACCTTGGCCGCCCAAGATAGTCTGCTGATGGTCGCTTCCAAGGCTGGCCCTTGAGCCGCAGGTCAGATCAGACCAGACCCTGATGGAGGACAAAACAGATTTCCCTTGCTAACATAATGTGATGGGCCCCTGATTGCCCGGCTGAGCGGGGCGCTCGGGCCAAGTGCTGGTATCCAGAACTAGCGGGTCAGTCTGGAGAGATCGGCTAGGCATTTATCGGGGCTGTAGCGCGTAACTGACCATCACCCAATCGCGCTAAACGCCTGTGCGTGCACCTCCTGCGACTGTGGAGATTTCCAGGCCGGCAACTGACTTGGTCGTTCGGTTGGAGTACCCTCTGCGCCCTCTGCGCGTCTCGTGTCCTGGAAACCCTGCCGCACCCGTGCCGCAATGCCGACTCTGCGCGAACGGCCCAGCAGAGGCGAGATCTCGCCCGCCAAGAAGGCGTCTCAAAATTCTCCGACCGCGACGAGATCGACCCCCAGAAAACGGCGACCCAGTATGCCGGGCGACGCGATCGAGGTGCGCGAGTCCATTGAGGCCAAGGGCGACGTCGACGACGATGTCGAGATGGAGGACGCCGACAGTCCAGCGCGCAAAGACGACGGTGACGGCGACGCAGATGCCAACGGCGATGCGGATGCGGATGCGGATGCCGATGGCGATGCAGACGCGGACGCAGATGCAGACGCGGATGCAGATGCCGACGGCGAGCCAGACGACACCGCCGAGCAGGTACGACAAGAAGAGGACTGGCGCAACCTTCTGCAGCTCATCAGGGACACGTCCGAGTATCTGTGCCGCTACACAGTCAAAATTGACGGGGAGTAAGATTTTGGCCCCCCCTTCAGGTGTTGCTCTGCGATGCGCTTGGATGCTGATTGGCTGTCCACAGGGACCACGAGATCGCCTCGGGATTCCAGCGTTTAGTCAACAAGCGCAGCCTCCCAGACTACTTTGAGGTGATCAAAGAGCCGATGGCTTTCAGCACCATTCGGGTGAGCCGAGTCTTGGCACCAGCGGCTGGTGAGGGCAGATGGCTGACATAAACGGTGGTGCAGGCCAAACTCGGCAAGAAGGTCTACACCAAGTTCAACGAGTTTGTGTGGGACGTCACGCGCATATGCCACAATGCGCAGGTGTATAACAGGCCGTCCGCCCCTATCTTCTCCGATGCCGGCCGCCTGATGGACGTCTTCAAGGAGAAGCTCGCCGAAATGGTGGCCGACGGCACTATCTCCGCCGAGGATGCTGAGATTCCCGATTTGGGGCCTTTGCCCGAGTTTGAGGACTCGCCCCCTCCTGAAGACGACGAGGAGGAGGCTGACGAGGAGGACGATGAAGAGGATGAGGACGAGGAGGACGAGGACTCTGACGAGGAGGGTGGCAGGCGCCGCTCGGGCCGGCGCCGCCGCCAGTCCGGGGCTAGGAAGGGCGCCGAAGAGGGCGATGATGCCCACAAGAAGCGCGGCAGACCGCCTAAAGTCTTCACACCCCTCGAGGCTCGGATTCAGGCGATTCTGAAAGGTCTGCGCCGATTCAAAAATGAGCGCGGCCATCTGCGCATCTCCCACTTTGAGAAGCTCCCAGACAAGGCTGAGCTGCCCGATTACTACACCGCCATCCGCAACCCCATTGCGCTGGAGACCATTAAGCGGAAGCACAAGCGGAAAAAGTACCAGACTGTCGACCAGGCTCTCCAAGATCTGGAGCTTATGTTCGACAATGCCAAGCAGTACAACGAGGAAGGCAGCGAGGTCTACCAGGACGCCGTGGAGCTGGCCAAACAGGCACGCATTCTGGCCGAGCAAGAAAAGGCGAAGTCCGACGACGAGTTTCGCGACGAAGATGGGAAGCTGCCCCTGGCTAGCATTGAGCACCGCGGGGAAACGTGGAGAGTGGGTAAGTAGACAGCCGTGCCTGATGCCGCGTGTCGAGCGCTTCCTCTGACTTTGATTCTGCAGGCGATTGGGTCCACATCCGGAACCCGAACGATTTGTCGAAGCCCATCGTAGCCCAGATCTACCGAACATGGTCGGACGCGTCGGGCCAGAAATGGGTCAACGCATGCTGGTATTACCGGCCGGAGCAGACAGTGCACCGGTTCGACAAGCACTTCTACGAAAACGAGGTGGTCAAGACCGGCCAGTACCGCGACCACCACATCGAGGACGTCGAGGACCGCTGCTTCGTCATGTTCATCACGCGCTATCCTCGAGGTCGACCGCGCGGTCTACCGCCAGACAAATCCGTGTATGTGTGCGAGGCGCGGTACAACGAGGAGAAATTCAAGTTCAACAAGATCAAGACTTGGACGAGCTGCCTGCCGGACGAGGTGCGCGAGAAGGATTACGAGATGGACTTGTTTGATGTGCCTCGGACCTTGAGGAAGGTGCCAAGTCCGATCAAGCACCTCCTGCAGGCGGATGCCAAAGAGACCGACGACCTCCCCAAGCCGACCTGGAGGAGCCCAAACGCGCCGCCCTTGATTGGAGCGGTGCACCGGCGCCCTCGTGAGCCAAATGTGAGTTTGCATTGTCTTGCCTTTCCCTCGCATGCCTGTCCCCCATTTTTCTCTTTCCCTTTTGGCGACTCGAAGGTTGGCGTCTATGGCGCTGTGATATCTTTATTCAATTCAATCAGCCCGCGGATGTGCTGCCTTCAGGCTCGTTACCTCCCAAGTGCCTGCCGAAGCGGTCTGGGTTCAAGGGTCTCCACGTTCTTATCCGCCGCCCCCTCTTCACTTGCCTCCTGTCATTCCAACACGAGCTGTTCCGGTTTGCCACCTGCATCGCCGGGCTTTTCGTTGGTTTGCTCGACAAGGAATGCATAAGCTGACCAAGCTGAAGGAGTCGCCCCCCCCAGAGCCGAATCCGCTGCCCGCGGTGGTTGCACCTGTGCCGCTCGCAATTGCACCAACCCAGGTTCCCATCAAAGCCAACGTCGGCGTCGTGGGTGCACCAGCCTATCACCATCCCGCTGCCGTCGCGCCTGCGCCGGCGCCGGCGCCCACGCATTTCCAAATGCAACACTTCCAGCCACGGCCAGTCCCGCCGCCTGCTCCTCACCAGGCACCGGTCCACCTCCAACCGCAACCGCAACCGCAACCGATGCCGATGCACGTGCCGCATCCTGTGATGCCCCAGATGCAGCCAAGCCCGCATTACCCACCCCAAGCGTATCCACCGCAATACGGAGTGCAGCCGCAGATGGCTCCACCGCAGCCGATTCAATACCAGACAGCGGCCCACATCGCGCCAGTTTTTGATCAGCACCACCGTCCGGTGCATCCCGCACCTCAAGCCATGCCGCCGTCTCGCCCACCCATGGCGCCCGCGCCCGCGCCCAGCATGGCGGCGCTGCCGCATGGCACTCCCCAGGGCGCCCACGTCTACAACGTCCCGCGCGCCCCCGAGGTCTACACGCTGGCCGATAACGTCGACGCGACCATTCCGCCGGAAGTGCGCGAGCAGTTCCAGCGCGACGAGGACGGCCGCGTGCTCTTCTTCACGGCGCCGCCGCTGGTCCGTCCGCAAAACCGTGTTGCGGAGCAGCACGCCGGCCTCGGCCACAGCGTCCGCCACCTGGCCACCATCAAGCAGCTGCGCGAGGAGCGCGCGCGCAAGCGCAAGGAGCGCGACGAGGCCCTCGCGCGCGAGCAGGAGGACAGCAAGCGGCAGGCCGCGGCGCGGGAGGAGGACGCGCGCCGCCGCGCCGAGGCCGAGGCCGAGCGCAGCCGCCAGGCCGAGCTGCTCGAGAAGGTCCTGCTCGGCTGGGCCGCCGACATGGACCGCGGCACCGAGATGCTCGGCGACCAGCTCGGCGGCCTCGACAGCTGGAAGGAGATGATGCGCCGCAGCAGGGAGGAGACCGAGGGCAAGACGGACGAGGAGGTGCGCGTCGCGAACCTGCGCTGGCTCTTTGATGAGCAGCTGCGCCGCGGCGAGATCACGCTGGAGCAGAAGAAGCAGTATGAGGACTGCTTTATTCACCGGACGCATCTTGAGAAGTGATTTTTTTTTCTTCTTTTTGTCTTTTAGTCTGTTTCTCGCTAGGGTCACCACTGGATGCCGTCCCATTGTTCCGGATGGGACTGGACTGGGTTTGGACTGGGTGAGCTTTGGAGTTGGTGTTGGACTCGGGATGGAAAATTCAAGGTATCAGGGTCAGGGATACCCCCTCTGCGCGGAGCGTTTCCGGGACTTGGGGATGGCTGTATCTGTTGCAGGCCGCCGGTGTTGTCCATTTTGCTTCCGGTGTTTGCGGTCGCCATGTACAATTGTGCATTTCGCTGTAGGGAGTGAGAGGGCAATGAAATCGATGGTTTCTTTCTTGCAGCTGGCGCGGATTTCGGTGCCTGGAGTCCAGTGCATAGGCTGGATGCTACTTCCTGGTGGTTACTGGATATCATGACGGAGAGTTCAGTGCCGTGACGACTCTGAGCAGCAGCGTCTGGCCCAGGCCGTTGGACTTGCTGGGTGTGGCGTACCTGGTTTGTACGACCTGTTCGACTCCGCAACGGTCCTTAGGTACTCAGCTGCGCATCAACCTTGCTGGGGTTCGATGGGAACTGCGCGACGGTGGAGTGATGCTGCCTGCTCCTCGTCCATGCCAACGGAATGGGGACACATAGTCATCACAACGCAACTTCACTTGGCGCTGTTTGTGAGCGTGCACCTCCTTATTCTCGTACATTTTGTTTGGTGTCGTTAGAGCCTGCGTGTCTCTCTGTTGGGCCATTCGAGCAGTGGCTGTTGATCTGCTCTGGCGAACCTTCTCCAAAGTTTCTACAACTCATGCACTCCCAGGAAGACGAAGAAGCACGCTAGGGAAGGGACCTTTTGATCGAACTGACGCCCTTTTGCTCCCCTCTGTTGTCGATACCGGCATCATCGCCGTCGGGGCACTGCGGTTCCTGCCGCCTTCGAGTGGCGACGAACCATTCGAGGGCTGGAGAAATCACCAGCAAGAGTTTCGAAAGTATGCGGACCGGTTTTTTGCAACAGCAGTTTTCGGCCCAGCGTCTCCCACCGCGAAGAACGAGGTACTTTGCAAGAGGCACTCGGTGGTCCGCTGTCACTTCGTCGTCCACGGCGGAGTTCTTTTTTTGCCACTGCGACCTCTCGAAGTCGAACATTGTCCACCCCGAAACGCTGAGGGTCAGGGTTTATCGACTGGGACTATGGGGGCTACTGGCCGCTCTTCTTTGAGGCACCGTTTGTTTCGCGATCCTCGAACTTTGGGACGAGGCAGAGAACTCCGAATTGATCCATTTACTGTTCAAGTTACGAACCTGGATAGGAGACCACAGTGATGGATACGCCACAATCTGTTCCGAACCAGCTTAAGCCAACACGTGTCTCCAAACCGGCACCGATCCTCTCCTTCATGCTGTCCACTCGGAGACTGGTGGCAATCTTGCTCACTCCCACGTCGGAACTCGGAAGGCAGTTAGGTAGCGCGGACGCTGCAGAAGCTGAAGCCCAAGCTACCCTCGGCCCTACGTCAAAAGGTCACATCAAAACGTCTTCGGACATGCAGCTGGACAACTTCTCATGTTGTAGGTCAAGATCTCTCCGCACAAAAACCGGGGAAAGAACCTGCCATCGTGCTCGTCGAGCACTCCACGCGTCAGTGGTTTAGTGGTAAAATCCATCGTTGCCATCGATGGGCCCCGCGTTCGATTCGCGGCTGACGCATTTTTGACAACGTTTGCAGTACGACATGGCATTTGGAATACGACATGAAGTGTGCGACGTGGGGTTTCTGGAGCCTTTTTGCTGGTGTTTGTCCGGTCCACAGGTATCCGTACTTGTGGCACCTGGATGCTCAAGTCCGATGTCCGTTTATAACAAGCTCGGCCACATCAGAGAGTCCTGGGACGCTGAGAGGTCATCTGCAGGACCGCATAGAAGCGATGGCATGGAGCGGTTAACTATCAATGGCACCTTTTCGTGAAGGTTCTCAGTCAGATTCATCTTGTAAACAAATGGCCGCAAATTCGAAACTCCTTTGTGGTACTTCGTACACAAGCACTGGAAAACTGCAGCCTGGAAAAGCAGGGGGCTGAGAGACAAGGATGCCGCAGCTCGTGTGGAGTCACACCGAGCTGGCTGCCCCACTCGTGCCCAAGTGTTAGCTGGGGCTTTCGCACCCGTTTCTGAATCTCAAAACCTCCCAGATCTGGGTTCCTGCCAACCACGCAGGGCATCTCGCTATCCTGCCGCCTTGAAACTTCGAGGAACTAAATCAACAGGAAAACCACAGCAAACCTTTCGAACGATGCTTCCGCGGAAGCTAAAACCGCAACACCCGGCCGGCGGAAGTTAGAACGCCTCTTTCTCTCTCTCTCTCTCCCCGCCAATCCCCAACCTCCAACCTCCAAACTCCAACCGATCCATCGACCGATCGACCGGGTGCGAAGCCTCTCTACTCGATTTTTCTCGCAATACACACTCTCTCGCATCGCCCCGCTGTCTGCCCCCTCAATCCTGTTCGCAAAGTCGTCTTCCAAGATCCCACTCAAAAATCGCCGTTCCGATTGTCTGTTGATGAAAGAAGCACGCGATGGCTTCGTACTTTGGCCGCCTCGAACATGACGGTCGCCGCCTCGGCGCAGATCTCGACCTGATTGCGAAATGGGCTCGTGCTTTCAACCTGCGCCACCCGATTCACTCGTACTACCTGACACAGCTCTCCGACGATGACCGGGCGAAGCTGTTCTCTGGTCCCGCGCAGGAGTTCCGGCTCCTGCAGGGGCCCAATGACACTCTGAAGCTTGAAACTGTCAAGGACGAGGTCGACCGCATCGATCCCGACGTTCAGGCCATGATGCGCTCCAACGGCTATCTGCGATCTGAGGCTAAACGGTTCGAAATACTGGACGCGATCGAAGATGCTCAGGATGAGGCACAAGCCGCTGCCGCTCTGGCCCTGTCTAAGGCCCTTTTGAGCGGAATGGACGGCCCACCCGCAGAAAAATTGTCCAAACAAGTTGCCGACAAGATTCTGGATTCTGCTGCGTACAGGGTCAAAGCTCAGTGGCGCGCTGCCAGGCATGAGCGGTTGCGGAACATGACCAGCGAGCCTGCAAACTGCTCTGGGCTCGACGGTGTCGCATGCCAAGACACGCCTACCAAGGAGACAGCCGGCAGCCCCGTGGGTCCCGATTTTATCGCCCGTTGGAATGCCACCCTCCGCGAGCGGTTTCCCGGCCTCGCCGTCAACGGCTCACTTTCGTTTGAACCCGCCACTGATTCGTTGGAAGACACCCGTGCCTGTAAGTCGAACTCGGACAAAGGGACCGCCAAGATCTTCACATCCGATTTCACCGATGTTGTCGACAATCAAGCTACACCGCATCAAAAGCCTGCCGCTGAAGCCGTGTCTCCCAGCGGTTCCGTGCCGGAATATGGCAGCGAGACCTCCGCCGGCTCTGTGCATTGGAGCAGTCCTGGATATTCTGCAGGAGACAGTCTTTCGTCTCCAGACATCGACTCTGTGTTTGGTCCCCTCGATGATGCAGACGGCGGCGTGGCTTTGCTGCCATCCAGTCTCGCCGACGAGCTTGGATTGACGGACGAATCTGAGGTTGCCACACCCACTCCAGCGTTACACCATCTTGGCGCAGGCCTTGAACAGGCGTACCTCACTGTTCGCTCGGGCTTCAATGCCATGTCTGCCGACTCCGTCTCGAGCACGTTCAATTCTGTGAACGCGCCAACCACCTCGGATCCATTTGCTACCCAAGGGGCACGCGACAACAACACCGCAGCACAAGACAGCACCCTGGAAGCTTCGCCGGGCCCCTTTTCATTGACTTCCTCCAAACCCCACAAGTATCCGTTGGCCAAAGAGCAGCCCTGGATGGGATTCACCTGCTACGAGGTTGCATCCAACCTCGGCAATGGCCAGCTGGTCCCCAAATACTGGACCACCAAGCGTGGCAAGGAGCGCTACCTTCGGTACAAGATTGGTGATCTCAAGCTCGACGACGCCAAGCTGCGTTCCGACCGGGTTTCGGGTGCTGTTGCACGCAATCCCGTCCACGTCTTTGTCGACCTTTCGAACATAATCATTGGGTTCTACGACAGCATGAAGGAGAGCCGCGGGATTCCTGTGAACAAGCGCATCATTGCTCCCCCATTCTCGTTTAAGAACTTTGATACCATCCTCACTCGCGACCGAAATGTCGCCAAGAGGATTGTCGCCGGTTCTCTGAGCAACTCGCACACCAAACGGTGGCCTGGATACATGCTTCAGGCCCAGGAGCTCAAGTACGAGATGAACATTCTGGAGCGCGTTCCCAAGCCTGCCTCGGCTTTGCGTAACCGCAAGTCGAAGGCCGGAGCCCGAGACCGCGAGTCTGCTACGTCTGGAGCTGACACCTCAGGCGACGACTTCGTTCTGGGCCCGATGAAGCATGGTGAACAAGGGGTGGACGAACTGCTCCATCTCAAGATCCTCCAGAGCGCGATGGATACGCCGAATCCCGCTACCGTGGTCCTCGCCACGGGCGATGCAGCATCTGCGCAGTACTCGGATGGGTTCAAGAAGAACATCGAACGCGTGCTCTCGCACGGCTGGAACCTTGAACTGTACGCCTGGCGCCGCAACATCTCGTCAGCCTGGCGCGAGCCGGAGTTTGCCAAGAAGTGGGGCCACCAGTTCAAGATCATCGAACTTGACGGATTCTGCGAGGAGCTTTTTGACATGACCATCGAGTCTTTGGAGCATTAAGCTCCCTCCTCGGCTGCCGTCTTGCAGGTAGCGATCCAGGGCTACCGTGTTTTTCGGCTCTCGACATTCTGTCGTACCTCGCGATGGCGATGTCTGATGACAGGATCCTTCCAGCCTGTCACCAAGGCTCTTTTGAGCCCAAGTCCATGCTGTCTAATGCAGCGTTTTTGGATGAGACAATCTCTCATCCAGCATCGAGGTGGCAGTTCGACTAACTCACTGGACGACTTCAACGGGTTGCGCAACCGGCGTTTCGAGTATTTGCATTTCTTTTTCTTTTTTCCTAATCCTTTTCATGCGACTACATCGATTATAGTTTCCAGCGCCAACACAACGGCAACAACTCTTGGTTCACAACCATACCACACTCATTTGCTTGGGAGAATCCGGATCAGTGTGCGCCTCAGAGTTCATGTCTTGGCGCATGTTCTTTCTTCGATCCAATCCCCGCCGCTCGTTTTCAACGGACAACTTCGGGCAATTTCGACTGAAAAGCATTGAGCCCTCTCGGCACTCTTGGCTGCTCTTGCTTCCCCGACCACAACTCGTCCCGCTTCTTCCTCGGACGACACACGATGAGACGTTTGATTCAACAATGAACAACAAAGAACGAACCGACTTCGAGTGTGCCACTCACTCACTCACACTCCAGACAACAGCATGATGGCGACAAATGATGATGATGACGATGACGACTGCATATAAGAGTGGAATCGGCGCAGCACAGGACCTCTTCAGGCGTGGATGGGTACATGCGGCGCGATAAGGCTTGGTTTGGGACTACATCTTCCCGAGAGGAGACGGCGTTGATGGCCTCTTTCCTTCCTGTGTCCCTTCTCCGTTTTACATCCTCCTCCCCGTGGTTTCAGGGGAGACCGTGTTTCACCAACGGGAGTTTGGTGGGTTGAGATAGGGCATGCAAACAGGAGACTTTGGGCACGCCCTTGCATGGTGGAGTATCATCGGTCTGACAACGGCTCGGGGTACGGCGCATTTTGCTGGGCACGGCACGGCGTGGCGCGGTTGGGTTGAGATACCCCTGCATAGCCCGGTTTTTTTTTGTCTCCTCTTCCTTTTTTTCTTTTTTCCTTGGGTCGGTTTCCTTGGGGTCCTGCCGTCTGATCTGGGTGCCTCTGGGTGCCTCCGCTGTCTATCTCGGGCCTTGTTTCTCCTGCTCTCTTCCTGCTCGGGGAAGGCAGTTGGAGAGGATACGCGAAGCTGGGGTGATGGATGGATGGCATTGCGGGCACAGCGGCATGCCGTAACTTCTGGGTTTTCCGTCTTCTCTAGGTATGGTATGCAGGCAGGCAGCATAGGATGGCACAGGCAGGGATACGCGAGTTTTGCTTTTTATCGTCGTAGTACTGGGTTGCATTTTTCACTTGACTTGATTTTCTGGTATCAGTTGTCCATACCATACGGAACGGTATTTGCCGCGGTATGGATATGGAACTGCCGGGTTGAGGAAGCGTGGGAGGGCGAAAGGCTGTCTATAGGCTGCGGCCTTGTTTCTCTCGCTCGCTCGTCGTTCGTGTGTCGCTTGTTTGATGCGACTGGGCGGACGCGAGGGGTGGATTGATGATGGCCGGTTTCTGCCTGTGGATACGGATTTGCGTTTTTTGTCGATGGTTGGGCTCGCGGTTTGTGATTTGTGGCGTTGGGCCGATCGAACTTTGGCAGAGGAATGAACGGCAGGCTCACTCTGAGGCGAGGATCGAGGTTGATCCCTTTCGTGTGATGAGTGACAGTCGGCTGTCGAAGCTGATGTTGACTCGGTCATGGTTGGCTGTCCCGCTGGGCTCTGACGTAGCGTGGGAAGGGGCCGGAAGGACACATGGGAAGTACCGGATAGGCAGTAGCGGATGGACAACGGTATACACTGGGTCTTCGGACTTGGATCTCGTGTCGCTTCCCGGAAGGATGGAGTTGATCGTCCGGACGGATGGATGGAGGCACGTTCCGAGTAATCCGCTCTGTTTATCAGGCTTCCATGCTCAGTGGCTGTCACCGCATCCCCATTACCCACCACCGCTGGTGAAAACACACGGGTATCGTCTAGGGCCCTCAGACTTTTTTCCAGGAATGAATCTTCACCCGTCTATACAAGTTCAACCCCGCCTCAAACATCACCCAGAGCGACCAGCCTCCAACGCCAACACATCCTGCCTGCTCCTCCCCTGCCCCAGCTCGGCCATAATCCACTCATACACCGCCCACTGCACCGCGTTCACGATGAACGCCCGCGCGCTGCACACGCCCAGCCCGCGGAAGAACGCCCGGATCCCGCCCTCCCTGTACGTCTCCTTGGCGACCTCCCACGCGCCGAGCTTCCTCCTCCCCGCCGCCGCGGCCCCGGCCACCAGCGGCGTCCTCTCCCCGCCCGCCGCCGGCGCCGCTGCTGCCGCCGCCAGATCCTGCGTCTGCACCCGCGTCTTGACCACGTCCAGCGGGAAGATGCTCGCCCACGTGATGATGCCTGCCAGCCCGCCGCAGAGCAGTACTCGAGCTGCGTCGGTGCCGAGTAGCGAGGCCCCGCCGGGATCGTTGTGCTGTTGGGTTGGTGGGGGTTGTTGTTGTTGTTGCTGTTGGAGTTGGAGCTGCAGCATCCACCGCGAGCAGAGCTCGTAGCCCCAGAAGTAGAAGCCGTAGCCGATGCTGTCGCGCAGGGCGGTCACGGCACCGCCGGCGTAGAGGCCGCGGATGCCGCCTTGGTGGGTCAGGATGTGTTTGGTTATCGCCCAGGAGGTGGCCCCGGCGCTGGGTCTAGAATTTGGCGTCGTCGTGGGTGCTTGGTGTTGGACCTGGGCGCGGCACTTCACCAGCTCGGTGGGCGTCGATACCACCCAGGTCGCGAGTCCGCCGACGGCGCCGGCGAGCCACGTCGTCAGGAGGTTGGTCCCGCGTCCTTGGCTGTCGCCGATGCTCGTGCTGGCGCCTGGGACAGCGCTGAGGGAGTTTAGGAAGGCCTCGGTGCGGTTGTAGGAGACGAAGAGGAGTGCGTTGAGGGCGCCATATCCGAGCACAGGGGCTGCTGTGCCAAGTAGGAAGGGCCGGATGTAGTTGGTGTGGAGTGAGGGCGCGCTGTTGAGGGGCGGGGCAGGCACGGGGGCTGTGGGGGCCGGGACCGCGGCGGGCCCGGCTTGGAGGCGGACTTTAAGAACATCAAGCGGATTCCCGATGATGATGCCCACTGCACCCGAGATGTAGCCTGCCCAGAAGTCCGCAGACATTGCTCACCTGGGTGAGGGGGAGATGGGAAGGGGGTAAGTCGAAGTTCCCAACTGATCAGTGAGATGCCCCCTGGTGCTCGTCGCATCTCAACCCCTTCCTCGATGCGGGCACTACGGATCATGAGTGTTCATGACGAGGTTGAGACACGCCGCGGTATCTTTGACGATGGCGGGGTCGGCGGGGTGAGCGGGCCCGGTGCCTGATTGATGGTGGGGGTGGATTGCCCTGCCAAGACCTCGGCTCCAGGGGCGACGCCGATAGGGGCAAGGCGCATGCAAAAGGCGGCAACTCTATTCTGACATCCGGCCATTTCTTCCTCGCAGCCCGAGCCAACCCGAGCATGCAATGAAAAAAGGAAAGTGGAAAAAACACTCTCCCGACCAAGTGAGCATCCCAGGTAATCCAAACACAGAGGGTCATCACTTACCTGGTTTGAGCCTGCATCGACCAGGTCGATGCCTGCTCTGTAGCACCCGGAAGGGGTGAGGATAAGGGGGAGTCCCGGACTCCGTTGGGATTCGGAAGGGCCATGAAGGTCGGCAGCCGGCACACACTCGGGGATGGTTTCACAAGGGTCCCGAAGCCTCGATCACCAGTACCCCGGCTTAGTTTAGACGGGCGGCCGCAGATGTGCGATGCCATGCCGCCTACCCCCATTCCACTGAGCCTGGTCCGGGATGTATGGGGTTCGGGGACCAGGCAGAACGGGTGGCGCCTTATTGACGAGAGCTTGTCTTTCTGCAGGCCGTCGCGTGCGACCCGCGACCGGCCGCGGGGGTCTGCTGCGGCCTGAGAAGTCCAGGGACCAGCGGTGTGGTGTGAGTGACTCTGCCAAGTGTGAGGTACGGCCGCGACGACCCTTCCGAGTGTTCATGTATATTGTTCCGAGTATTGATGTATATTGCTCCGAGTATTCATGTATATATTGGTCGCTGCGCTCGGTGCGCTCGGTTTGGTCGCTGGGCTCGGTTCGGTCGCTTCGGTGCCCTCGGTTCGGTCGGCTCTTGGTGCTCGGTATGCTCGTTCGGTCGGTCGGCTCGCTGCGCTCGGTTCGGTCGCTTCGGTGCGCTCATTCGTTTGGTTCGATTGTCGTCGGGGTTGTTGTCAAGTCGGGGTTGTTGTCGAGTTGGGGTTGTTGTCGAGTTGGGGTTGTTGTCGAGTTGGGGTTGTTGTCGAGTTGGGGTTGTTGTCGAGTTGGGCTAAGTCGGCGTTGTTTGGTTTGATTGATGCTGAGTCAAGCTTGTAATCGTCTTGGAAGAGAAAAAGAAGTCAAAGGTTGAGAAAGGACAGAAGTTCGTAGAAAAGAGGGAGCCGCCATTGCTTTGGTTGACTTTGCAACTTCAGGACGAGAAGTTCAGTTGCTGTGTGTGTTGGGAGACGAGGAGGGGTAAAAGTGTGGGAGATGCCAAATATTTATGGGCGAGGGAGAGCCGCCGCCGTTCTGGCTGATCTTGCAACTTCAGAATCAGATTTTTACTTGGAAGGTGCAACAAATAAATAATGGGATTTTTTTTTTTTTTCAACGCCGAGAACTGTTGTGATTTTCTCTGCCGAATTTCCAGCGATGGGAGTGGCTAATCAGAGTGTAAATTCGGATGAAAATCGAAAGTAAAATATCAGGAAGAAGGTGGGAGAAATCACACGGTCAAACTGCAGCACCACCAAAAGACTTTAAGACCGGGAAGGAGCCATATCATCACTCGCGAACCAGGTCTCTGCTGTTTTGGGACCGTTCAGACTCGGAGTTAATTGCAGTGAATGACGGTACAAGACTGTCTTACTTTGCAGCCCCTGAGTCTTATTCAGGGACTGCAAGATCCCAGCCGTTGGTATCATTGCCAGCATAAAAGCAGAATTCTAAATCGAGTACTACAACAAGCACAGCCAGGATCACGGCATGGCGTCCTGAAACGAATATCCTGTTCGCGTTGGTCGGAATTTCATGAAGCCGAGCGACACTGCCATTAGCGAGAATAGTATGACTCGCGATGGAATCAACTAGCTAGAAAATTGAAAATATAAATATGGCAAACACTATTGTCCTATCTAAATTGTGATCCTGAGCTCGCCTGCGATGTCCAGCAGGCTGCGAGATCCGAAGGCCGCGATTTCGACAGGCACCGGCACAATGAGGCAACGCTTATTGCTATATTCGGAATATGTTTTGTACCTATATTGGAGAGAGAATAAATAACTGCCATGCCGAATCCCTGAGTGAGTTCAAACTTCAGAATCCACCAGCGTTGTGCGAAGTTGTCGTCCATATCCGAATCGGGCAAGCCGCCGCCACTTACACATTCACCGTTAAAAGTGGGTCCCTGCCCTCTCCATCTTGGCGCCAGTGGTCATCTGACAACGTGAGATGGGGCGCGTCTGCTGCCTGGGGCCCAACGCGTCACGGTTCCCAAATCAACATCAAAAGTGCACCTTCCCAACTGCCGCTTTTGTGCACGCGGCCGCCCAGTTTCCCGCAAACTGCGCTTAGGCGTGTGATCTTTGTTGGTGTAGACATTGAGGATAGAGTCGAGTCTGGGTTCAGCATCCGCGCGTGGCTCATTAATTATGTATGTTGATGCAGCTGCTCTCCTCCCCTCTCCCCCCAGCATATGCCACGACGCAATCTGTCAACTTCAACTGACTTGGGTCTTAGGATGGCCTCGCTCTCGATGCCAGGCACCACCGCCGCTAACAAGGAGAACGTCGCTCCACGTGGCCGCTTCCCAACACCACAATCTCTTGAGCGCCTTCACAAACCGTTCAAATGCCCCGGGTTCGCAACGCGCACGGTGGCCACCGATCGTCCCGCGCGGAAGCGAAGGAAGATCGACTACGCCGGTGCAGACGGCGATGCGGACGCTGACAAGCCCTACACAAACGCTGACCGGCTTGCTTTGGCAACCCGAGAGGCCAACAAGTTTCCCGTCTTCCAGGCCAAGGACAAGGATAAGGTGTTTCGCAAGGCCTTCACCGTGCCCTTTCTCAACAAGGACCATGCCGCATACAATCCGAATCGGCCGCCGCCGACACTAGGCTTGAGGCAAGGGGCAATCTTTATCCCAAAACCGTTACATGATCCATGCGGCGAGTTTGCCATCGTGCTGTACGATCCGACGATTGATGACAAGCCCAAGGAGGCGCCCAAGTCCGAGGAAAAAGAAGCGGCGGCAGCGGCAGAGCCACCGTCGAAACTCGACGCACCGTTGATGCACAAGAGTCTCGCTGAAATCCTCGGCATCAAGAAAAAGGTCGTGGGTGAGCATCCGCGCGTCCCAGTCGTCATCGATCCCAAGCTGGCCAAGGTGCTTCGGCCGCATCAGATCGAGGGCGTCAAGTTCATGTACAGGTGTGTGACGGGCATGATTGACGAAAAGGCAAACGGATGCATCATGGCGGACGAAATGGGCCTCGGCAAGACCCTGCAATGCATCACGCTCCTCTGGACCCTCCTCAAGCAATCACCCGACGCGGGCAAGACCACCATCCAGAAAGCCATCGTGGCCTGTCCCTCCAGCTTGGTGCGCAACTGGGCAAACGAGCTAACCAAGTGGCTGGGCGCCGACGCTATCACGCCTTTCGCTATTGACGGCAAAGCGTCCAAGGAGGAGCTGACTCGGCAGCTCCGCCAGTGGGCCATCGCCAGCGGCCGTGCCATTACCCGGCCAGTCATCATCGTCTCGTACGAAACGCTGCGTCTAAATGTCGAGGAGCTCAAGAACACCCCGATTGGCCTAATGCTGTGCGATGAAGGGCACCGCCTCAAGAACGGTGACAGTCAGACGTTCAACGCTTTGAACAGCCTGAACGTCTCCAGACGTGTCATCTTGTCCGGCACGCCGATCCAGAATGATTTATCCGAGTACTTCTCGCTCATCAGCTTCGCCAACCCCGATCTGCTGGGGAGCCGCCTCGAGTTCCGCAAGCGTTTTGAACTTCCTATCCTCCGCGGCCGCGACGCTGATGCCTCCGAGGCGGAGCGGAAGCGCGGCGATGAGTGTCTTGCCGAGCTGCTCGCAATCGTGAACAAGTTCATCATCCGCCGCACGAACGACATTCTATCCAAGTACCTCCCCGTCAAGTACGAGCACGTGGTGTTCTGCAACCTCGCTCCCTTCCAGCAAGCCCTCTACAACTACTTCATCACGTCTCCCGACATCCAGGCGCTGCTCAGAGGCAAGGGCTCCCAGCCGCTGAAAGCCATCGGCATCCTCAAGAAGCTGTGCAATCACCCAGACTTGCTGGACCTGGCAGCCGACCTGCCCGGTTGCGAGCAGTACTGGCCGGACGACTACGTCCCTAAGGAAGCCCGCGGCCGCGACCGCGACATAAAACCGTGGTACTCGGGCAAGATGCAGGTGCTCGACCGCATGCTGGCGCGCATCCGCGCCGACACCAACGACAAGATCGTGCTCATCAGCAACTACACGCAGACCCTCGACTTGTTCGAGCGCCTCTGCCGCTCCCGCGGCTACGGTTGTCTCCGGCTCGACGGCACCATGAACGTCAACAAGCGGCAGAAGCTGGTCGACAAGTTCAACGACCCGGACGGCGACGAGTTCGTCTTCCTGCTGTCCTCCAAGGCTGGCGGCTGCGGCCTGAACCTGATCGGCGCCAACCGGCTGGTGCTGTTCGACCCGGACTGGAACCCGGCGGCGGACCAGCAGGCGCTGGCGCGCGTGTGGCGCGACGGCCAGAAGAAGGACTGCTTCGTCTACCGCTTCATCGCCACGGGCACCATCGAGGAGAAGATCTTCCAGCGGCAGAGCCACAAGCAGAGCCTGAGCTCGTGCGTCGTCGACTCGGCCGAGGACGTCGAGCGCCACTTCAGCCTCGACTCCCTGCGCGAGCTGTTCCAGTACCGCCCCGACACCCGCAGCGACACCCACGACACCTTCAAGTGCAAGCGCTGCCGCCCGGACGGCCGCCAGCACATCAAGGCCCAGGCCATGCTCTACGGCGACACCAGCACGTGGAATCACTTTGTCAACGACGGCTTGAAGACGATCCAGGATCATCTGCTCAAGCAGGAGAGCGGCGAGCAGGAGGTCAGCGCCGTGTTTCAGTACATTTCTCACTAGTAGGTGGCTTGCAGAGTCGGGCGGTTTCTGGTCGTGGTCAATTGCTTCTTCAGGAAGCGCGTGCTTGCATTGCTGTCTGTGGTGGTGCTCGCGGGGCGGCTCATCGGAACGCCCCTGGCTGCGAAGGAATTGAAGCGTTGCTTGTTGTTGCTAGATGATAAACGGAGGAATGAGACAAGCTCGATAGACTTGACAGCGCGGCGCACCTATCTTATCAAAGCTGGTTTTGACACACGTGGCTGGATGGATGCCCAAGCTGTTTCTAAATAGACCCTTATGCTTTATCATGGTAACTAGACCAAGTTTTGCTATCAATTACAACTCATCTCTGACACGACCTCCCGCAGCGGCCTCCTCGTCCTCAAACCGTCTACTCTTGGGATTCCTCTCTACCGTTTCCTCCTCCTTCTTCCTGCCCTCTTGCTTCTCCACAACCTGTTCCTCCCGCTGCTGCTGCTGCTGCTGGTAAAGCTCCTCCCTCCTCCTCCGCGCCAGCGCGGCGATCTCCTCGTCATACTCGGTCCACTCGGGCACCTGGCGCCGGGCGCGGTCCAGCTTGGGCTCCTTGGTCTGCGGGTTGTTGCACAGGTCGATGGTCCTAGCGGCGGCGAGGGTCTCGTCGCTGCACCAGGTCTCGCACCACAGCCACTCCTGCGGCAGCGAGTGGATCGGGATGTGGAACTGCATGTGGTTGGGCAGGTCCTGGTCGAGGTTGGCGAGCGACTGCGGGTCGGCGGAGAGGGTGTGGTACTGCTGGCGCAGGCGGTCGCCCGCGGCGAGCGCGCGGAAGCGCCGCAGGTCGACCACGTACAGCGCGCTGATGTGGTACGGCCGGCCCTTGAGGTAGCTCGCCCAGTAGCCCGTCTTCCAGAAGCGGAAGCCCTCCATCTCGGTGCGCGAGTCGCACATGGGCGTGAAGCCGTAGGGCGCGCCCTGCAGGTCCAGCGTGACCAGGTCGTACATGTCGGTGCGCACGATCTGGTCCGCGTCGACGAAGATGACCTTGTCCAGCGACAGCGGGAAGAGCACGTCGAGGAAGAGGATCTTGTAGCCCCAGATCTCGCGCTGCTTCTCCTTCTGCTGGCGCAGCCAGTGCGGCCACTTGTACGTGACCATCTCGTACTTGAAGTTGTACTCGGCCGCGAGCGTCGGGATGAAGTCCTTGAAGGACGGCGAGAGGAACTGCTCGATGAACCAGAACTTGACCGTGTGGTTGGTGTGGCGCATGACCGAGACCATCATGATGTTGAGCATGCGCTCGTAGAGGTGGCCGCTGGCGACGGAGAAGATGTTGATCTCGGCGTGCTCCGTGTCGGAGGCCGATTTGGTTTCGGCGGCGGCCTTACCGCGGCCGAGGATGCCCTCGGCGAACCTGAGGCCTTTGGAGACGAAGTCCATGGCGGCGCCGGCTGTGGTGGCGTTGGCCTTGCTCTCGCCGAGGACCTCTTCTTGCTCCATGCCGGGCTTGCGCTTCAGGCGGGGGTACAGCGTGGCGCCTTGAAAGTCCATGAGCGCTATCTCGGACGTTTCGTCGCCGGGGACGGGGTGCCAGCCTTGAGGGCCCACGCTCTCGAGAGTGAAGATGTCGGAGCTCCGGCCCTCCTTGAGCCGGATGCTGTAGACTCCCGGGTTGGCCTTGAATTGGAAGTAGCCGATGTTGGCCATGATGATGGTATCGGCAAAGTGCGAGTCCTTCTCGGTGGACAGCACCAGCTGGACGCCGCGGGGAGGTTGCCCGGACGGTACCTCGCGGGAGTGGCCCTCGATCAGGATGTTCTCGAGCTCGTAGACGGCCTCAACATGCGCGGTGCCTCGTCTGGCTTTGATGTCCTTGATACGAAGGTTATCCAGGTCGTCGACCGAGACCTTCGAGGTGACCAGCCAGGCCGGCGGGACATCCATGCCGGCAACAAGCAGAGTGTCTTCTGGGACGCTTGCAAAGTTCGCCGAGAGCGCCTTGACCTTTCCGTCCTCGTCAAAGCTCGGGGAGGACTGCAGAACGTAACGATAAAATCTTTTGACTGGAAGCTCTGCGAGCTCCGCTGCGGGGTTGAGGAAGATCTGAAGGTGGACGCCCTCCAGTTCGGAGAGGACCTTGAACATCGCAGCCCACTTCTGGCCGATCTCGCTCGCGGGATTGATGACGGCAGCGAAGAAGATAGTGGCGGTGGACGCATCGCCGACCTCAAATGACGTGTACGTCGAATTCAACTCCTTAAACACCGTCATCCTGATCGGGGAGGCCGAGTCGAAGATGCCCTGGGGCAGGTCGGACATACCCGACAGGGCGGTAGCCGAGGTCAGCTTGGCGGCAGCGACCGGACCCGAGACTCTGTCACCCAGGTTGAGGTCCTCGAGGGCCTTGTAAACGGGAATAATGCGACTTGAGCGCTCGGCTTCCAGGAACTGCTCAAAATCCTCCTTCTTGAAGTGCTCGGCGGAGGGGATGGGGCCGACCAGACGGCCGTTCAGCATGAGCGCGTTTTGGCCGGCCTTTAAATTGGCGGCTGCGAGAAAGCCAGCCAGCGCAGCATCATAAGTGGGATCAGCCTTGGATTCGCCGCTCTCCAGGATAGCCTCCAGGTCAGAGAGCCGATCGGCACCGAGCAGCTTATCCACGCGAGCCTTCAGGCGCTGGGTGAGCTCCGACGCATCTCGGGAAACATCCCCTGGGTTATGCACGATCTCCATACGGATGCCAGGATGGGCTTTTCGAAATTGGATGGCGTACAAGAGAAGCTTCTGCCCCTCAGCGCTATCGAGATCCGCGATGACGGTCAGGGCAGCCCAGTCTTCCTTGGTCGACTGCTTCTCGGCCTCAACTACGGGAACCTGGTCGAAGACATCGCGGTGCTCCGTGTACAGCTTGTTGACGTTGAGCACAGTAAGATCGCGTGCATCTTCGGGGAAGATGAGCGTGTTGCGCCTCGAGACGGCGTTCTCAAGCAGGTAGCCCGGGATCCAGGTGGTCTCGTTGATGGCCCCGAAGTAGGCGGCCTGCTGAACCGCCTGCAGGTCCACCATGAGCTTTTGGTTCATGCCTCTTAACCAGTGCTCGTCCTTAGGAATGGGGAAGCCATCGAAAAAGATGGAAGGCACGTCGCCGTCAGCGCGTAGGCGCTCTACCCAGCGCTTGGCCAGATGGATCTGCTTCTCATGTGCTTCCGAGGTGAAGATGTCTTGAAACGGCAGTGGCGTGGCGTTTGGTCGCAAGGGTCGGTCCTTGATGGCTTCGTTGAAGATGCGCTCGTCTGGCCTCGCGGCCTTGTCGTTTTCAAGCGACTTCTCGAGATAGGAGACTGTGGCCGCCAGACCGTGGTTTTCCAGCAGATAGTAGACGACCTTGGCCTGGTCAATAGCCTTTTCGGTGGGAGTGAGCGGGACCAAGCCAAAGCGGATGGGGACGAGTCGCTTCATGAAAGTCAAGAGTTGCGTTGTGATCAGTTTGAGATCCTCAGGATCGGAGAAGTCCACAGGAACAACCAGGTTGAAGATGTCCTTCCGCACCTGAGGCAAGCCGTGCCCGAAGTGCTGGATCAATGCCCAGAGGTGCGGGGAGAAGTCGGCATACCGCTTGTCCTTCTCCAGGTTGTTGAGCCAAATGATGACGCGACCGTCCTCGAGCCGATCCCGCCAGTCAAACCTGCGAGGTTCCTCATCGCCTGACTTTGCTTGTGCCACCTCTGTATGGCCTAGCAGGGAGACGGCCTGCTGCCCGGTCAGGCCGAGGTCGAGGACGCCTTTAATCAGCTTTCGCTCGCGCTTGAGCACGTCAACGAGCCCGAACGGTTGGATCTGGCGATCAACCAGCTGGACACCGTTCATCCACAGGATATTTCTGCCATCCGGCCCTAACATCTTCTGGTTCTCCTCATATTCAGCCGCGAATTTCGCCGAGACATTGTGAGCACCGAGAGAGTTTGAGTATTTGGGGAAATCTTGCGTTAGCTTGAGCAAAGTGTCAAACGGCGACTCGCTCTGCATGATGAAGGACGCGGCTTTCACGCCGAGGAGAGAGAGCTCGGACTTTTCGAGGGGCTTAATATCGGTGATCTCTTCCTCTTCATCCAAGACGATATCGGAAGAAGTGATGGGCTTTTGGGCCTCGTCCGCGGGTGCTCCCGCAGCACCCGTGTCCCGGTCATCGATGACGATGTAGTCGGTCCGCTTTAGGGTGAGTTCTACGCCGTAGCCACTGACCGAGAGGGCCTCAACCGGGTGGGCAGGGCTTCTCCTGTACCGGAGCCGGTACGAACCTTCTCCCTGCCTGGCCAAGTTCACAGCAGTCTCATGGTATGCTCCGAAGTCTTTTGACGTGATGTCGGCGTATAGTATCACATCCCGCGAGCCGCTGCCAAGCTTACGGTCAAATGGCAGGGTCCGCGCCTGGCTGTGGCCTTTCACATCCCCGTGCGCCGCGTCGAGCGTGGGTTTGCAGTATTGCTTTCCATCCACAAGGAACCAGTGCACACACCCGTCTTGATCCCCAGACAGCGAAGGCTCTACCGCCGTCGCATAGTACTGGTAGTGCGCTTCGACCCGCGGAGCTGCTGTCCGCATGGAAAGGCCCAACTTGAAGGTCGACAGCGACTCCGCGTCCATGTGGCCGTCATCTCGCAGAACCTCGACGAACTTCTCGTAGAGCGCTTTGTCCGTCGCGGCGTCGGAGAAGTGGCCCTTCGCAATCCGGTCGAGCAGGGCGAAATACACCGTCGCATTGTCGGCGGCTGCTGTTTCGCTAGACAAGGTGAGCTGCGAACTGCAGTCGCCAATGGCTGGTGTGTGGGAGGCGCTTACAGCAACTCAACCAGATATGGCGGCGAAGGGAATGCCGCCTTCAGGGCGACGTTGACGGAGGGAGATGCAGCGACGCGGGCAGAAGGAAGCCATGTGGCGGCGAGGACGGCGGCTGCGAGGCCCCACGGGAGCCGGGAGAGTTGGAGCATGGCGCTCGCAGCTGCGCAGAAGCGCTGGCACAAACGTCTTGTCTGAACTGTCTGTACAGCTTCGATGGCAGCGTATGATTATGGCCTCGAGAAGGAAGCAGGTCGCCCGACGCCGGCTGCCGAGGGCTTGCGACGGCTTATTGCCACGGTGGCAGTTTGCGAGGGCCAACTGAGACGCAGCTCCCCTTAGTCCATCCGGGCTTTGTTACCAGTGTTTCGAGGCCGAACAGGAAGGAAAACGATCAGTATGGGATTGGACAACGCGAGCGGCCGTCAATTCGTGTTTTGCTCCCTTTGTACCTATGCTAGTACACAAGGTGTAACCGCGTTGAGCAGTGTAGATGGCGGGGCCTTTCCGCCTGTGGATTCTCGGTACTCGCGGAGTGGATGGATACGCCGTTGTGCTCGCGATGTGGTCAAGCTTCACGCTTTGGACACTTCACAGGGGTCCAACTGAACCAATGGTTTTGGAGCTCGTGGTCCAGGGAGCTGTTTGTGGAGCCAACAGGTTTCAGTTCACGTAACTCAGGTATTCTGTACCTGAGCTAGCGCTGAATAGCACATAAGTTTGCTTCGTACGGAGTACCTACCGAGTACCTCAATGTGAGTGGGCCCGGAAAATTGAATGTGCGCTTCGGGGCCTTGCTCACGGGCCACATCCCCATTGAGATGCCACGGTTCCCTATGATTTGATCAACGGCGGATGGATCGAGGACACCAGACACCAGCCAGCAGCAGCCAGCAGCCGGCCACCGACCCCTCGAACAACCACCACCACTCACCCCCCGTCCGCACCCGCCCGGCTGCTGCTCTCTGTCTGAGCACTGATTCCGATTCAAATAGCAGCAGCACCCGCCATTCGCCGCTGACTTGTGCGCCACTGCTCCGAACCAACCCGCATCGCCTCCTCCTCCTTTCGATGCCGGGAGCCTGCTAGGCCTCGGTTCCCCTTCAGCCAAGATGCAGTCCTCCTCGGGAATACTCACCAAGGTTCGCCGTTGTCTTGCGTCTCGCGTCTTGCGCATGCGCTTTGGCTGACTTGCGGGGCCGGCCACAGTTCGAGTCCAAGTCGTCGCGCGCGAAGGGCATCGCATTCCACCCCAAACGGTTCGCAGCTTCACCTAGGAGCATCCCCGCCACGTTTACCCCTGACGCTGACAGGCCGACTCTAGACCATGGATCCTCGTCTCCCTTCACTCGTCCACCATCCAGCTGTGGGATTACCGCATGGGCACCCTGATTGACCGCTTCGAAGAGCACGATGGCCCCGTCCGCGGCGTCGACTTCCACAAGACCCAGGTGAGCGCGGGATGCGCCGAACGGAAGCTGCCAGCTTGCTGACCTCCGGGTAGCCCCTGTTCGTCTCCGGCGGTGATGACTACAAGATCAAAGTCTGGTCGTTGCAGACGCGCCGCTGTCTGTTCACGCTGAACGGGCATCTCGATTACGTCCGCACCGTTTTCTTCCACCACGAGCTCCCATGGATTGTCAGCGCCAGCGACGACCAGACCGTTCGGATATGGAACTGGCAGAACCGCTCCCTGCTCTGCACCATGACGGGCCACAACCACTACGCAATGTGCGCCCAGTTTCACCCCACTCAGGACCTCGTCGTGTCGGCCTCGTTGGACCAGTCGGTCCGCGTGTGGGACAGTATGCCACCCGCCCCGCCTCCTTCCTCCCTCCTCTCCTGGTGTCCAAGACACGGGGCTAACGAAGCCCTGCAGTTTCTGGTCTCCGCAAGAAGCACTCGGCCCCGACGTCCATGTCCTTTGAGGACCAAGTCTCTCGCGCCAACGCGAACCAGACCGATATGTTTGGCAACACAGATGCCGTCGTCAAGTTTGTCCTCGAGGGTCACGATAGAGGCGTGAACTGGGTTGCTTTCCATCCGACTATGCCATTGATTGTCTCGGCAGGAGACGATCGACTGATCAAGCTGTGGCGCATGAGCGAGACCAAAGCTGTACGTGCCGGGAACTCTGCTTCGGAGGTCCCTGCTCTTTTTTGACTCGAATGATGGATTTCGTACTAACCCTCCCCTAGTTCGAAGTCGATACCTGCAGAGGCCACTTTCAGAACGCCAGTGGCTGTCTGTTCCACCCACACCAGGATCTCATCCTTTCTGTCGGCGAGGACAAGACAATCAGGGTCTGGGACCTGAACAAGCGAACTGCTGTGCACACGGTCAAGCGCGAGAACGACCGGTTCTGGGTCATCGCCGCCCACCCGGAAATCAACCTCTTCGCCGCCGGCCATGATAAGTATGTGCCCCAGGACTCGACTCTCTCCCGCTGGTACCGATATTGACGCGAGATAGTGGTGTGATGGTATTCAAGCTTGAGCGCGAGCGACCAGCGTCGGCAGTGTACCAGAACACGCTATTCTACATCACCAAGGACAAGTGTGTCAAGTCCTACGACTTCCAGAAGAACGTCGAGTCGCCTACGCTGTTGTCGCTCAAGAAGCTCGGCAGCCCGTGGGTCCCGCCGCGCACATTGTCTTACAACCCCGCCGAGCGTTCAGTCTTGGTCACATCACCCACGGACGGCGGCACCTACGAGCTCGTCAATCTGCCCCGCGACGGGTCGGGCGCCATTGAACCCGCCGGATCCAAGCGCGGCCAGGGCAACTCGGCTATCTTCGTGGCTCGTAACCGCTTTGTCGTCCTGAACACGTCCACCCAGACCGTCGATATCAAGGACCTGATGAACAACACGACGAGGTCATTCAAGCCCCCGGTGGGAACGAGCGACATCTACTTTGGCGGGACTGGCAATCTGCTCATCCTCACCCCGACCGCCGTGCACCTCTACGACATCCAGCAGAAGAAGACGACCGCGGAGCTCGCAGTCACGGGCGTCAAGTATGTCGTCTGGTCGAACGACGGCCTCTATGCCGCCCTGCTCAGCAAGCATAATGTTACCATCGTGACCAAGACCCTGGAGCAGGTCAGCACGCTGCACGAGACGATCCGGATCAAGAGCGCCACCTGGGACGACGCTGGCGTCCTACTGTACTCGACTCTGAACCACGTCAAATACTCGCTCCTCAACGGAGACAACGGCATCGTCCGGACCCTCGACCAGACCGTGTACCTTGTGCGCGTCAAGGGCCGCAACGTCTACTGCCTCGACCGCGCCGCGAAGCCGAGGATCCTGCAGATCGACCCGACTGAGTACAGGTTCAAGCTGGCTCTCGTCAAGCGGAATTACGAGGAGATGCTGCACATCATCCAGAACTCCAGCCTGGTCGGCCAGTCGATCATCGCGTACCTACAAAAGAAGGGCTATCCCGAGATCGCGCTGCAGTTCGTGCAAGATCCCGCCACCCGGTTTGAGCTTGCGATCGAGTGCGGCAACCTCGAGGTTGCGGTCGAGGTGGCTAAGCAGCTGGACCGCCCTAAGCTCTGGACGAGGTTGAGCACCGAGGCGCTTGCGCACGGCAACCACTCTATCGTCGAGATGTGCTACCAGAAGCTAAAGCATTTCGATAAGCTCTCGTTCCTGTACCTCACAACTGGCGACAACACCAAGCTGTCGAGGATGGCCAAGATCGCGGAGCATCGCGGCGACTTCACATCAAGGTTCCAGAACGCTCTTTATCTGAACGATGTTGAGGACCGGATTCAGATGTTCAAAGAGATCGACCTATGTGGGTGTTTTCTTTTGCTATTTGCTCTCCGAGTGCGTTCGTTACTGACGCTTTCCTAGATCCCCTCGCGTACATGACTGCTAAAGCACACGGGCTGGAAGAGGAGTGCCAGTCTATTCTCGAGGCGACCGGCCTCACGGAAGAGCAGCTCAATCTGCCCACGTTTGGCGAGCCCCTCACGCCTCCCAAGCCGGTAGTCCCGACTTACAAGGCCAACTGGCCGACCAAGACGACCTCGCAATCCTTCTTCGAAAAGGCGCTCCTCGGCCAAATGGAGGGTCTCTCGTTAGAGGAGGAGCCGGCTGCAGCCAACGGGCCGGGCGAGGCAGAAGAAGAAGGTGCTGTCAAGAAGGACGCGCTTGGGGAAGCCGAGGAGGACGAGGACGCTGCTGGCTGGGACATGGGCGAGGACATCGTTCCCGAGGTCGAGGAAGGCTTCGTGAACGTGGACAGCACGGAAGCTGGCGGGGCCGGCAGCAGCGAAGCAGACCTGTGGGCGCGCAACTCCCCTCTGGCCGTCGACCATGTTGCTGGCGGCTCCTTTGAGACGGCAATGCAGCTCCTCAACCGCCAAGTCGGGGCTGTCAACTTCGCTCCTCTCAAGCCCCGGTTCTTGGAGGTGTACCAGGCATCCAAGACCTATCTTCCCGCTTCTGCCGGGCTGCCTTCCCTGGTCAACTACGTCCGCCGGACGGTCGAGGAGTCAGACCCCCGGGAGGTTCTTCCGATCATCCCCAGGGATCTGGAGTATCTCGCTGCCAACGACCTGCAACGCGGTTATGATGCGATGAAGGCCAACAAACTGGAAGACGGCCTCAGGATTTTCAAAGGCATTCTGCACGCGGTGCTGGTCAACGCGGTGGGCAGCGAAAGTGAGGTGGCCGAGGCCAAGAAGCTGATCTCCTCGGCGAGCGAGTACGCCGTTGCCATGTCGATTGAGCTTGGGCGGAGAGCACTTGGCTCGCCTGACGAGGTCAGCAAGAACCCGCAGCTGCTGAAGCGGAGCCTTGAGCTGTCGGCGTACTTTACGATTCCCAAGATCGAGGTGCCGCACCGCCAGCTTGCGCTGCTGAACGCCATGAACTTGTCGTTCCGGAGCAAGAACCACAGCTCGGCGCTGAGCTTCGCCAACAGGATCCTGGCGCACGGCGGCGCGAGCAAGCTCCTGGAGACCGTAAGTCTCAACCCTATTTGGATAAAAAGGTTGCCCATTGCACACCACCCGTACTGACAGAACCACAGGCCCGCCGGATCAAGTCGCAGTGCGAGCGCAACCCTCACGACGCGGTTGAGATCGAGTTCGACCAGTTCGCCGAGTTCGAGATCTGCGCCGCCAGCCACACGCCCATCTACAGCGGCACGGCGTACGAGGAGTGCGCGTTCGACGGGTCCAAGTACCACACCAAGTACAAGGGCACCGTGTGCACCGTGTGCGAGGTCTGCGAGGTCGGCAAGCACGGGAGCGGCCTGAAGTTGTTTGCTTGAATTGAGTTCGAGCGGGCAAGGGTGAGGGGTCATAATTGCGTAACCGGGAGAGTCGGCTTGATGGGATGGATCTGGCCAAGCAATCCACCGGGGGGGGGGGGGGGGGGGGGCTATACGGAGCGGGAAAAGTCTAGAGCAGATGGTTATGGCAAGGCGGGCACGTCTTCGATGTGTGGAGTATGAGTTTGAGCAGAAAGCAATTCCTTGATCACGATTTTGTGTCTCCGACTGAGCCCGCGCGCATCTCGGCATCTTATCATATTTCGCCGTGACCGGTCTGGCTCATCGTGTCTAGGGCGATCTACGCTTAACCATCCGTGTATATTTTTGATAATACGGACACACCATACCAACGCCCCTGTTATCAATTCCTTCCCGTTTGTTCACTGATGCTTCCGTCTAACCGCTCTACTCTACACGATCGTCTCCAGCTGCCGGGCGTAGCCCAGCGTGTTCTCCATGATCATCTGGCTCATCTCCTTCTCCTGCTCCTCCTCGCCCGTCTCCTGCGCGGAGGGGAAGTAGATCTGGCCGTCGCGCACGGTCCAGCCGCGGCTGCGCGCGAACTCGACGACGGCGCCCTCCGACTCGAGGAACAGCAGCGACTTGGTCGACGACAGCGGCAGCGACGGGTACGCCCGCTCGCTGGACGACGCGATCTCGGACCGGATTTGTGAGGTGAGGATCTGTTGTTGTTTTTAGTTAGTGGTCGTTTCATTCTTTCAACAATGTTGTGTCTGTGTGTGGGTGCAAGCACGTGGAGGGAGGGAGTGCCAGGGAAAAGAGAGATCGTACCTCGGAAAACACGCCAAACTCCTCGCACGGCACCTCCCCCTTCTTCATCGCCTTCCACACCCGGTCGTAGCTGCCCTCCATCAGCCACCGCTCCAGCCGGATCGGGTACCCCAGGTAGCGGTCCGCCTCGGCGTCGCCGCCGCCCGCCGCCGCCAGCGCCTCCAGCTCGCTGTGGAACTCCCCGTACAGGCCCTGCGTCAGCAGCAGGAGCAGGTACAAGCCTGTCACCTTGTTGCGCTCGCCTTGCTGTCCTCCTCCTTCCCCCTCCTCCCCTGCCGCTGCTGCTCCTCCTCCCCGCGGCAGCAGCTCGTAGAAGGGCCGCAGCTGCGCGACGTAGCGCGTGAAGGCGTCCGGGTTCCGCGCGCGGATCGACGCCAGCGCCCCCTGCTCGAACGTGTCGCGCGCCAGCGCCAGGTGCGCCGCCGGCGTGCCCGGCGCCGGCGTCAGCGCGTTGAGCTGCAGCAGCAGCAACTTGGCGCGCGAGAGCAGCGCGTTGGTTTCCGAGTACGAGAGGCGGCCTGCGGAGGACTTGAGGTGCGCCAGTAGCGCGGTGAGTTCGCGGTCGGCCATCTTGTTCTGCCGGGTGTCTGTTTTGGATTGTCTATCGGTTGGCGGCGGATGGGATGGGGATGGTAGGAGGATGTCGGTCGGGTGGGATGCGGCAGGTGCCCTCCCTGGCTTGGCCCGGATGGCGATGGCCGATCAAGGATGGAGGCCGAGAGTGAGAAAGATGGATGGGCAGACGGCGTATGGTTGATCCGGAGGTTCGTACTTGATCAAGCGGTTGAGGATGTTGCGCTGGTCGGGTTGGGTGTTGGCAAATCGTGGGGTTGTTGTTCGTTAAATGTGCAGCAGGCGAGATGTTGGCGGCGGTTGCTGGCGGTTGCCAGGCGAGGCTGCCCAGCGAAGCTGCCGCAGGCTGAAAGGCTGACGTTGGGTTGGTCTTGGCGAACGGGTTGGTCTTGGCGAACGTGCCGAGAACATTAGTGGAATAACAACGTACCTCAGTCAGCTGGCGGCACATGGCAGACTCGCTGCGCCTAACGAACCTTGGAAGTCTTGGCCCTTCTGAACTTCTGCTATTCGAAAACTTCAAGGCAATTACCCGAGGGCTGAAGGAAAAAGGTATTTTCGCAGCCCTCGGGTATCTCTGATTACGCTATGCATCTACCTCATCTATTCCGTACATATAGTGGACCTATTATCTGCATCAACCGCAAGCCAGTACAACTTCCCGTTCTTCGCTTCCTTGGATTAGATGGGCCCAAATGCTACATGTTCGAGTCGGGTCTTCCCCTGTTTCGTGGAGCAAGGACGTAATATGCCGTACTAGATACCCTAGGTGATTCCGCATGCAACGTTAGGTACTTGAATTACGAACAACAGCATTAGATACTAGCGGTCCAAGAATACCGCAGTCCTGGGCCGAGGCAGAAGGACGCTACAGCAGTCTTTCCGCGGCTCACCATCGTCCTTCCGCATCCCTTCACTGCCCACATCACACATCACACATCAACTACAGCCGCCCAGCCCGCACCCCCTCCTGCACGCGCCGCCTCAACAAGCCCAACCCGTCTTTCGTCGCCAGCGCAGCCAACGCCTCCCGCGCCACGGGCACGCCGCACTCGTCCCGATGCCTCTTCATCCCGTTCGCGCCCACAGCCTCAGCCTCGGCGGCCCGCTTCGCAAAGTGCAGCCCGGGCTGCAGCACGGCGCAGTTATCCTGGCTGCGTGCGGCGCGGAGCGCGCAGATCTCGTTCGTGACGCAGTCGCCCGTGCACGCGGACACGGCCCAGCCGCGCGACTTACGCGCATAGTAGGCGTCGAAGGCGGCCTGGTCGGCGGCCAGCGCGGCCGTCACGTTGTGCCAGAAGGCCGGCGACAGCTCGGCGGCCGCGTCGTCGGCGGCCACGGGCGGCTGCACGAGCGGGCCGTACGCCGCCTTCGCCGAGTAGTACTTCTTCCACACCGGCGAGGCCGTCTGGAAGGACGGGTCGCTCGTGTCGGCGATGTACGTCTCCGCGTCGAGCACCGCGAAGGTCACCGGGTCGACCGTGTAGATGCGGAAGGCCGGCATGCCGGACGTCGGCGTCAGCGAGGGCACGATGTAGCTCATGGCGACGGCGTTGGTGAAGGACTGGGCCGAGTAGTCGCTGTAGCTGAGCTGGAAGTGGTCCGCGTGCGTGTGGCCTGCGGCGAGAGTCAGCCCTGGCGGGAGGGAAAGGGGGAGGGAAAAATTCTGTTTGCTTACCGAAAAACATGGCGGCAATCGTGTCTTGGTAGCGGTTGACAATCTGGTCGAAGAAGTTGGACGCCTCGCGGAAGGCATCCGACACGCCCATGGGCATGTGGCCGATGATGTAGACGCGGTCGCCGGCCTTCTCGGCGGCGTCCAGCTGCGCCACCAGCCAGGCCCACTGGCCGCTCGGATCCAGCTCCATCGGCTCTTCGTACAGATAGAAGTTGTCGATGTAGTACAGATTCGTGTTCAGGTTGATCACCCTCAGCTTGCCGCCCGCGGGCGACGTGTAGGCCGCGTTGTAGGCACCCATCTTCTCCACGGCGTTGTCGGTGCCCGAGCCGAACCACTTGGCCCAGTTCGCGTTGAGCGCGTCGTACACCCACTGGGCCTGAGATCCCTGCGCGGCCGTCTCATAGGCGTTGGTAGGGTTCGACTCGTGGTTGCCGGCGGTGCCGAACACAAGCGGGAGCCCCGAGGCGGCCATGCGAGAATATGCGTCGTTGATGTCCAAGACGTTCTGTGCCTGGGTGGTGTTCCAGATGGCATGGTCTACGATGTCCCCCGTAAAGAGCGCGAATGCCGCATCCGGCGCGACGGACCGGATTGCGGCATACATGCTCTCCTCGAGAGAGATGGGCGCGTCGCAGGTGTGCTCACCATTGGGCCCGGCGGGGAAGGATGTCTTCCCTGGGGCATCACTATCGGCATATGGACTACCACGGGTGTGAGTTCATGGTTTCCAATCCGACATTGACGAGGCGATCAGCGAGTCACTCACCGACAGCAAATGGGCTTCGTGCAGTTGTAGTTCGAGCCCGCCTCGTAGAAAGGGTCGACGTGGATGTCGGAATAATGCACCACCTTGATCGGAGTCTGGCCGCTCACGGCCGGCCGGACCACGTTGGCCGGCTTCTGGGAGAGCTTGACGGGGAACGGCCGGATGTCCGGGTAGGAGCACACGCCGAGGAAGGTGGTGCAGAACAGCTGCGAGCTGTCCGAATCGAGATCCAGAGCCCTGACCCTCTGCGCGATGATGGGGCCCTCGCGCTCCAAGATGCCCTTACAGACGTCGGCATCCTCGGCCTTTGAAAGCGTGCAGAGGTCGGCGAGCACGTCCGAGAAGGCCGAGTCGCCAAACACGGCGAGGAGCTTCAGCAATCCCAGGGCGGCATGGCAGCCCGCGCAGTCGACGACGCCGAGGAGCTCGGCCTCCAGTTCCTGCTCGATGGTGTCAAGCGTTGATCGCGGCTGCAGTTTGTCCTGCAGGACGGCGGTTGCTGCGCTGCTGCAGCCGAGCAGCAGCAGAAGTGAACGAATGACACGCATCTGACGTTGAAGCAGCGGAGCTGTGCTTGTATGGACTAGTGTTGATCGAGGGGTCGAGTCAACAAGCCGCGACTGAGGTGCCAAGCCATGCCTTGGCTCGGGATATATACCTGTATATTTCAGTTCACTAGTAGTCGTGACCCCTTTTTGCCCCTCTAGCGTTCACCTGCTCCGAGGGCTGAGCTCCTAGGTAACATCAAGAAGCCGGAGTGACCGCAGTGATTGGGCTAGTGTGCGCTAGGTACCGTCCAATCACGGTTGTCTCAGTCCGTCATGCATGTTGCTCCAGACCCAATAGGCCGACTTGGACGGTCCCATGAGTCGCCTCTTCAGATCACCGAAGCGGCACTTTGCCGGAGAAAGGAAGGTAGCAATCTTTGCGTCGGCATGACCCGCTCATCCGGCCAAACCTCCACGAGGGCGCGGGCATCGGTCAGGGGAAGCACAGCAAACCTTTGCCCACTACAAGAACTCCAAAAAGTTCTGGTGGTGACCGACGGCAGCATTGTTTCATCGACTTTGCCTCCGCAAGTTTTGCATGCTGATGATGCTAACCATGCAAGCCACGCCAAAGCCACGCCAAAGCCCCCGCTGGCTCGGCCACCAATACCGATGGTCGATCCATCGAAGCTATCTCTCGTTCTCCTGGGCGGCCTCAGACGTATGACAGCTGTGCGGCTTCTCGTCGGGGTCAATTCTACCATTTCAAATTGAATTACCTAGCATCACTGACAAAGCCCGACCGTGCCCAGGAGTCGGGCCGGCGCGGTATAGCAAATCACGTCGCCTCCATGGCCCCCTTCGAGAGCCGCAAACGCGACCTGCTAGCCGTTGTCGTCGACGCATACGGCGCACACCTGAACACCTCGCCGGCTTGGCCATTGTCGAGCGTGTCGAGTGGCGTGGTTACCTTACACTCGAATGAAGCAGGCTAAGTGTTCTTCGTCGAGTAGATAAACCAGGGAAGCTCTTGGAGATCCCGATCGGCAAAGGCGGGCAAGGTGCTGGTGTAGGAACTAGATGCGCTAATTGCCCCAATCTCATGGTTTTTTGAGTAGGTAGTTGGGAATAAGCCAGTCATCGCACTGGTTTCGAAACGCACCTAGCATGCCTTATCACAACCTAGACAAGACGGGCATCAATGCCTGGCACTCAAGACACTCAAGATGTGGCTAACTGTGCCCAGACATGCCCATACGAGGCCCTGGTGCAGGAGGGCTTGCTGGACAGTACCTGCCTGCATGTCAATCAATTTGCAGATCAAGTACGGTCTATATCCACTTACATATCTGCCATCACTTGGACGAAGCCCACCCAAGAGACCCAGCTAGCTACTCAACTGAACAAAAAAGTAAAACCCAGCAATAGCTCCATATACCTGTGTCGTCGACGATCAGTCTCGTCGGGTGGATCCCAATGCATGAAGCAAACGGTTTGATAAAGGGCGATGAGGAAGAAGATGGAGAAGAAAACGATATTCACCATAGCCCCGGCGTAAAGCGTATCAGCGCCTTGGCGGCATTCCCCAAGGGAAGTGCAGAACTGTTGTCCGCACAGCTAGTGCAAGGTAGCCCGTGTAGGCCATCACAAGCCGCTGTTGTCAAACGTTGCTCGGTAGCCAGGCACATCCCGCATCAGAATGGCCATGATGGCGTTCCCGACGAGCTGCAGCACGAAGGGCAAAATCCACGAATATCTGCAGCTGTTGTTAACCTCTTCTGTCGCAGCCAAGAGGCCGACGGTGATCTTCTTAATGATGAAAGCGTTTGGAGAAGATGAGGGGGATGAATAGCATGACGGCGTTTTCTGCAGCGAAGGTCCCCAGGATGCTTGACGAGGAGGGACACATGATGAGGAACACGATGCGGGGGCCGGTGAGGAGTCATAACCCAATCCCAAGGGACAAATTGGGAGAGGTCTTGATATGTAGCGTTGAATAGGTTGTGACTCGTTGAACCGTGGCATGGTAAGCCGTTAGGATTGTAGCTGACAGAACGCCTTCGATGCTGGGTGCTAAGTGGGTTTTCAAGCCGCAAGCCCACCAAGGCATATGCGCAGACTGTACACCGCTTGACTCGTCGTTCGCCCAATAGTCTGTGTACGGCACTCTTGTTGGGAGGAAATCTCTGGGGATGAATGCAGAGATATCGCCATCGAGCGTTGCCTTTTAGTTTGGCTCTGTAGGTGTTCAAGGACTATGTTTATCATTCTTTGATCGACTAGACGGTTGACCATTCTCTTTGCCTGCGCAGCACCGTTAGCTAAGTATCACCGAGTACGGAATTGAGAAAGGTGCCACAGTGTGAGAGGTGTCTTCTCTGCAGCCCATGCACCCAGCCAGCAACGGTGCACCCATCACAATTTTTCTGAAACCTGGAAGGAAAGTGGGAGCGATTCGCAACTGCCTTGCGAGTCAGCAAGGAAGGGCACGAACATCTTTCAGGACGGATCACTCCAAGCCCTGTGGTCGCCCCGCATGGTTCAAATTCTCTCCGGCTCTCACCGTCACATTGCAATCTTGATGCCTATCTGAGCCCGTCTCACTCGGATCAATGCGGAAATTGCAGTCGGCGTCTGCCTCGCATTCTCGTGAACCAACTCGCATCAGCCGCGGAGAACAGTTGCCCCGCACGTCCCGCGTTGCAGCAGCCTGTCAACCCCACCATAAACGGCCATGACCGACCGATTTGGATATCCGCGCCAGGCGCCCACCCAAAGCTGGCCGTCTTGGACCGAATCTGTCGGGTCGTTCGACCCAATCGGCGCGCACGAGAGGATTATACAGTCAGGTACGTGAGCGATATTGAACGAGCATCGCGGTCATGTCTCGATTTGGCTTCCTTCCCCAACGGTCGGATTTTGGCGGGGACTGTGTTCGAGTTATTTCCGGAAGCATGACGGGAGCCTCCACAGAAAACGGTCATGCTGGCCGGGGACCCAGGCAGGAGCCACGCGGCGCCAAGGACGGCCACCGGGCAGTGCACGACATCAACGAATTGTCGGCCGAGCTTCGGGAGGAGGCGCCTTTCCAGACCAGGAACGGCGATGCGATGTTTGCCTGCGCTGAACCAAGCCGCGCTGAAAGGGGATAATATACTAAGAAGCCCATCGACCAAGACGCGCTTGGGAGCTGAACCCTTTCCCCCCTCCGAGCAAGAATCAGAGCGCAGTCAAGAGTCGTGCGTTCGGCGCAGGCCGCAACCCGGGCCGTTGTTCGTTGGCAGAATATGACGCAGCTGCCTGCTGCGGTATGCTTGCGCATCAACGAATTTGACCCCGGCTCTTGCGTCCCATTCCCGCAACAGCCACAATCGGGCCCCCTCAGAGAGAAGGAATGCGCCTCGCATTGATCACGCCGCGCTGGCTCGTCGGGTACTCTGAATTATTGCCGCGCTGCTGATTTCGATCGGCAAGCGAGATTCTCGGATTTGAAGAGTTAAGCAACGGGGAGGGCCCGACCCGGACGGCCCGACGAAGCATCCAACAGCGACTGGACGCTGGTTCTGGGCTTGGCGCCCCTCCCTTGATCACCGGCGCTGCGCGGCTCCGCCTGCTGCCCTGCACTGCCTGTGTCCCCGCCACTCTCATCGCTGGATCCCAGCACCCAAGCGCCTACGCTACACTATAACTGTTGGAAGCGGGGCGGCCGAACGCCAACTTACCGTTGTACTGCCTTCTCTTTTCGCGGGGCGCGACCGCATTGGGCACCTCATTGCTGACTGCTTCGCTCGTTAAATTTTATGCAGGCCCAGCGCAGCCGTCTGGTGACGATTCTCTCGACATGCCGCAGTTGGGCGCTACTTTCGTTCCTGGGGGCCACGATGACTACTACATGCCCGAGGTCGTTGCCCCGGCCCCTCAGAGGTGAGTTCATTCCCTTCCCAGACATGGTCTTTGACTTTGCCCCGCGCCGCCGGTTCGGAACTGAGTTGTCGATCCGTCCGCGCGACGCCTTTGTCGGGGCGGGGCGGGGCTCGGCGCTGGTGTGGTGAGGCTGGACGGAGGCTGGAGGCTGACACCTGTCGGGCTGTTTGCAGGGTAATGCCCGAGGTGCCCCAGAGCATGCAGGAGGATATACAACGCATGGAACTTGAAGCCCGCGAAGTTGAAGCTCCCCGAGACGGCAACGCGACAGCGCCGAACAACCAGGACGCGCCGTCCAAGTCGTAAGTGCTGCCTTTCGGGAGCGGCCACCGGAGCCTGACGCGTGATTGGACCCCATTTCCGCTGTGGATCAGGTTGGCTGACCGCGCCGTCCTCCGGAACAGCTTCAAACCCTTCCACACCAACGCCCCCGACTCCGCAGCCATGGATGCGCCTTCCTTCTCGCCGTTTCCCAAGGTCAAGGGCGAAAACATCCCGCCCAGCGACGAGGAGAAGGAGCAGATCCTCTGGCAGGCCCGCAACCTGGTGCTCCACTCCAATAATGTGTCGATGCAGGTGACGTGGGCGCGCGACGCCCTCATCTGGGTCGAGATCGCCATGGACGCGCGAACCAGGGAGTGGAAACGGGAAAACAAGGAAAAGGAGCGGCCCCCGACGCCCAAGACCGAGCACGAGCTACGCGTCGATGCCATGAACATCCTCGAATACTTGGCGCAGCAAGACCATCCCGAGGCCACCTTCATGAAAGGGAAATGGCTCGAGTTTGGCAAGTTTGGCTTCCGCGAGAACAAACGGGAGGCGTACGCTCTCTACAAAAAGGCGGCCGAGAACGGGTTTGGGCGGGCCGAATACCGGATGGGCATGCTCTACGAGAACTCCAACGATATCCCGAATGCCATCAAGCACTACTCGCTGGGTGTGCAGATGGGCGATTCGGCATCGAGCTACCGGCTGGGCATGATGCACCTCATGGGGCAGCACGGATATCCGAAAGATTTGCTCCTTGGCCTTGAGATGATCCAGCACGCGGCCGACACGGCGGATGAGGACGCCCCACAAGGCGCCTACGTCTACGGCATGCTCATCGCCCGGGAGCTGCCCGATATCAACATACCCGAGCACGTCCTTCCTTGCGACCTCGCCGTTGCCCGGCAGTACATCGAGAAGGCGGCCTACCTCAGCTTTGCCAAGGCCCAGCTGAAGATGGGACAAGCGTACGAGCTCAGCCAGCTCGGCTGCGACTTTAATCCCGCATACTCGCTCCATTATTACGGCCTTGCGGCCCGCCAGGGTCAGCCTGAGGCATCGCTGGGTGTCAGCCGGTGGTTCCTTTTTGGATACGAAGACCTCTTCCCCAAGAACGAGCAGCTGGCTTTCAAGTACGCCCAGGACGCGGCCCTATCGGGCCTGGCCACGGGCGAGTTCGCGATGGGATACTATCACGAGATCGGCATCCATGTGCCCAAGGACATCCGGGAGGCGCGGAGGTGGTACGAGCTGGCCGCCGACCACGGGAACAAGGACGCCAAGGACAGGTTGGATTCGCTCAGTCAGTCTAGGATGCTGACGAAGGCGGACCACGAGACCACGACGCTCACTCGGATCAAGTCGCAACACGGGTCGCAGCGCGGCAAGCGACCGGAACGGCTTGCAAGGCTGAAAGATGCCATGCCGACCGTGAGCGAGGCCGAGCAGAATGCTGCCGCAGGTATGTTTCCCACGTGTCCCAAAATCATTCAGCGGCTGACAAGTTCGCAGGCGGTGTCGACTTCCCTGATCCGACACCGAGGCCGCCGGCCTTTGCGGTGAACGTCGACAACAGTCTCGCGATGCGGCCCAAGTCCGCCGCGCCGTACCCCCACGACGACCAGCCACCGCCGCTCAACGTCAGGCCCAAGTCCACCGCGCCCTATCCCGAGGACGACGTGAGGAGCCCGCATGTGAATCCCGGCGCTCATCTCGCTGTTTCCGCCGGCCCGCAGGCAGACCGTCCCAACAGTGCGTTCGGCATCCGCCCGCTGTCGCCCAGTGCCGGTTTGCCTCCCGGTGGCGGACGAGGCCGTCCCATGTCGAGTCAGCCACCCGTGGCGGGATGGGAACCGCAGGTACCGCCCGGTTACAGGAAACCGAGCCCCGGCCCGGGCGGGCAATGGCAACAGCGGCCGCCGCCTCAACAGGACCCGCGGTATGGAGCGGCGGGCGGTATTGTCCCCGCCGGAACGATGCCCGTTGGAGACCCGACCAGAGCCCGGCTACAGAAGCCCAACCCCAAGCTCCAGCCTTCACCCCAGGGTCCCCCGCCGGGCCAGTACCCCCCCGGTGGCGGATACCCCGGTCCCGCCAGCCAGCCAGGCCGAGACTACGGACCCAGTGCCGGCAACCGCCCTGTCAGCGACAGCTACGGCCCCGGCGGATACGACCGCCACAGCACCGCCCCGCCCGCCGTAGCCGGCCGCGTGCCAGGCGCGCCTGCCGCGTCAAGCAACGCCAGTCTCCGGCCTCATTCAAGAGGCGGCGGCGGCTCCGGGCGCGCCAGCGCGCCGCCGGCGCAGGATGCCCGGCCGAGCCCCGGTACCGGTGCCGGTCCGGGTGGGCAGGCACAGGCGCAGCAGCGCCCACAGCCTGGTGGACGCCCGCCCGCGCAGGCTGCTCCGGGCGGGAACCTTGTGCATCCGGATGGGAAGACGATGGGCGGGGGGCCGGCGACGTTTGAGGATATGGGGATTCCGCTGGGCAAGAGCGAGAATGACTGCGTGAGTTTCGGTTTTCTTTTCTTCCTCGCTTCCCATCTCCGGGTTTGCTTTTCTGTCACCATCTTCTCCCCTTTTTGTGCCTTTGCTGCCGCTTCTGCTTGCTCTTCTGCCCGGCACAGCACAGCTTTCATCTCGTTGCCATGCCACACCTATGTTACAGTGTGCTAACGGCTTGGCTAGGTGGTGATGTAAACGGCCCTCCCTTCTTGTCTCGCCACCATTTATCCGTGGCCCGGCACGGATGCTGGGCGGGCGCATTTGGGAGGAGCATCTGGATTGATTCATATTGGCGGTTGATCGATCTATCTTATCTCCCGGGGTCTTTGCTCGGCAGAGAAGTACGAGCCACGCCAATCGATGCACAATAATCCAAACTAAAAGAAAAACAATAAAAAAAAGGAAAAAAAAAAGGCGATGTTGATCTCAGGTAGGATTTGGAGTTGGCTGCTGGAGCCCGGCCCGAGCTTTGTCTGGCCTGTTGGAAACAGACACAGACAGCTTGGACCAGGGTTGGTTGGGAGGATCAGATGGAGAGGCGGGTTGGTGTGGCTTACTTGTACATAGACACGGTGATTCCTCCAATTACTGCTACATAAGTAGGTATGCGTGCGTTTCTTTCATGATGTTGTGGAGGACATTCAGCGTGCGTGTTTAGTCTAGCGTCATAGAGAATCACGACTGGAAGTTCAGAATCACAGCTGGGAGTTTGTAAGGAGGAACTCCCTGCCTGTTGTGCGCAGCTTGTATTGCACCTGATTATTGAGATTGTTGATTATTGAAGTGCTGAACTGCACAGCTATCGGTCAGTGAGCCAGAGAGGTGCCAGTGCTGCTGGGTGTTTTAATATGATGTGTTGACGATAGGCTTTCCTTCCAGTCCCAACGATCTGACTGACGGGATGTGAAAGTAAGGTATTAATGAGTAAAGGAGCTTGCTGTAACATAGCAGTCCAGGTATCCTGATAGGAACTGATATGTTTGCGATTCTTGACATTTGGGGATGCAGCGAAGGGCCTTCCGAAGTAAACAAAAACAGGGAGGGGGCGAACGGGGATGGTGGACGGGGTTGAGAGCACCGCAATCAGAGGGCATCTCGCCGCAGATCCCGAACCGGACCGCGAAGCTTGTCTACATGAGGTATGTCATTGCCTCTCGGAGAGAATGTCGATCTCGGGTGAAGAAGTAGTGCTCGCGGGTCCACAATGTCACAACTGCCGGCGCATGCGGGGTTGGTCCGCGTTAGCATCGGAGCACCATTCCCGGATCCGCCCCGGACCTGCAATGAGACTCCGAGAGTCTTGTGCGTTTGCTTAACTGGCCTTGCCAGTCATGGCAGGCTTCAAGTTCGTTGCCCATATAATCCGAATATCATCCCAGCAGACCCATCCCCCCTAAGACGCAGCCCCTGTTGAACCAAGCAATCATGTCCACACAGAAGTCAGCCATCGTCACCGGCGGCGCCAGCGGCATCGGGCTGGCCATCACGCGGCACCTCGCGGCGCAGGGCCACCGCGTCGCGATCCTGGACCTGAACGCCGCGGCGGGGCCGGGCGTCGCCGCCTCGGTGGCCGCCGAGTTCCCGCAGTCGACCGTGTCGTTCCACCAGTGCAACGTCGCGTCCTGGGACGAGCAGGCGGCCGCGTTCGCCAAGGTCTTCCAGGAGCACGGCGGCCGGCTCGACATCGTCGTGGCCAACGCGGGCGTGTCGGAGCAGGGCGCCACGTCGCTTGTGCGGCTTGGTGAGGAGGATGCGGCCGCGAAGGGGCCGACGAGACCGAAGACGACTACCGTGGAGGTCAATTTGTTGGGCACGATCTACTGTGAGTGGCCTGAGGGGATTCCTGCGTGCGGCGTCCCGTGGCAGGCGGGTTGGATCTGGAGGGTTTGTTACCCAGCTGTGGTTGACTAACTTTACTTCTTGGGACGCGACAGCGGTGAATCTGGCGGTGCACTACATGAACAGGAAGCCAAAGACCGAGGGCGCTTCCAGAGGATCGATCATCTGCACCGCGTCCAACGCAGGCCTGTATCCGCTGCCCATCGCCCCTCTGTATGCGGCATCCAAGTTTGGAGTGGTCGGGCTGGTGCGGTCGACGGCGCGGGTGATCGAGAAGGCCAACCTTCAGATCAACGCGCTGGCGCCTGCGGTGTTGGGTAAGTAATCTTGACCGAGCAATCCATCCCTTGTCGCAAAAAGCTGACTGACGGGCCTAGAAACAAATATTGCTCCCGACAAGGACCTGTTCAGGCATATGATCGTCACTCCCATGGAGACGTTGATCCGCGGGGTGGACCAGTTCCTCGCGGACGCCAGCGTGTCCGGGGCCGTGGCGGAGATCCATGGGGACAAGGTGACCATCAGACCGCCGCACGAGTATGTGGATGAGGAGAGCAGGCAGAACATTGAAACGTTCTGGAATCTAGGGTACGCATGATTCCTCGTCGATGCCCATGTGGCCTGCCAGGGAGGTCACTGGGCAACGACGAGAGCAAGATGGAGCAAAATGTTGGCCGGGATGGTTAGGTAGTTACTTCAAGTTGTGAATCAGAACAGAAGTAACTAACCTACCTGACAACCTGAGGATTTCTCCTGTCTAGGACGGTTCTTTGTTCGACCTGTTCTGCAGTCCCCTCCGTTTCATTGTGGCAGTCTTAGCGGTCACCTCAGTTCGGACGGCTGATGCGGTCAGCTCCCGTGGCCCCTTTCTTTGTGTTGGATCACGGACCTCGACACAATCCAATTGTTTGGGAGCTTGTTTTTCCATTGTTACCGCACAGCGAGGCCGGCACTGGAGCACTTTTAAACCCGCCTCAAGCCAAGCGCCGGGCGTCTTGTCTGCTTTTGGGGAGTTCTGAGCGATTCTGGCTTCCGAGCCGTAAAACACGAACACATCGAGAGAGGAAAACCTGATTCCAGGTAAGTATATATTGGACATTCCCAAGCTGGAGTTCGAAACGGCAGCTATCGGATATCGCAGCCAACATAGACGGTGTTGCCCGATCCCAGCCAGGAAGTCAATTCGAACTCGAACGCAAACTTGTTTGAACGCGATGCACCCGTTCCCCGTCTGGCCAGGAGTGCCGTTTCTCTGGGAACAATACAGGTGCGATTGTTACAAGTACTTCCAGTTCTACCTCTGCGGATGCCCGGACCTCACCATCGCGAAAAGCGGGAGGCCTCCTGAACACCAGCCCTCAATTCGAAGATGTGCCATGTGGTACAAGCCGGAGTGGGAGCAGAGGCAGGCCGCCTCGTACCGCTTCGAACACAAACCCGACTGGGACCTGCCCTTCAAAGAGCCACAAGTGCTGCCGTTCCCATGTTACCACCACTGGAATCAATCGCGCATCTTCCTGGATCCGTCGGCCTTGGGGGACCTGGGAAGGCGTCTGGACAACCCCGCGACGAACCCGCCCCGGGCGGCGCGATGGAACCGGAATATACGGGCGCTGCAGCATTTCCAGGAGCAAGGCCGCACCTGGGAATTGAAGAAGCGCGTGCGCGAAGTTCTGGATGACCCGTCGCAGCGCCCTTGCAAGTTGAGGAAACGTGCCGCTGACGATTCGGAAACTGAAGCACTTCGGCCGAGATTCCATGCTCTGGCTTTGGACGACAGGCTTCGGGACTCGCTGCAAGAAGGCATCGGTTCTGCTGACCAGACACTTGCGGCGTATCCCTCTCCCCCCACTAGTGGTCCGTCTTCCTCCGGCGATGAGAGCGGCTATCACTCGGCCTCGCCGTCGCATCCGGCTCCGCCTCCCGGCGGAAACTCCTGCAACGGGTCCGGCCCGGACTCTGGCAGGAGGAAATTTGCAGCGCATGTCGAAGACGCCAGTAGCACTGAGTCTTCCCCAAGGCTCGAGAGCGACACTTACTCTGCCTCACCTTTACAGCCGGTCTCACCCTCGCACCGAGCTAACCCTCCCGACGGAAGCTACCGGAACGGGTCCGGCCCCGGCTCTGGAAGTAGAAACATATATGCAGCCTATGTCGAAGATGCCAGTAGCACTGAGTCTTCCCCTGGCCAAGAGGGCGACATTTACTCGGCCTCACCTTTGCCAACTTGCCCTCCCGACGCAAGCTTCCTCCACTGGGCCTGGCTCCGCTTTAGCAACCGGATGTTCGCAGCAGGTGACCTCTGGGGGGAGGGAGGGCAGATCCCCCCGAGCGGTGTCTCCGAGACCGGGATTCCTAGCCCTTCGAGCTCGCGCTCGCGGTCCTCTGACCAATCCTCAGGGGCATCGCCGGCCGCCTCGGACCTCGCAGCACCACCAAACCCGCAGCAACTGCCCACCCCTGAAGAATCTTCGCGGGACGCGTCAGCCTCGGAACCGTCAGCCTCCGAAGAGTCAGCCTCCGAATCATCATCACCAACACCGCCTGCATCGCCGCTTCCACCACCCCCGGGGACCCCGTGCCCCTCCCAGCCAGAAGACAACCACACCCCGCCCAGCCCGCCACCAGCTTCTCCGCCCTGCCCAAGCCCACCAACACCGCCACCGCCATCACCACCATCTCCCGCCGCCCCAGCCAACCAACCATACACCAACCCGCTTTTCGCGTACTTCTCCATCCCACCAGCCAAGAACCAAAGCCACTTCTCCTCACTCACCTGGCTCCTCGAAGAGCAGCACGTCGACCTCTGGGCGCTGGACGGCTACCGCTGGCTCCAGCCCCAGCCCCAGCAGCAGTGGCCGTGCGCCCCGCGGTTTGACGGCAACACCCACCGGGGTTACGCGGGCGGCGCGTACAGGTTTGACCTGGAGACGCTGGGGTTGATCAGGTGGGCGAACTGGCATAAGTGGGACAAAAAGGGGCGGTGGGCGCGGGCGGTGGGCGACTGGTTCAGCATGGGCGGGTGGGCGGTTGAGGAAGGGGGGTTGCTTGGTGCGCCGTTGAGTATGGAGTGAGTGGGTGACTGACTAGGTAGGTAAACTAACGAACCGGGAGAAAGGTGAGGTAGGTGAAGGGACAGAGGATGAAGAAAGTTTTGTCCAAGGGAGAACGAAGCAAACAAGGTGGGTAGGGATAGACACCGCGTAGGAGTTTCGAAGTCGTGTCGAAACGACTGGAAAGGTAAGATATGGACTGCCGGTGGTTTGGTTTGCTGACGGGTGGCAGACTACATATACCTACATACAGCATTTCTGGAGGATGATCGGAGCTGCGGTGCGAGGAGGTGCGCTCCAAGTTTAGGAGACTACGCTTAGGATAACAACGATCATCCACCGGCCGGATAGGTGGTCGGTCGTGTAGCTGTGCACACGGGGAGTAAGTAGATTGCTACCTCAGCGTAGAGGAAAGAATGCCGCCTTCGAGAGGCAAGCAAATACCAAATCAGACAGGAATAGAGAAAAACAACGCCTGGTTTACCTATGCTATCCTCGGTAAACAATCAATCCAACTCGCCGTGTCTCATGCCCAGTTTGACATATATAATTAGGAAAGATGTTTTATTAAACATTAGTGCGTGCGTGTTTCACGTCTCGCATGCCACCGGGACATCTCCCTCGTTTCCAATCCATGTTCTTGGAAGCGGCACAGCCGGCGAGTGCATCCGCCTCTGACATCCACACCCCTGGGGATACTGTGGTATGTGGGTTGCAAGGGCGTGCGTACACATGGCAGCGAACGATGAAACGGGGTTTGGCCTGCGAGAGCGGGCTGGAGATTGGTGAGTTCGGACCTGCGGCAGGCTAACAACGTAAGTAGTGTCAGAACCAGCCCGGCCCGGAGTACCGGACCGGCCTACCGAGATTAGGATCCACCGGCCTAATGCCCAACTGCTGCCTAAGACTAGGCTCCTCAGGGGCCTCTCTCCTACAATACACCATCTTCAACACTACGATTGATTCTAGTTGTATATATCGCTTGTATCGTAATAGCTTTATTTTTCTAAGCCTATATAGTAGTTCTAACAATTAAGAGTCTTATTAGCTCGAAAACCTAGCTCTATCTTTAAGTAAATAGCTTTATATATAGCCCTTAGTAGTAACTATTATATCTTCGAAAACCAATATAAAAATCAATATTATCCTAGCTAGCCTAGATAACTAGGTAGCTTAGAATTGTAAATTCGTCAATAAGGCTAAATATCTTGACCTACTCGACTATTTCGAGGGTAAGGCGGAGCTGCTCCCGAAGCCTATACTGGCCGATAGCTATAATCGTGCCTAGGAACGTATCCAGCGTAAACTCTAGGAATATATCGTCGAACTACAGGCTTCTATGCTAGCTATAGCTATAGGAGCTATAGCCAACGTAGGAGCTCTAGCCGATCTAGGAGCGCCCTTTATAGGCGAGCTATAGCCTAGTACTATATCTATAGTCTAGCCGCCCTAAGATAACGATATAGATTTGTTGAGATTGGGTTATTTCAGAAGCTTTGCAAGCACTATAGCTTAAAACCGGGCAGGAGAACTTAGAAGGGCTTACAGAGCCTAAAAGGCCTATAGTCTTCTACAGTGGTGGTGCAGCACGGGCTAGAAAGGACTAATATAGGCTTGCGTTGAGTTAAATAGCTTTGTATTCCACTGTTAAGCGGGCATCTCCTCTCTCGCTCATATACCCACCGGCCTGGGTGCAGTGTTCTACACGAGCTAGCGGGCTGTGGGCAGATTTCCCACACCTGCAAAACTCATTTGGCTAGGTTTTCCAAAAAATCGGCTCGCGAGCTCGCGAACTGGCTCTAACCAATCACTGGTTCTACTGCCTCTATAGCCTCACCTACTTGAATCTCAAATTTGAAGGCCTTACTAACCCTAACTCTAAATGGTATATATATAGATATATAGTTCTTTGACTAAGGTATCGATATATATAAGCCAGTTCCATTTTGGTAAAGGTTTGGTTACAATGTAGCTGTTCAAATATAGTGGGTATAAGATAAATAGGAGGTGCAAGGTAGGTCGCGTGGGAGAGGTGCAGGGTAGGTTGGTTGGGAGACAACCACCACTGCGCCGGAGGTGCAGAGTAGGTGGCTCGGGGTAACCACCTTGCTACAACCACCACTATAGCAGTTTTCCAATACTATTTATATAGCCTACCTGCTATAGTAGGTTTAACATTTACACTCGGCCTACTCGGCCCACTTACACGTCGTGTACACGCCTTGGCCCCGACTACCCTCTTTTCTTCCAACTACTATAACTTCGTCAATTGCAGGCCAAAATACAAGCTTTTAGGCTCGAATTATCGCCCAATATCCGGTCTATCCAAGGGAAACAAAAGTATCTCCTAGATATGGAAAAGGCTATAATTATTATAGCTCGAAAGGCTAGGGTATCTCGTAAGGCCTTAGTCTCTAATTTCTAATATAGTTTAACCACTATCTTTAACATTTGTAAACGCTTTTAAAAACGTAGAACCGTTGAAATAAAGCTATATAGTGGCTACCTAAAGAAGCTTAGCAATGCCTAGGTCCGATATATAGTTCAGATAGTTAAACGGAACCCTCGAATAAGCTAGGTAGCTCTATTAGGGGCTTGCCCTCACTAGGTTGTTAAGAACACCTTACGTAAGGTCCTAGGCAAGCATTACCGTCGAAAATTCTGTTTGATCAAAAGGATCGTCCTAAACGAAGAAACAGCTACTCTTCGGCTACAGTATATAAAAGAGTTAAGGAATAGGGTTCAAAATTTGATAAAGGTATAGCTAAGTATATTCTAACTCCCCTAGTAGCTCTTATTGACTTGAAAATCAAAGGGCCTACTCCGACGAATCTTCCGTTTAAACCGTCCTAGATACGCCCAATAGTTGGGTTTTCTATACCCTAGAGCATAAATACAATAAAGAGGTTATCAATATCTAGGCTCACGTTAAGGCTAAAATTACAATGATAGTATAGAGGATGATTTAGAAGGGGGGGAGGTTACCCTTAGTAGTAATGACCTAGGATAAGGATTCTTTATACTAAGGATATATAGCCAATAGCTATATCTAGGCCTTAGAAGAAGGCCTACTTCTATTCTACCGCCCTAGCACCTTTTTTCTCTAGGATAACGTAAGAATCTATACTACGGCTAAGACGAAAGAGTAGTTAGAACACTATAGCATCTAGGTCTAGGAGTACCCTCCTTATAGCCTAGATCTCAACCCGATCGAACATATATAGAAGAAAATGAAGGAAATCCTACGTAGAGACTTCTCTAGCCTACATCTTCTGAAGGATACAGAGGCCAACAGGGCTAAGGTGGCTAATGCGTTATAGGCTACATAGGAGAGGGTGCCTTAGGATTTGATCGACTGGATAATCGATTCGATGCCTAAGCGTTTACAGGCCGTACGCAAGGCCAAGGGCTAGTATATAAAGTATTAGAGCCCTGTCAAATAGCTTCAATTTAGTCTAGAAATGGCCTAGTTTGGCTAGGTATTTGGCTCGCAATTGAAGGATGCAGTGTGGTGGTAGCCGTGTTAGTAGGGTGCCAAGATAGGAGTGTAAATCTACTTTTTGACTATGATTTTAAGCTGACGAAGTAATTAGCTAGCTATAAGAAAAATATAAGCTTATAGAAGGAGATAACCTCCTATAGTTCTTAGATATAGAGGTTTATTACGATTATAAAAGGCGTTTGATCTAGCTTAGCTAAATAGTATATATCGAGAAGATTGTAAGGTTAGCCTAAGAAAAAGGAGAGCTAAAGACTCTAATAGCTAAAGGCGAATTACTTCTATATAACAATGTTGCTAGCTATAGCTTTATTAGGCTTTATTAAAGGAAGGTTAGCATAATCCTATATACCACCGTCAATATATACTTAGACATTGCCTTCGTAGCCTCTAAACTTATATAGTTTAACTAGAACCTAGGACTAGAACACTACTATATAGCTAATCAAGTATTATAATACCTTTATCAAACGAGGTTTTAGGCCCTCTAGCTAAAAAGAGAAGATATCTTAATTATAGCTAGCAATACTAGCTTCGCTAATAATAGTATTTGTAATAGCACAGCACGCTAACCACCGTTATATGACTTGTGCACAGACCTGTCACGTGACCACATGCCCACGTAACTTCCCGAGTTGGTGGATTTACAGGATTCGAGTCGACTTGTAGATTAGGAAGGAGGGGTTGACTTGCAAATAAGGAAAAACGCACTAATAAGGCAAACTACGTCTTACCTCGTAGTATATAGACTTTGTAGCCCTACTATAAATTGTAGCCCTACTATAAATTGTCTATATATACTACCTAAGGTATTTTAGTACAGTTTTCTACCTATATATTGATAGTTTTCCCCTCTCTCCTTAGACTTAAAGTCTTTATTAATCGAGGATTAATTCAGCTATGAGTTATCTAGCACTTGTTTTACCTTGCTATAATATTACTTTAAGTCTTACTACTATAGGCTTACGAAGGCAATATAATATCTAATATAGTCTTTCCCGATAGGACTAGTTTAGTTGGCTAGGGAACCTAAACCTCCGATAGAACCTTCGGCTTACCAACAGTGTAGTACAATAGGTTGGCTAGTGTTATAGCAAGGCAAAACAAGCGCTAGATGACTCGTAGCTAAATTGATCCTCAATTAACGAAGACTTCAAGTCTGAGGAGAGAGAGAAAAACTATCAATATATAGGTAGAAAACCGTGCTAAAATACCTTGGGTGGTACGTATAGACAATTTGTAGTAGGGCTGCAATTTACAGTAGGGCTACAAAGTCTATACGCTATAGGGTAAGACGCAGTTTGCCTTATTAGCGTGTTTTTCCTTATCGGCAAGTCAACCCCTCCTTCCTAATCTAGAAGTCGACTTGAATCCTGTAAATCTACCAACTTAGGAAGTTACGTAGGCGTGTAGTCACGTGATAGGTCTATACGCAAGTTATATGACGGTGGTTAGCGTGCTATGCTGTTATATTACCCCCCCCCCCTTGAAAAAAACGTTGTGCCTATACGATAGATGCGTTGCGGTCCTCTGTTGGCTATTAGTAATTAGAAGAAGTGGCTTGTGAGCCTATTTTTTACAAAGTTTATACAATTGAGTTCTATAGGACTTAGAAATCTACCCTATAGCCTGCTAGGCTATATAAGTTGCTATATCTAGGCCGGTGGGTATATAAGGAAGCTAGGATAAAATGTTATCCTACAACCTTATAGTAGGTTTATATGTATACACGCCATCTCCTAGATCAAGTTGGATCACGTTGTCCTTCAAGTACTAGCAGGTTATTATCTAGGTGTTCATTATTAAAGTAATCCTCCTTATAAGCCTTTAGCTATTATAGCAACTGTCGTAGTAGTCTAGCTATATAGGAGAATACTTTATAGAATTCCTAAAGGCGGTATAGTATATTCTTGAAATTAGTAGCGTTATACTATTTAGGATCCTCGCCCTAACCGATCTATTTAACGTAGTACTAGAGTTTCCTTTTAAATATCTAGGAAGTAAGAATCTTTTTGACTTACTATTCTAATTCGCTATCCACCTTAATTGGCAGCTTAGGCTAGGGTTCCTAGCCTAGTAATAGGTTATTTAGTATCCTCTAAAGTCGATCTAGGGTAAATACTAGATATATTTTCTAGGTCTTAGGTAGCTTTAGCTTATAGGAATAACCCTTTTTAACGATAATTGGAAAAGGCCTAGCGATAAGGTAATCGAGCTTATCGCTTAGTCGGTTCGTCTATTAATAGCCCTTTATAACGTAGACCTCCTAGCCAACTTCAAACTCTTCTAGTCGCCAATGCTTATCCGCTTACTACTTTTAGGCTTCCTAGGCTTTCTATATATTTTTCCTAGTAAATTGGACAATAGAATTAATTCTAGAGAGTATCTCCTAGGCTTTAATGCAATTAAGCTTGTCTTTAGTGCTACTAAACTCTTAGGTATACTCTTACTAATTGTAGGTTATCTAGGGGAGTATACTAGTCTTAACCTTAAATAGGGCAAGGCTAGTAGATAAGTAGGGTAAAATAGCTTAAATAAAATCTATTATAAGTAATAATTCTAACCAATTGTTTTAGAAATAGTTAATAAATAGGCGTAGACGCTAGTCAAAGTATTGATTTATAATTTTAGGCTACTTATTTATCTAAGGGTACTTTAAAGAAGAGAAGTGTAGATTAATTCTAAGGATCTTATAGAACTTGTCCTAGAATACTAAAATAAACTAAGGCCTTAGTCTAAAGTAATCGATTCTAGAGCTCTATAAATACACTAAATATACTAGTAGTAGAGTTATACTATCTCTTTAATAATAGTAGTCTTATAATAGGGGAGTGAGTAACTATACTTCCTTAAGCGGTCTACTACAATAAAGACTTAGTTATAGCCTAACTTGTCTTAGGGCATTGTATAGAAGTCTATAGTAATATACTACTAAGGTCTTATAGAAACTTCTAAGGGCTTAAAGAGGCCTAGTAGCTTGTTATAAGGTATATAAGAATATTAGTAAGTCTAGTAATTCTAGATAAACCTGTTAATATCTCCCATTTACCTTAGCTAGAAGTATTGTCTCTAGACCAACTTTTATATCTTATTCCTACCTAGGTAGGCTATAGAGATCTAGTTGTAGATCTTAGCTAATAGGTAGGTTTATAGATAGCTATCTAGTAGAACTATTAGCCTCTCTCCCTTTAGTAGAAGGCTATTATCGCTTAGGGTCTAGTCGGTATTATTCTAGTAGATAAGCTTTTAGAAGCTCTCTAGGGCCTCGCTTTCCTAGTTCGCTTTAAAGATAGTATCTACTAGTTTATATCCTTTAAGTTGTTGTAGGTAGGACGGTTTAGATTTGTTAGCTTTAATCTAATAGACTATATACTATAAGTTTCACTTCGTAGGCTCCTTAGGCGACAACTCTAATTCCTCTAGAATCTATAGATCTAGCTTGCTCTTAAGGAGGACTGTCTAGGTATGATAGGCTTTTTAGACTTTCTTCTAGGTAGCGAGCTCTTCGGCTTTATAAGATAGGGCGTCGGCGACGACGTTCTGCTTACTAGGTCGGTAGACGATTTGAAAATCTAGGGTAGAGAGGAGCTTAGCCTATCTAGCTTACTATATATTAAGTAGCCTCTTCTATATAAAGTATTGCAATATATAGTAGTTAGATAAGATGTTAAACCGCTATTAGAGGCCAAGTAGTATTAAATACTATTCTTCAATAGTATATACAATAGTAAAGAGTTCTTTATTATAGATAGGGTAATTGCTTTCTAGTCTAGATATCATTTTTAAGAAGAATACAATAGGGTACCAACTATCGTTGTATTTCTACTAGAAGACTCTAGCTACGACTCTGCTAGATATATCGACTTCGATTTAGCTCTCCCTAGTAGGGTCGTAGTACTTAAGGAGTAGGGTATTAGTTATTTGTTTCTTAAGTTCTTAAAAGGCTTCCTTATACTCTTCGGTCTACTTAAATAGTTTTCTATTACAGACCGGGCTATACCTAGGCTAGGTATATAGGGCTGCGCCCAGGATCTATAGCGGCCCTAGGACGGACCTATAGCGGGCCCGCCTTGCGCCCAGAATAACGTTGGTCTAAACCCACTTCGCAAGCCTCTAAAAAACTCTACGTATAAGGACTATAGCCTATACTTCTCCTTTTCCCTTCCTTAAGATAGTTGAATAAAACATTGTACACTTATCTATAGACGCTATAAGGCTAGTATATTATAGTTCAACTACCTTTATATAGATAGAGCAGCTATTGCTTCTAGGTATAGACAAGAGTAGTATGCTAGGCATTTTAATGCTAGTACTAAGTAGACTAGATGTTACTATAAACAATCTAGGCGTCCTATAGGTCTTAGACCTAGATTAGGTCTATAAATACTTCTAGCTCCTATAGAAGACAATTATATATTAGAATATAACTATTAAGGAACTTTGTATAGCCTAGATTACTATAGCTTAGATTATAAACGCCTTTATAATAACTAACGCCCTAGCTCTAACGACTAACATCGTAGCTCTAGCAGCTCCTTAGATATAGTGGAAGCGCCTCCCTATAGGACAACCCTTCGATAGTAAAAAGGAGCTCTTTACTACCTAGAAGGCTATAATAATGTATATCCTAGTAGTAGACCAAGACTTTATTAGGGGCCTCTACGACTAATAGGTATTTATTTAGAAGAACCTTAGCTAGGGAGTCTAGGCTAAGGTCACGACCTTCTATAAGTTGGGAGGACCCAACTGCAACTATAACCTAGGAGCGTTTCTCAAATATCTTTTAATAGTCTATATAGACCCCTATAAGTAGGTTATAGCCTTAATAGAGCTAGATATACTCTACTAAAGAGATAACAAGCTATTCTCCTCTTTTATTATTTGCTTTAAAGCAAAGCTATTAAAGGCTAAAGGACTTAATTAAAATAACAAAGTACAACTTATTAAACTACAACGATACCTCTCTCTAAAGTTGAAGTATATTGTAGTAGGATAGGAGGTCCTATAGAACGACTATACTATAGCCGTTACAAAGTACTATAAGATCGCTATTGACCTAGAGGCCTTCCGCCTAGAGGAATGATACTAGCGGTCCTAGGGTAAATGACCTAGGCCCAACGTAGATATAGAGAAGAATATAGATAGAGATATACTAATAACCGAGATCAATACGACCTATACTGCCCTAGCCTAGGGGGGAGCTAATAGAGGTTATAGAGGAAAGTAGTAGTAGAATAGAGGAAAATAAGGTGTAAATACGCTATAGGCGAAGTAGATAAGCAACGAAGTATATACAATGTACTAATAGGCTAGAGCCTATATTCGTTGTAGACGCTAAAGCTACTTTGTAGCTACCTATCCCTTTACCCTAGCTAAGAGACTAGCTCCTTAAGTCGATATCAATAAGTTAGAGGCTAAGGAATAGATAGAGGAGGACTCCCCCTCTAAAAAGGAGGAGGGAAAAGAGTAGCCTCTATATAAAGTCTTGTATAGGGGCTAAAAGGACCTAGCTACTTATAGAACAAGTTTATAGAGATTAGAGAGAGAATAGATAAACCCCCTTTTCTTATCCCTATTTTCTTAAACTCCTCTAGTTTTATAAACGTATAAATAGATAGTAGGTACTAGAGCTATAGAGCTATTAGCGAAAGAGTATATTAGAGGTTAGAGATTAAGTAGGTAAGCTTACTAACTCTCTATACCCTAAGTATTATAGTCAAAGGGGTATAAATTATAAAGAAAATCATATATATCGCCTACGTTACAATGGATATCGATAGATAGATCAGTGCTACTATATTCTATATAGTCCTAAGGCTAGCCTACAACGTTATATTAGAGCTCCCCTAGATAAACCACTATAGGATTATACTAGACCTAGCTAATAGGGTCTTTACCATTAATTTGTAAAGTAGCCTATAGGTATACAAATGCTCTTTATAGTAGAAGGAAACTAATACTACCCTAGTTATAGGCGTAGTATTTATAGGTATAGCCTACAAAGTATAAAGGAAGAAGTCTAAAGGGGTATAAGACACGTTCCTTGTTACTAGTATCTATAAGATAACCACTATACTAGGAGTAGCTATCTCCTAACCTAATACCGACCTAGACCTAAAGGTCGCCCTACTAAAGGAGCTATATAATTTTACTAACCTCTTCGACAAAGAGAAGACGAATAGCCTACCTCCTTATTAAAGGGAGGCCAACTATTATATCTATCTTAAGACAAGCCTAGACGGAAAACCTCCTAAGCTCCTATAGGGACCTTTATACAATATACTAAGGGACTACCTCCTAAAGATTTAGAAGTAGGTTGTAGACCTATTAGATAAGGGATAGATCTAGGTAAGCTCCTTATTAGTAGCTGCCCTAGTCCTTTTCGTAAAGAAGCTAGAAAGAGGATAGAGGTTCTATATAGACTACCAAGCCCTAAATAAAATTACTAAGTAGGACTAGTACCTACTCCCCCTAATTAAGGAGACTCTTTAGTCCTTAACTAAGGCTAAATAGCTTATAAAGCTAGACGTTAGGGCTATATTCTATTATATCTAGATAGCTAAAGGGGATAAGCACCTTATAGCATTTTATATAAGGTTTAGACTATTTAAGTAGCTAGTCTACCCCTTTAGGCTTATAGGTACTCCTACAACGTTCTAAAGATATATTAACAACGCCTTTAGTTTAATACTAGGAGACTATATAACAATATATCTTGACAACGTCTTAATATACTTAAGTAAAAGCTAAAAGGACTATATAAGAAAGGTATACAAGGTCCTCTAAAGACTAAGGGATATAGGCCTCAACCTAGACCTTAAGAAATATATATTTATAGTAAAGGAAGTCAAGTATCTAGGGTATATCGTAGAGGTAGAGGTCTATATCTATCCTAACCTTAAGAAGATCAAAGCTATCTATAAGTAGAAGGCGCCCTATAAGGTCTAAGGAGTATAGAGCTTCCTAGGATTTACTAATTTCTATCGCGACTTTATCTCCAACTTCTCTAAAAAGGCGACCCTATTAATATGCTTTACCTATAAGAATATCCTATTCTACTAGGGCAAAGAGGAATAGGAAGCCTTTAATACGCTTAAGGCTACATTTATATTAGAGCTAATCCTTGCCTAGTAGGACCTTAAGAGGAAGACGGTTATAGAAGCGGACTATTCTAGTATAGCGCTTAGCAAGTACTTGTCTTAGTAGGGAGAGGACAAGGTTCTCTACCCTATAGCCTACTACTCTATAAAGCTAAGCCCTACTAAACGCAACTATACTATCTATAATAAAGAGCTACTAGCTATTATCTCTTGCCTTAAGGCCTAGTTGGCGAAGCTCTAGAGTATAGTAGCCCCCTTTACTATCCTAACCAACTATAAGAACCTTAAGTACTTCACTTAGCTACGTCCAATTAGTGAACAACAGGCCTAATAGGCAAAGACGCTCTCCCTATTTAACTTCGAGCTAAAGTACTAGCTAGAATCCTAGGCCTTATACCCTAATATACTCTCTTAGTATAAATAGGACAAGCCTAAGGATAGCCAATATATCGCTTAGCTACTCCCTTTAATCAAAGTGTATTAGACTAGTATATAGGAGAAGGCTAGGTTATCTATAGGAGAGACACTCTTTAAGGATAAGTAGCTCGCTACTCTATAGGATAAGGGTATTGTTAGAGACGAGCACTATACTTACCGGCTTTAAGCCGTTTATAACGGAGCCTAGAAGTTTCTAAAGGAGGCGAACGTAGTATAGACCTAGATTGTAGACTACTCCCTCAATATATAAAGCGTACTCTAGTTCTATAGCCATCTTTAGCTCCCTATATAGGAGCCTCTAACTACTACAATCATCTAGTAGATCTATAACTTAGCTATATTAGGATACTTAGAGTATAATAGGCTATTTAAAATACTTTAGAGAGATTACTACTAGGACCTTATATCGTCTAATATAAAGCGGTTTATTAGGAACTATAATTAGTACTACTAGAGTAAGATCTTTCGATAACTATGTTAAAGGCTTTTACAACCTCTACCTATCTCTAATCACTTCTAGAAATAGATCTCTATTAACTTTATAACTAACCTTCCTATAAAGGATAAAGGGGCGCCTAGCTACCTTATAGTGATTACTAACCGCCTCTTTAAGTATATATAGCTTAAGGCGATATATTTAATAAGAGTGGAAGAGTATACCCTTCGGTTCTATAACGTATAGTAGCGCTTCTATAGGTTCCCAACTTAAATTATAACCAACTATAGGTCGGACTAGCTAAGTAGGTTCTAGACTATACTATATAAGGCGGTAGGGGTAGAGTAGCTCTTGTCGACGTCTTACTATCTCTAGATAGATAGAGGGATAAAGTAGGTCAATTAAGAGGTGTAGGCGATCCTTTAGATCTTCGTTTCCTTTATATAGTACAACTAGCCTAAACATCTTCTAGCCTACTAGTTTATATTTAACAATAGGGATTCGTCTATAACTAGAGTAAGTCTAAACTACCTCCTTTATAGGTTCGATATAAGTCCTATATAACTTATTATAATTCTAATAGCGTTTATAGCCTCCCTAAAAGGCTATACTACTAGGTTCCTCTACTATCTAAAGGAGGGAATAGAGTAGACCTAAGCGGTTATCGTATATATATAGTAGCGATAGTAGGCGAATATAAACCGTTCTTGTCGCCTAGCTAAGCAGTTCTAGGTTAGGGACAAGGTATAGCTCTCCCTATACAATATAAAGATGAACCGCCCTAGTAAGAAGCTCGACTAGCTAAATGCTAAGTATAAGGTAGTTATAGTACCTACCCCTCTAACGATAATGCTCAATAACCAAGTAGCCTATACCCAACCTTCTATATTAACCTAGTTGAGCAAGCAGCCTTTAACCTACTCCCTTTATAGAAAGTTATAGATAAGCGACTAGACCTTGTATAGGTTATATTAGAGAAGGGTATTCCCTAGCAAAAGTATAGGATAGAGGCGATCCTCAAAGCTTAAAACGTAAAGGGGAGGGGGAACAACTACGACGTATACATTAAGTAGGTAGGTTACAATAAACCGACGTAGGAGCCCTTAGAGAACTTCTTAGATACTACTACGTTTAACGAGTTTAAGTAGGAATAAGGAGATATATAGTATAATAATAGGCTAGTATTGAACTAGAGGAGAAAGGGGAAACGTTATATTTATATATAAACTACTCTATAAAGACTAACAACTTAGACAAATATAACTACCTAGGTATAGGGAAATTACAATATACCTAAATCCAGTTATCCTCCTAAAACTAAATAGAATATAGCTATATACAAAAAGACAATAAGATATATAAACGGCGCTACCTACTCTAGCTCTATAATAAGTCCTATATCTAGCAGGTCCTCCTCTTTATCCTTAAACGAGTATATAAGCAGGGCAGATATATACAAGGGCGGAATAGGCGTATAAGAGGTATAGGGCAGGGGCGGTATATGTCACAGCAAGGCAAAACAAGTGCTAGATGTCTCGCAGCTAAATTGATCCTCGATTGACGAAGACTTCAAGTCTAAGGAGAAAGAGGGAAACTATCAATATATAGGTAGAAAACAGTGCTTAAATACCTTAGGTAGTACGTATAGACAATTTGCAGTAGGGCTACAATTTGCAGTAGGGCTACAAAGTCTATACGTTGCAGGGTAAGACGTAGTTCGCCTTATTAGCGCGTTTTTCCTTATTGGCAAGTCAACCCCTCCTTCCTAATCTAGAAGTCGACTCGAATCTTGTAAATCCACTAACTCAGGAGGTTACGTAAGTGTATAGTCATATAATAGGTCTGTACGCAAGTTATATAACGGTAGTTAGCGCGCTATACCGTTATATTACCCCCCCTTTGAAAAAGCGTTATACCTATATAACGGATATATTACAGTCCTCCACTGGCTATTAGGAATTAAGAGAATTAGCTTATAAGCCTATTTTTTATAAAATTTATACAATTGAGTTCTATAGGACTTAGAAATCTGCTCTATAACCTGCTAGGCTATATAAGATATTGCATCTAGGCTAGTAGGTATACAAGGGAGCTAGGATAAAATATTATTCTACGACCTTATAGTAGGTTTATATGTATATACGACGTCTCCTAGACTAAGTTAGATCGTATTGTCCTTTAGGTACTAGTAGGTTATTATCTAGGTGTTTATTATCAAAGTAATCCTCCTTATAGGCTTTTAGCTATTATAGTAATCGCCAAGGTGGTCTAGCTACGTAGAGGAATTCTTTATAGAATTCCTAGAGGCGGTATAATATATTCTTAAAATTAGTAGCGTTGTACCATTTAGGGTCCTCGCCCCAACCGATCTACTAAGCGTAATACTAGAGTTTCCTTTTAAATATCTAGGAGGTAAGAATCTTTTCGACTTACTATTCCAATTCGTTGTCCACCTCAATTAGCAGTTTAGACTAGGGTTCCTAGCCTAATAATAGATTATTCAATGCCCTTCGGAGTCGATCTAAAGTAAATACTAGGTATATCTTCTAGGTCTTAGGTAGCTTTAGCTTATAGGAATAACCCTTCTTAGCGATAATTAGAAAAGGTTTAGCAATTAGATAGTCGAACTTATTACTTAGTTGGTTTATCTACTAGTGGCCCTTTGTAATATAGACCTTTTAACTAACTTCAAATTCTTCTAGCCGTCGATACTTATCTACTTACCGCTTTTAGGCTTCCTAGGCTTTCTATATACTTTCCCTAGCGAATTAGATAGTAGAATTAATTCTAAAGAGCATCTCTTAGGCTTTAGTGTGATTAAGCTTGTCTTTGGCATTACTAAACTCTTAGGTATACTCCTACTAATTGTAGGTTATCTAGGAGAATATACTAGTCTTAACCTCGAATAGGGCAAGGCCTATAGATAAGTAGAGTAAAATAGCTTAAATAAAATCTATAGTAGATAGTAATTCTAACTAATTATCTTAGAAATAATTAACGAAGGGGCGTAGACACTAGTCGAAGTATTGATTTATAATTTCAGTCTATCTATTTGTCTAAGGGTATTCTAAAGAAGAGAAGTATAGGTTAATTTTAAGGATTTTATAGAACTTGTCCTAGAATACTAAGATAAACTAAGGTTTTTAGTCCAAAGTGATCGATTCTAGGGCTCTATAGATATACTAAATGTACTAGTAGTAGAGTTGCGCTATCTCTTTAGCAATAGTAGTCTTATAGTAGAGGAGCGAGTAGCTATACTTCCCTAAGTGGTCCACTATAACAAAGACTTAGTCGTAGCCCAACTTGTCCTAGGGCATTGTATAGAAGTCTATAGTAACGTACTACTAAGGTCTTATAAGGACTTCTAAGGGCTTAAGGAGGCCTAGTAGCTTGTCGCGAGGTATATAGGAACGTTGGCAAGTCTAGCAATTCTAGACGAACCTATCGATATCTTCTATTTGCCCTAGCTAGAAGTATTGTCTCTAGACTAACTCTCGTATCTTATTCCTACCTAGATAGGCCGTAGAGACCTAGTTGTAGATCTTAGCTAATAGGTAGGTTTATAGGTAACTATCTAGTAGAACTATTAGCCTACCTCCCTTTAGTAGAAGGCTACTATCGCTTAGGGTCTAGTCGATATTATTCTAGTAAGTAAATTCTTAGAAACTCTCTAGAGCTTTGCTCTCCTAGTTTACTTTAAGGATAATATCTACTAGTTTATATTCTTCGAGTCGCTATAGGCGAGATAGCTTAGATACGTTGGCTTCGATTTAACAGATTATATACTATAAGTCGTACTTAGTAGGCTCCTTAGGTAGCAACTCTAGTTCCTCTAGGATCTATAGGTCTAGCCTACTCTTAGGGAGGACCGTCTAGGTATAGTAAGCTTCTTAGACTTCCTTCTAGGTAGCGAGCTCTTTAGCCTTATAGGACAGGGTATCGGCAATAGCGTTCTGCCTTCTAGGTTAGTAGACGATTTGAAAATCTAGGGCGGAGAGGAGCTTAGCCTATCTAGCTTATTGTATATTAAGTAGCCTCTTCTATATAAAGTATTGTAATATATAGTAGTTAAATAAGATATTGAACTGCTACTAGAAGCTAAGTAGCATTAGGTACTATTCTTCAACGGTATATACAATAGTAAGGAGTTCCTTATTGTAGATAGAGTAATTGCTTTTTAGCCTAGATATTGTTTTTAAAAAGAACGTAACGGGGTATTAACTATTATTATACTTCTATTAGAAGACTCTAGCTACGACTCCGCTAGATACGTCGACTTCGATTTAGCTCTCTCTAGTAGGATCGTAGTGTTTAAGGAGTAGAGTGTTAGTTATTCGCCTCTTAAGTTCTTAAAAGGCTTCCTTACACTCTTCGGTCTATTTAAATGGTTTTCCTTTGACGGTTAAGCGCTATAAGAGGCGTATAATTCTTCTATACTTATAGACAAATTGGCGGTAAAAGTTGTAGAATCTAAGGAAGGCTTATACTTCTTATATAGTAGTAGGTTAGTCCTAAGAAACTAGTGTCTTAATTTTCTTTAGGTCTATTTAGACGCCTTTAGTGCTAATAATAAACTTAAGGAACTTAGTTTCAATAGTATAGAATTTATATTTCTTAATATTCGCCTAGAGACCTACTTTATACAGTTTCTAAAGGATAAGCTATATATACTTATAGTGTTCTTCCTTATTCTAAAAATAGATAATTAGGTTATCGATATAGGCGGTTATAAATATATCGAGGTACTTGAAGAACTAGGAATTGACAAATCGTTAAAAGGTAGTAGACCTATTATATAGGCTAAATAGCAGGACCTTATAGTGGAATTGACTATAGTAGGTTTAGAAGGTCGTTAGGTCTTTGCTTCTAAGGGCAAGTCGGATTCGGTAGAAGGCCTACTAAATGTCGATTTTAATAAAGATTTTAGCGTTTCCCAATTATTATAGGGTTTCGTCAATGTAGGGTAATAGGTAGTAGTCTTTGACGATAACCTTATTTAGGGCTTGGTAGTCGATATAAAATCTCTAGGTCCTATCTCCTTTAATAGCAAAGAGTATAGGGGAGCTATATAAGGCGGCACTTAGCTCGATAAAACCCTTCTATAGGTTCTTAATTAAGTACTTTTTTATAGTCTCTAGCTAGTCGAGAGTATAGGAGTATAGGGGGCTTACTCGTTAGGGTAGTAGTCTAGTAAGTTTAATCTTATAGTTGTATTTACGCTTTAGTAGCATCTTATTAGATTCCTTTTTTAAGAATACGTTGGTAAATTTAGTAAAGTAAAAGTACTTTGTAATCGCTTCTTTAACTTAGCTTTAGACCTCTTTGTCCTCGTTGTTAAAGAGTTTACTAGTCTTCCTAGCCTTAATAGCTTAGTCAATCTAGGCGATTATAATAAATCCTAATATAGAACTTTCTTATTGATTTCCCTTAAGGAACATTTTATTAAAGGCTATAGTAGAGATGACTATAGCCTTAATCGGGTCTTCTAGAATCTATAGTCGCTTGCCCTCTTCTACCTAGGAGGCGATCTATTCCTCCTCTTCTTTAGGTGTTATAGGTCGAGTATAGGTTCTTAGGGGAATAAATTCCTTGCTCTTTAGTGCCTAGTCTATCTTCTAGAGGCTATTGTCCTATATACCTTTAAACAATATCTTCTAAGGGGGTTTCTTAGGGGGTTTAGTGAGATTACTCCTATTAGTATATATTTTAAAGACTTCGAGTTATACCGATTAGTATAATCCTAGGTCTACTTTAGGTTATACTAATTAATATATTCCTAGATCTTTAGTAGGTTATACCAATTAGTAGAATTTAGTAGGTAAAGGTTTAGAGAGAGTTTCTCTACGTCTTAGTATTTATAGCTACTATTAAGCCTTTTAATATTGATCTTAGTGCTCTATTGCTTAGTCTCTCTGCTTAGTATCCTTTTAGTATTTAGGGTTTAGGGCCTTAGGAATAAAGGAGTTATAAAGAATCTTAAGGATATAATTCTATTCTAGATTATATAGTTTATCTTTAGGCTAGATCAATCGATATTAGTAGGCATCTAGTAGAATATTGTAGTAAATAAGCTACTATTGGTCTAGTAATAGCTAATACTCCTTCCCTATATCGAGGGCTAGGAATAGAGTATCCCTTTATATTCTCCTATCAATTTAGAGGTCGAATCTTAAGATTAAGTCGATAAGGTCTATAAACTAGCCTTAGAAGTCCTTTATAGAGATCAGAGTCTCGAATAGTGTTCTCTTAACATTAAGTTTCTTAGCGATTCGCTTTATATAGATTTAATTAAAGAAGGTGTATCTATTTACTCTAGAGTCAATGAGTATAGTGATAGTGATACTAGTTCTATTAATAGCTAATATATAAGGGAAGAAGAGACTTTAACCGCCTATAAGCTACTAAAGGTCTACCTAGGTAACTACTAACCTAATATCTAGCCCTAAGCTAGAGTCTACTTTCCTTAAAGCTCTTAGTTTTCTAATTTAGTAGTCTTAGTCTTATTTTCTTTAGCTAAGTTCGTTATTTTTTCTAGGTCTACCTCTATCTTCTTAATTATAGCTATAATATATTTTAGGTATTACGTCTTTATATAGCTAATCTCTTAGCAATAGAAGCACTTACCCTTCTCTTTTAGAGTATTACGCTCCTTCTAAAAGAGCCTAGGAGATCCTAATTTAGCTTTGCCTCTACTAGAGCTATCTAGCTAAAGGGTCTTTTCTTTCTTCTTTATAGGACCTAATCCTCTACTTAGTTGTCTAGATCCTAGTAAATTGGATTTTCCGTCCTTCCGATCCTTTTTAGCTATCTCTTAAAGTAAAGAGAACTAATGACTAAGGCGAGTAAAGTCGTTGAAGCTAACACTTAGATCGACTAGATCTCTTGCTATCTAGAAATAGAGGCTCTAAGAGAGTTGGGTATAGAACTCCTCTTTCTATTTGTCCTTAGGTTTCTTAGACTTAGTAGTAAAGTAGACAAACTTAGTAAGGAACTTATAGTAAAGCGTAGATCCTATCTTTAAAGCTATAAAATTGTTCTTTATATAATAGAGCTTAGTAGGATCGGTATAGAATCCGTCTAGGAAGTCGAACAACTCGTTAAGATTAGTGATCGGTTCTACTATACCTTCTTCTAAATAGAGTATAAGAGCTTCTATTACTTCGCTATCGATAAAGGACACTATATACCTAAATTTCAAGTCTTCTATTAAGAACAATTTATAGTTCCCTTTAATCTTCTAAAGTATAGCTACTTTCTATACTAAATACTTTAGGTCTTTACTATTACTAAACTTTTTAAGGTTAGCAATCTTTATAGTTTTCGTATAGGCTATAGGTTTAGAAGTCTTTTTAGTCATTGAGATTAGATAATTAGGATTATATAACTCTGAGTACAACTTGGTTTACATTAGTTTAGTTTAGGTCAAAGGTACAGTTTAGCCCTATAGATCGACTATATTAGCAATCTTCTTAAGGAGCTCCGTCCTCTCGTCTTTAAGTACTATCTTATTATATAAAAGTACCTCGACTTAGGTATATAAAGTAGAAAGTTCTTTAAGGTTAAGGATATTGCCTTATTCCTATTTAAATTGCTAAACTCTTATAAATAGTATTGCTATCGAATTAGCTAGTACATTGTAGGTGACTTATAGGGCTATAGCTTGCCTAATTATTATATTACGCTATATAATAATCGATTAGATTATCTCGATAAGATCGTCGCCTTACAACTGATCAACCTATTTGATACTTAACGGTTAGACCTCCTTAGGAGCGATCGGTTCATTATCCTAAGAGAAGCGAGCAATAGCGATATACTTATTCTTAAGCCTTATATAACGTTCAATTAAATCTACCTTCTATTCTTTAGCTAAGTACTTAATTTAGCTAATTCGGTCGAAAAACTTAGAAATAGGGTTTATAAGCTTATATTCCTTAATTAAGTCGGTAGTTATATAGGTTTAAGAGCTAAACGAAGTTAAATCGCTAATCTTCGATCAAATTTAAGTACCTTAGTTACCTCCTATATTGAATTTATAGAGGTCTACTAGATCAATCTTCTAGGTATTCTAGCCCTGTTCGATAGGCCTAGGAGTATAACCTACGTTTTCCGTTTTATAAGCTATTATAGAATCGTACCTCTTTTAGGACTTCTTCTATTAATTAATATAGTTGAATCGCCTTAATAAGGTGATCGTACTACTTGCTACTAGTCGATTAGAGGTTGCTTTGCTATTGGCAACCTGTTGTACATTTGATAGTCTGTCCTTAGTGCCAATTAGTTCCTAGCTAACCTATTGTACTGCATTGTCGGTAAATCGAAGGTTCTATTAGAGATTCAAGTTCCTTAGCTAACCAAACTAGTCTTATTGGGAAAAGCTATATTAGATATTATATCGCCTTCGTAGGCCTATAGTAGTAAGACTTGAAGTAATGTTATAGTAAGGTAAAACAAGTGCTAGATATCTCGTAGCTAAATTGATCCTCGATTAACAAAGACTTTAAGTCTAAAGAGAGAGAAGGAAACTATTAATATATAGGTGGAAAACAGTGCTTAAATACCTTAGGTAGTATATATAGACAATTTACAGTAGGGCTACAATTTATAGTAGGGCTATAAAGTCTATACGTTGTAGGGTAAGACGCGGTTCGCCTTATTAGTGCGTTTTTCCTTATTGGCAAGTCAACCCCTCCTTCCTAATCTGGAAGTCGACTTGAATCTTGCAAATCCACCAACTTAGGAGGTCACATAAGTGTGTAGTCACGTGACAGGTCTGTACACAAGTTATATGACGGTGGTTAGCGCGCTATGCTATTATAGTATATACGCTTAATAGGTATATAAAACGTCTTCTACAGGGGAGGACAGGCGTCCTCCGTAGTATAGGTTGTTGGGAGACATATATATATAGGGTGAGTAGCGGAGGCGGGACCCCTAAGGGATATAGATAGGCAAGGGGGAGGTAAATATAATAACGTACTCTATAAAGTGCAAATTCGTCTTAAAGACAGTGGATTGGGGTGATAGACTACCTAGATATAGGGGACCTAGTTTTTCTGTTTTTCTATTTATTTTAGAGCGTTGTATTCGTTGCTAGGGGGTCTAGCCCTCTAATCATATATATTTAAGTAGGCTAAGCCCATCTTCTTTATCATTAAGCAAGACATTAAGCAGTTGTCAATATACGTTCGTTGATACTACGTTGGTAGTTCTCCTTCTTCTAGGAAGGCTATTAAGCCTCTCCTTTTGTTGTCCTACCTCTGTCTAGACGATAAGCATCTGAGCTATTGAGCTCTGACCATATTCTCGTTATCTTCTATCTTTTCTGCTATATCCTACTAGATATACCTAAGCTATATATCTTCCTCTTAGGAGATATCCTTCCTATTACTCAATATATACTATCTTTATTCGTCTAAAGGGGTACTATATTCCTCTAGGGACTATCTTATATGCCTAGTCCTAGGTATAGTGGAGTAGGTTAATATAGAGGTTTTATACTATTTCAAATAGAGGCTTAATTAGGGAGGAGCTTAGCTCTATATCTAAATAGGATAGTATAGACTACAAAGTCTTCTAAGATCGTAGAACTATACAATACTATATTGATAGCTATACGACGACGATACAACCGACCTATTGAAGCTTTAGTATACTAATACTAGTATCTCTAGGAGGTATAGAAACCTATTGAGGTATATATGTTCTAAGGGTCTATTGAGACCTTGTCCTAGGAGTCCTTCCTTTGCCTAGACAGTGTAGGGCATTGAAAAGATATCTTATTATCCTTAATACTTTAAAGACCTATTAAAGCTTCGTTATTATCGATATAGTAGTTGTAAAACGCTAATCTAATTGAAAGACGATAGTTCTATCCTTCTAAATAGAGATAGGGGTAGAATTTTCATCGATCGTCATTTTCTTCTCTAGTTTAGCTAAACTAGTTATAAAAGTAGTTAAATGTAGTAGCTACTTATAAGCTTCTAAGCTTAGGGCTATACTTTGATAACATTTAGCTCCTTTTAATAGTATATCTAGTACTATTTTATATTAGATATAAGGTCTTAGTATAGACGTTTACTTTTCTTCTTAAGAGCTATACTCTTATTGCTATTATACTAGTTAGGTTTAGTATATTAGTTGCTAGAGGTATCTAGGTAATCTATAAGGAACCTATAGTTATCCTTTAGGGCCTTTAGACCGTATATTCTAAAGGAACTTAGCTGCTTAAGAGGTTTTCTTCCTCTAGATAGACGTCGAAGGAGTCGACATTCCTATAGAAGTATATATATTAGTCTTTTTATAGTCTATCGATATAGTCGTTGCCTTTCTTGAAGACGATAGCTAAACGTCTAATGACTAGACTCTAGCGATATATATATATATTGTCTATAGAAGCTCTAAGAATCCTATCGGCCTCTATAATACTATTAATCCTAATATCAACCTCCGAAGGAGAGTCTAAGGATATATTTATCTTATAGCCTTTCTAAGGTATACTAAGCGAAGAAGACCTAGCTAAAGCGGTATAGACACCTCTTCTATCTTTGCTAGATACTTCTACTCCACTTATTTATATAGAGGCATCTACAATAATATCTTCTAGTCTCTCCGAAGCTAAAGCTCTAAAGAAGATAACTAAGTATATTCTTACTATTGTACTTAGTACAATCTTTCCAACTCTAGCGAAGGCTAGCCTTTAGGGCCACTTCTCTAGTTAGAATGCTATATAATGGATTAAGACCTTCGAGGAGATATATAAGGCTTATTAGATTACTAATGACAAGACCTATATATACCTATTTAAGCTCTAGTATAATATTATAATCTAGCCTATTATTTGTTACTAGGAGAAAAAGGACTAAGAGACTTAGGCCGCTTTCAAAGCTAAGTTCCTAAAGCGTTAGAAAGGCAACGACCCTAAGTAGTATAGTAATGGAGGTTACCTTTATAATCTAATCAAAGGGAGATGCTAGCTAGTTAGCAAAGTTATCTACAACTACTTTAAGTTGATCGACTATATATACATTGTCGCCTTTACTAAAGTTTATAAGGAGCTATAGTATATAATCGTTTTAACGATATAGTATACGCTTAATTAATAGATCTAGGTAGCTCTTAAGGACCACTAGCGTACTTTAAAGAAGGACGACAAAGACTCTATTTATACTACGAAGTAGGTAGACTTCCTTAAGTTCGTTTAGGATCCTCTTTAGAAGGGTCTTAACGTAGGAGATCTCTTCCTTAAGACCTATAAGCGTAAGATCGATCTATAGAAGTACTACTCGCCTTTGGCTACGCCTACTATCAAGATGACTCCTAAGTCGTAGGAGTAGAAAGAGAAGGAGCTAAAGAAAACTCTTATACCTATGCCCAACAATATCGACGATCTAGCTAATTAGCTCTAGCATCTATATATCTAGAAGTAGAAGATTACTAAGTAGTTTAAGTAGAAGATTAAAGCTTTCTATTTATATAGAATCGATCCTACTCCTAATAAGATTAAGGTTCTCTAGATATATTTCTAGTAGTAGTAGAGCCGCTTATAAGAAAGATGTGTTAGCTTTGTTACTAGTCTATATATTGATAGTTGTCCTCCTAGCTACGATAGACCTATAAGCTCTAGCTATTGCTATTATTGTAGTAACTTTGACTATATAGTCCTTAAGTATATAGAAGCTATAAAAGCTATAGCTATAGGTCTAATATATTGTAAAGGTATAGACTACTGCCTTAGCGATAGGAGCAAGAAGGGCTATACACTAGCTAAGACGATCACCTTTGCAAAGGTAGATATTGACAATGCGCAAGAGGTTAGTAAGATCGGCTAGCTCGTTCTTATATATATAGCCTATTACTTACAATATAATAGCTACCCTATATACTAAGTATATTGTCGTAAATACAAATATCTAAATAGTCGTCTATTTAAGCTAGATATATCCTTAGTGCTAAACAAGCACTATCTCTAATAGCCTAAGCTGTATTAGAAGCCTATAACCGTCTAGACGACGATCAATCGTCTTATATATAAAGGGGAGCCTAAGCTTACCTCTACCTTCTATTATATAGCGTCTAATTAGTTGTCGTTTTATATAGTCCTATTAAAAGGAGGTTGTATCTTAACTTAGAAGGTTGTTCTATAACCTATATTAAAGGCTAACGAATTCCATTGACTACCTCTTCCTCTCTCTAACTAGACTAAGGGGGAAGCTAAGGAGGAAGTAGACGAGGAAGCGGAGACTATACTTTAGGATATACCGCCTACTAAGTGTTAGTTTACTAAGGACAAAAGGGAAGACGACATCTAGATAGGCGGTACTCCTATACCTCTAGTGGAGCCTCCTTATATAACTATTCTTAAGAACCTAGCTATAACGAATTATATAAAGAAAGAGGAGCTATAGTCTAAGCCGCCTACGTCGAAGGTTACTATATTGCCTTTATATATAAAGGATACGATCTATACTACGATAAAGGCGAAGACTAGTCTAACCTTTAACGATTTAGTCTATATCTCGCTTAAGTATAAAGATACTTTAATTATATATCTATAAGGCATTTCTACTAATATCGAGGTTATCAACTATAAAGGGTCTAGTATTCCTAAGCCTAATAGACTAGCTATTGTACTAAAAGATATAGGGATCTATATATAAGCTCTATATACTAATATAAATACATTTGATAGTCTTTGCTCTAGCTAGACTAAGATAGTTCTAGTAATCTTCGGAGTTATTAAAGATAGTATATAGGGCATCTATATAAGAAGCCTCTAGGAGCACTAGATTCGTAAGGGTCTGCCTAGAGACGTTGACAATTATATCTATACCCTACTCTAGAAGTCTATCTTAACGCTCTTAGTCTCGGAGTATATAGAACTTAGTACGATAATAAGAGTATAGTCGCTTTCTACTCTATATATCTAGTTTAAGAAAGGACATTATAATAAGTATCTTGCTCTAATCGACTCTAGTTCAGAGTACAACTATATTTCAATAAGTGTCGTTAAGAAATATACGCTACTATACTAGCCTACCAAGGTCGTTTCAAAGGGTCTTTATAGCTTAGCACCGTTCTTTAGAGAGACCTAGGTCACTTTTTACCTAAGCGAAGTTAATATTAACCTTTACTTCTTTATAACTAAGGACATCGCTAATAGGTATAAAGCAATCCTTAGTATACTATTCGTTAAAGATACTACTTTGACCTTCGATTACTATAATAGTAATCTAATTACTACTAATCTACTTATAGAGGGAAAGATAGTCTAAACGTATATCGTCTCTAAGAAGATTACTTAATAGAATCGCCTACTATCTCTAATATAACTAGCTATTTAAAGACAATTCTAAGGATTAATAAAGAATCTTGAAAGAATCTTTAACTAAATAGAGATAGAGGAAGGCGAGACTACCCTCAGTTTCCTCAACGATAATGTAGACAAAGTAGTTTTTTATTTTATTTTATAGAAGTCCTATATATTGCTTCTTAATACTCTTTTTTATATTATATGTCTTTATTCTTTATCTTCTCTATCTAGATAGACAAAGATCGAATTATTGTCCTATTTAAAAGGGAAGAGAGGGACCCTAGTTGGAAACCCCTTTTCCAACTAAAGGCTAAAGTAGGGATTTAAATGTAAGGTTAAATATACCTTAAAGACATTTATACTTTAGAAGAATATTATAAATAAGGTTCAACTAGTTGATTTAGTACTATCAAATAGCTCTACGCTAGAAGGAGACCTATTATAGTAAGAAAAGCGGTTTATAAAGGCTAAGGCAAAGATATAGTTTAAGAAGGAATAGGACGATCTTATAGTCCCCTATTTCTTAGATCTTAAGCCGAGCTTAAGGCTTACTAAGGAGCGCCTTTAAGCGATGTTCGCTACTATAGATAGGTTCCTTAATAAGCTAGAAAAGGAGATATTCGTTAAGATCTTACGAAATTAGGAAGTTATACTTATATAGGATTTCACTGAGTATAGGCGTATCTATAAGGATATTGTCCTACCTTAGTATATTAAGACTATCCTATATAAGGCCTAGTAGAGTAAGTCTATTCCAATTCTAAAGCCGTTAATATAGAAGGTTATTGATCTACTTAGAGAGAGGTAGATATATAGGATTATTAAGTATAGCTATATAAGCTACTATAATAATTGGTTCTTTATTCTTAAGAAGGACAGTGGATTGTAGTTTATTAATAATGTTTAAAAGGCCAATGCTATAACGATCTATAACGCTTTCGTCCTACCTACTATAGAGGAATTTAGTAAGGACTTTAGTAGCTATAAGCTAATGTTTCTCCTAAATCTCTTCTCTAATTACAACTAGGTTAATCTTAATAAGTAGAGCTATAATTTAACGACCTTTTCGACGTTAATTGGTCTCTTCTATATATATATACTATTGATAGAGGGTATAAATTCTATTGCCTAGTTCTAGTAGACTATAACAACGATCTTTAATAACTTTATCCTAGATGTCTATCGAGTCTATCTAGACGACATTGTAGTAAAAGGTCTTTGATCTAATTATAATAGTTATCTAGATAAAGAAGGACGTTGTAAATTTGTTGTTAAATATCTTAAGAATATCGATATAGTGTTACTAAATATAGAGCTAATAGGTACAACTATCGTTATAGTAAAGTCGAAGTAGGCGTAGCTAAAAGTAGTCCTACTTAGTTATCTTTATATACCTAATAAGCGTCTTCCTAAAGAAGTAAAGGTAATTAAGATAAAGGAGTAGAAGACCTATTCTAACGTTAAAGAGGTATATACCTTCGTTGAAATAGTTAGATACTATTAGATCTAGATCAAGGGCTTTACAATTATTACAATTCCTCTTTACGCCCTAATAAAGAAGGATACTAAGTAGACTTAGGAGCCTACTAAGTAGAAGGCGATGGATAAGCTAAAGAAGAAAATCACTACTACTCTAGTCCTTATAATGCTCGTCTATAGCGATCTATAGTATAGTATAATCTTCCTAGTTTACAACATTAGCATCTTTAGCTAGGGAGGTATACTTAAGCAGGTCGGTCCCAATAGCAAGAGACATCTATATAAGTTCAAGAGCAGTATCTAGTTAAAGGTAGAGAAGTGGTATAATACTATAAAGAGGGAGCTAAGGGGGCTACTCTTCCTTTTAAAGCGTTTTCGCCACTACCTTTTTAATATATATTTTACTATAGAGACCAATGCTCTAGTTTTAGTCTATTAGCTTAATGGTGCTATAAGCGATGTTCTAGGTACTTTTATAATACACTAGATTATCTAGATCCGCCTATTCGACTTCGAGGTTAAGTATATCCTAGGCTCTAAAAATGTTGTAGCTAACGCATTGTCCTATAAGCTACCTAGGCCCTTTGACTATATAGAGAAGGAAGTAGAGAAGGATATCGACGACTAGGTCGACGCCTAGATCTTTGTCAACTATATAGGCGAAGAGACGTCGTATCTAGCAAGGAAGCTAGAGCCTATCCGCCTTTAGGACGGTTACTCCTAGCGTTCCTAGGATATTACCTATTTCTTATCGACGATAGAAGCTCTACCTAGCTACGGTCTATACTAGAAGCGACATTAGCTTAAAAGGAAAGCGTTAAAATACTTTGTTGAGGATCATCACCTTTTCCTCTAAAGTATAAATTATATATAGTGTTATAAGTATATTGTTGATACCCCTAAGGAGAGGCGTTTAATCTTCAACTAGTATTACAATAAGGTTGGCTATTATAGGAAGGAGCCGATATACCAATAGGTAATAAACTACTACTACTAGTATAGTATATACAAAGATATAGCGAACTAGATTTAGGCTTATACCCTATATTAAGTGTATAATGCCTAGAGGTTTAAGGAAGTGGCAGGTTGGACAACGCCTCCGCCTTTTCCTTTTACTAAATAGCACCTCGACATCTAATATATACTGTCTAGCTATAGGGAGAAGAAGTGTTTCCTCGTTAAGGCTCGTAATAATCTTATAGGATATATCGAGGCTAAGATCTTACTAAATAAATCCTCTAAGTCCGTTAAGTCCTTTATCTTATAGTACATCCTTTGTTGCTAGGGTTATTCTATAGTTGTAGTTGTCGACGAAGGCTTTAAGTTTAAGGGCGAAGTTAAGGAGATCCTTTATAAGTTAGGCATTAAGAGAGTTATCATCTTATTATACAATTTACGTATAAACGGTGTAAATGAGGCTAGCTATATCCCGATTACTACCTTGTTTACAAAGATAACTAATAGTATAGGAAAAAGATAGAGGGAGCTCCTTCTATATATCTTATATATAGATTATATAACTATTAGGGGCTCTTATAGGATATTTCCCTTCTTTCTTGTCTATAATTATAAGCCTATTAGTCTAGTTGAGTTTAATGTTCCTATATAGCGAATTCTTACCTAGGACTCTATCTATACCTAGTCGGAGGGGGAAGATTCTACAAAGGTCTATACAAAGCTTATTGCCCTTTATACCTATATCCTCTAGGAAGTAGAGTACAATTATAAGATTGCTACTAAATAGGTTGCTATAGCCTATAAAAAGATAGCTAAACGCTATAATAAGGCTTATAAATGTAAATTTCGCTTTAAAAATATAGTTATATCCATTAGTAATCTCGTCTTCGTCTACAACAATATACGCTAGCTAGATATAAGCTTAGTTCAGAAGCTAGAGTATCGCTAGTTTAGCCTATTCTATATTTAGATAATCAAAGACTAGGACATTTACTTCCTAGAGACTCTAGACAATATACCTATCTAGACGCTATATCCTTTGAACTATATAAAGAAATTCTTTAAGCTAGATAATATTTAGCTAGAAGTAGATAGACCGACCCTATTCTATTGTAAAGAAGAATATTATAATAGTAGGCACTACAACAAAGTTAGCAACGAAGGTTATAGCGATAGGGAGCGAGATTCTACAAATGTATATCTCTCAATATCTACCAACGATAGCGAAGGGGAATATAGTGTCGCTGATAGTACTAGCCTTAACTAAGCAGAAGAGGACTACATCTACGTCTTTACTAGCCTAGATAGCTATACTAATCACCTAAGTAAACTTCCCTATAATAGCGTTATAGTTCTAGATTATAACAAGGTCTATAGTATAAGCGATCACAATGATAAGACGCTAAAAGAGGATAGTATAGAGGACACTACAATTATAGTTGAGGAGGAGGTCCTTAAAGAAGAAACCCCTAGTCGTACTATAGCGCCTTAGGCTAGCTAGACTCACTTAACTACGAAAGGGGTAAAGAAGGAGCAACCTTGATAAGAGCTTATCGTTGAAATCCCCTATAGAAAGCTACCTAGTTTTCAATATTAGCCCTCTAGATATATAGGGATATACGTTCTAGAAGGGAGAGAGAGTATAGAAGCTACTGCCTTCAATAGTTTTACTAGTGTTTAGCTATATTTCCTTTCTAATACCTATTATTATATTAGCCTTCTACTCGTTAGTAATATCTTTATTAGCTACGTCTTACTTAGTCTTTGTCTATTCGCTATCCTTCGTTCGTTTTTAGCCTTTAAGACTTTATTCTTTTCGCTAATATCTAAGTTTTCCTCCTAGGGGGTAACTCTACTCTTAGGAGCCTTATAGTCATTTATATCTTTTTCTTTTTCACTTTTGTCCTTTAGATAGATAGTTTCTATTGTATAGGACTAAGTTTCTTAGAGCTAAAGTCAAGGCTAAGAAAAATCTGCGATTAGGGTATATAGTCTTTTAATCTATTGTCTATAGGCTAAGCTCCTAGACTATATCCTACCCCTTGCCTATCCCTATCAATTTTCTCTGTCTCTTAGCGATATAAGCTCTTATAGTTGGTCTAGTACTATGCTATTTGCTCTCTAATAGCATCCTTTAGTAGGATAAACCACTCTTAGCCTACCTCTTCTAGGCGTAGCTTTAGCCTAGGATCGTTCTTTGAATTATATAGAAGGTAGCTCTATAAGATTAAGTCCTAAGCTAGGTGCTTCTAATTGTTCCTATAGACATAAGTCTAAGTATACTCCTTCTCTAACTAGATATAGTTAGTATACTTATTACTAAAGAGAGAGGTAAGAGAAGCGTAGCTATTAAAGGGCTAAGTTATATAGACGTCCCTATCCTTATTAAAAGGAGTTGTCGAACACTAGTACAATAGTTTATAGCTATAGCAAAGTACTTTATTACTATAGGAGTATTAGTCTTCCTCCACTTAGAAGGTGAATATAAAAGGGAAGTATAGTACTTATTTGCAACTCTATACCTAGATCAAAAGCGCTAACGCTTAGTTTAGATATATAGTAAGATAATGTATCTAACGCCTAAGTGGTCCGCCATTGTAATGCTCTATAAACATTGGACAAAGAACTAAGGTGTTATAGTACTATTCAATTATATTAACTAGCCTATTGTCGATATAAACCAATTGCTATATTCTACACTAATCTTGCTAATTGCTTAGTAGAACCTATTAGATATATAACAATCTAACGTTTAGTTGATAGATCTTGATTATACTATAGATAGCCTTGTATTCGACTAAGATTATAATATACTTATTAGTATAATACTTATCTTTCGGTATTGGTAAATCCCTTATTTTACTCTAAACTACTTAGATATACTTCTAGACTATAAAGATCGTTGTTTTTAGTACTAGTAAGAGATCGATCTAGCGGTTTATAATCCTATATAATAATAGCTTCTAGTCGTCTACTTTATTAGTAATTTCCTACAACGTATTATAGATATACTAGCTACTTAGCGTTATAGCTTTTAAGTTACAAATTTATATATAAGAGCTATATATAAATTCGAAAGGGAAGTAGAAGACCCAACTACTAAGAACTTGATTTGCTTAGAGAGACGAGGGTACTAAAATAAGGTGGCGAGAAGGTTGGAGGAAGAAAATGGTTCTAGGATAGTAAAGAGGAGAAGAAGGCCTTAAGAAATTAGGGGGCGAACGCTCATTTCTAGTTAATTAGTAGGCGCTATAAGCCTTATCTATTTTCTTTCGCCTAATTTAGGAAAGAGCTAAGTAGCCCTCCTACCTTCGAAGGCTTGTCTACCCCTTTTTCTTAATCCTCTTGCTAGCTCTCTTACAATCAACCATTTCTTTCGCCTCGTCTACTACGCTTTGGATTTTCTTATAATCGCTTCAATTAGTCTAGATCTTTCTACTTAGAGAGCGACTTTTCTTATAAGCTGATTTTTTATACGCTATTATAAGTATTGCTATAGGCTGTCGTAGGATTCCTAATTTTATAGGGCCTATATAGCCCTAGGCTGATATAACTACTAACCTAGAATAGAAGTAGCTGCTTAGAGAGCTTAAGTTTTATATACTACAAGGTTCGTAGAGGCCTGCTAGCGATAGCGATTAGGCGTAGCATTATACCTCCTTTATAAAGCAAGAGCTAGACTTAAGGATACTAAGTTACCCTAGGGAGACTAGTCCTAAGCTTTTTCTATTTCTATAGACTCTAAAGAAGTACCTATAAGATATAATCAACCAACGATCTAACTAGATTTAGAGCCCTTAGCTTAGCGTAAACCCTAAGATTATAAGCTACCTATTTCTAGGCTAGCTAAAGGGAAGGTATACAATAGATTAGTTTTTTAAAGTCAGTTTTATAGATATAGGTATTTCGCTCTTTAATATAGAAGGTATACTGCTTACTAAAGAATAGCTAGAGGGCTAGATAATCCTAGACGTTATATAGTTTTTCTTTTATCCTTATAAGGACTATCTCTAGTTCTATCTATAGCCCGTCTTAGATACTAGTCCTATACTAAAAGAGTTCTACTAGTCTAACCAAAAGGTCATTGCCAACTATTATTGTTTTTAGGTCTTCCTTTACTTCGTCAACGGAAGGCATTGGGCTATTATAATCTTCAACTAAGTTGTAGACTAGCTTTACTACTTTGACTCTATACTTAAGAGTATAGAGATATATACCAATATCTTATTAGAGATCTAGATTGCTTTCTAGTCTATCTATAGGTTCCTTTAGTTATAGCTATATAAGAAGGTTATTATCTACTACCTTTAGCAAAGTTTAGAATAGAAGTATAGATAGTTCGCCCTTAAATTTATATAGGCCTTTCTTTAAGAGCTCTGGCCCTACCTTCTAGATAGATAGATATAGTTTAGGCTACCTTAGCTTTGGCTATACTAGGGAGATAGTAAGATAGTTGTATAGCGATATATATTACATTTATAGTTAAAAGCTTATAGGAATACTCTTAGTACCTTTAAAGATTGTCTACTCTATACTAAGGGAATCCCTTCGTTATAGTAGAACAAAGGGAAGACGTATAAGCTCCCTCTAGACCTATTGTCTCTAACCTAAGAACCTATATAGCTTATATTCTTAGAGTATAACGAAGACGAGGTGATCGAAGTCCTCTAAACCAACGACGTATTTACGCCTAATGTCTCTAAATTCGATAATTTGTCTATATATCTTTGTAACTACTTTAGTGATATAGAACTTAGGATTCTAGCTATATACTTAGTAGCGTTTAGAGAAACCTAGCTCCTTAACTAGAGTAAGAAAGGAGTAATTGCTATTGCCTAAATTATCCTTATACCCTAGTTAAAGAAGGATATAGTGTACTAAGTATACTACTATAGAGTCGTGGAACTTCTATTAGATAGATAGTTCAATAGTGTACTACCTTTGTAAGACCTTATAGGTAACTTTGAACAATAGCTATAGAGTATATTTCTAGTACCTAGCATTGTTTCGCCTCTCTGACTAGAGGACTAGCTAATTGTTTTAGGTCTATTAACAGCACTTTTAAAGGATCTTAACAATATATCGACCTAGCGGGATATTAAAGCTAAGATTATAGAGATTACTACGCTATAAGCGACTATAATATAAAGGCTTGTCAATACCCCTATAGATAAGATAGACCGTAAGCGCCTTCTTAACAGTAACCTAGTTAAGAACCTTAGGGTATTAGTATAAGTAGCCTTTAAGAAGATAGTACTCGATCTCTACCTCTAGGAAGAGGAGACGTTCGTCTATACGCTTATAAAGAGGCTAGACTACCTTAAGATGCCTTATACTCTAGTATAAAAGCATCTTTAGGCGTAAGGATCATCTACGTTATCTAGCTAGACGTTACCTTCAGTATAGCACTATAGTAAGCGCCTTTGTAAGAAACCTATAAAGCCTAGACGTCTACTTCGCCTACTATTATACAATCTATACAATTGCGCCTTCGCCTATAAATATAAATATCTAGTATAGTAGTAGGGCTAGGACATATATATTAAGGAGGTAGAGGAGTATAAAAGACGATAGGATTAGCTACTATAGCCAACTAGACCTTTACAAGCCGAGAGAGCTATATATAGAGAGCAACTTAAGGAGTAGCGACGATAAGAGGCGTATATTAAAGAGCTTTTAAGGTATAAGCTTGCCTATAAGAGTGTATAGTAAGCTCGAAAGGGAAGTGTAGATTAAGGTAATAGACTACCTAGATATAGAGGACCTAGTTTTTCTATTTTTCTATTTATTTTAAAGCGTTATATTTATTGCTAAAGGGTCTAGCCCTCTAATTATATATATTTAAGTGGGCTAAGCCTATCTTCTTCATTATTAAGTAAGACATTAAATAGTTGTTAATATACGTTTGTTGATACTACGTTAGTAGTTCTCCTTCTTCTAAGAAGGCTATTGAGCCTCTCCTTTTATTGTCCTACCTCTGTCTAGACGATAGGCATCTAAGCTATTGAGCTCTGACTATATTCTCGTTGTCTTCTATCTTTTCTATTATATCTCACTAGACGTACCTAAGCTACGTGTCTTCCTTTTAGGAGACATCCTTCCTACTACTCGATATATACTATCTTCATCCGTCTAGAGGGGCACTACATTCCTCTAGGGACTATCTTGTGCGCCTGGTCCTAGGTGTAGTAGGGTAGGTTGGTGTAGAGGTTTTGCACCATTTCAACAGTTGTTTAAGACTATACTATAGTATAGATAGCTTCTACAATACGCCGATTCTCCTACTAGGAGGAATTAAGATATTACGCTATATACTCAATAAGGCGACTATAATACTATATAGCGAGATTGTTCTAAGAGGCCTAGTATAGAACCAAAGCTCTTTACTAGCTTAGGGTCGAAGATGTAGAGGAGGTGACTAGGAGTATATCGAAAGCAAAGGCAGAGTGTACTAGGGATTAGTATATAAGGGCTATATTAATTGCGTTATAGAAGCTATATATAAAGGCGATAAACAATACCTTTAAGATAGTATAGTAGGCTAGCTTGGTTTTAGTTTTCTTATAAGTAGACTCTATAATAGCTTCATTGTCGATATAGAATTTGATTAAGCGCTTTAAGCTAGTGTATAGAGAGGGGTTAGTCGCCTAGAGTACTAAATCCTAACGACACTTAGTATACGACTTAGTATACTCTATATAGCTCTCTTTATATCCTTAGATATATTTAACGAAATTACTATATATAAGCTACTCAACGTAGTTTAGGCAAATGTCCCCTTCCTCTTTAGGAAAGGCGTTATCCTCGTCGTCCAAGTTGCCTTTAACAATATAGTTGCCAATAGCGTAGTAAAAGGAGTTATTACGATTATTACAGTTCTATCTAAGACATTGTTAGCTTTTAGCCTAGGGCTAAAGTAGGCCTAATAAGGGATAATGTACATTGTAGTCCTAATTGTCGTCTCCTTTAGGACAATGTCCCTCTCTATTACTACTAAATAAAGCGACTATAGCCAATATTTTAGGAAGATACAAATAAGGACGAAGTAGGTAAGTTTTAAGAATATATCGCTATCGTAAAGAGAATAGAAAGCTATTATAGAGGTTAGAGCAAGTAGATGAAATATATATAGGACGTATATATAAAGGAAGTGGTAGGAAGCCAAGTATATATAAGGAGAAAGAGTTATAAGAACGATCTAGGTATATAGCAGGTCCTTATTAGGTTTACGTTAAAGTTGAAGTAGTAGCGTTATAGATATAGAACGGTTATATAAAGAAACAACGAATATTATCGACAAGGCGTAGAACAAATATACAACAAAAATAGTATAGGCGATATAAGCGTTGCTATATATAAGAAGGTTAAGAAACAGATATAAGATAAAGACGAAGTAGGAAGAGCCAATATATAGAGAGGATAGAGGATAGGAATACGAAGAAGGGATAGGGGTATACGGTAGAAGCAAGAAGAAAATATAGGGCACAAAGTTTATAAGGGAGGAGGGGGTTTTAATAGTATAAGAGGGGGCTAGGTTATATATAATCAGTAGATACGCCTAGTGCAATACAGTTGTAATATATAAATGTACAAAGCGGGGAAGGGCTAATTAGCGACTTACTAGGGTAATATAAATAAACAACTTAAGCCTAGGTAGTAGGACGACTATAAGCAGCAAGGCCTTAGTAGGCAACTACGCTAGGCTACCCTAATGACAAGGCAGGCGCTATACAATCGAGTAGTAGGTATTGGCGTATATTACGACTAGCGCTATACTAGACCTAAACCACGCTCAATATAGCGTTACGTATATTCTAATTCAACTACTCAATGGGGTAGGGAGAGTATATTACAGACTAGGCTATACCTAGGCTAGGTATATAGGGCTACGCCTAGGATCTATAGCGGCCCTAGGACAGACCTGTGGCAGGCCTGCCTTACGCCTAGAATAACGTTGGTCCGAACCTACTTCGCGAGCCCCTAAAAAACTCTGCGTATAGGGACCGTAGCCTATACTTCTCCTTTTCCCTTCCTTAAGGTAGTTGAATAGAACATTGTACACTTATCTACAGACACTATAAGGCTAGCACGTTACATTTTCCTTTAATAGTTAGGCGCTATAGGGGTTATATAATCCTTCTATACTTATAGACGAATTAGTAGTAAAAATTATAGAATCTAAGGAAGGCTTATACTCCTTGTATAGTAGTAGGTTAGTCCTAAGAAACTATTGTCTTAATTTTCTTTAGGTCTACTTAGACATCTTTGGTATTGACAATAAACCTAAGGAACTTAGTCTTAGTAATATAGAATTTATATTTCTTAATATCTATTTAGAGACTTGCTTTATATAGCTTCTAGAGGATAAGTCGTATATATTTATAGTATTCTTCTTTATTCTAAGAGTAGATAATTAAGTTATTGAGGAGAGGAGGCGAGGGCACATCAGGTGGCTAAGCGAGAGCTAGAGAGAAGAGGATGTTAATCGAGAGAGCTCCTCCTAGTAGGTGGGAGGAGAGCTAAGATCTATATACACAGGTAGGAGCTCAGCCCCACAGGCTAGAGCGAGAGCCCCACAGGTGCCAAAGCCACAGAGCCACAGACAGGGGGCCAGTGTAGTACGCGACACACCCCCTAGACGCGCTCCGAGGAGCGGGTCTATGAAAAACGCAAGGCACACTGGGCTATAGATCTAGAGATCCTAACTATAGATCCATCCCTTAAACAAAAGAAAAAAAAACAGGTGCCTAACAAGGCTATTGAGGCCCGTAGTTGCCTCTAGTAGCTACGTTGGCTAGAGCTATTGACAAGTTCGTCAACAAAGATGGTCGAACTGACCTCCACTGTTGGGAGTGTCGACCGTGATAGTGGCAGTACTTGCTATTGTACTACCTAGCAGATAGTGGAGTAGCACCCGCTATTAGGCTGCCCTAGCTAGCACTCCTAGGCGTACTACTATATTAGCAACAATCGTGCTAACGCCTATATTAGAGGCCTCTACTAATATAGCAAATCTCCGTTCTACTGTTACTGCTAGCCCTATGATTAATAGGGGTAGCCGCTCTCTCTAAACACGTCTAGGCGTTCCTAGCGTAGCTCTGAAGTTAGTTCTAAAGTATAAGGACTACCAGTAGGTTCCTTGCTTAAGCCCTAGCCCTAAGTGCTCGAGCACTTCTATACCCCCTAGTTAAGGAGATAGAGAGAAACCTGCCTTTCCAGTTCCCTTAGTACCCCCCAGTTGTTCTAGAGAGCTAGGAACCGTCACTAGGCCCTCTTAGGCTACAACTCTAAATAAGGAATAGAGTATATACTATACCTAGGAGCTAAAGAACTAGGTAAGGAACTATAGACGCTTAAAGCCTATAGTCACCATTGTAGCATACCTAGCACCTAATTCTATAGTACTAGCTAATTAGGAAGGCTACTAGGATCTTAGGTCTCTATAGTAAAGCCGAAAAAGGCTATAGGAAGTGCCTTACCTTATAGAGGCGGGTAAGGAAAAGGATCTTCTAGAACTGTTAGCACCCCCTAAACAGGGTAGGGGCTACCTATTGATCGCTCCTAAGAATAGCCGTAGCATACGCGCTAGTGGCTTAGTGGGCAATAGCCGAGGTTACAAGAGGTTAGGAAATCTAAACATTCCGAAAAAGAAAAGGGGCTCGAAAAAAGGAGGTCGGAAGTCGACGATCGAAGGCGCTCTCAATCGTAAAAGCACGTGAGAGATGCCACAGTAGTTGTAGGTTCGAGAGGCTAGAAGATAGAAGAAAGGAAGTAAAAGATAGCCCTATAAAGAACCTCCGAGGGTGATTTTGAAGTGCGAACCGGGCTTATAACTGAGGAAAGGAGGCGAGGGCACATCAGGTAGCTGAGCGAGAGCCGGAGAGAAGAGGATGTTGATCGAGGGAGCTTCTCCTAGTAGGTAGGAGGAGAGCTAAGATCTATATACACAGGTGAGAGCTCAGCCCCACAGGCCAAAGCGAGAGCCCCACAGGTGCCAGAGCTACAGAGCTACAGACAGGGAGCCAGTGTAGTATACGACAGTTATTAATATAGGTGGTTATAAATATATCGAGGTACTCGAAGAACTAGGAATTGACGAATCGTTAGAAGGTAGTAGGTCTATTGTATAAGCTAAACAGTAGGACCTTATAGCGGAATTAGCTATTGTAAGTTCGGAAGATTATAAGGTCTTTACTTCTAGGTGTAAGTCGGATCTAGTAGAAGGCTTGTTAGATATTGATCTTAATAAAGATTTTAGCGTTTCCTAGTTATTATAAGGTTTTATCAATGTAGGGTAGTAGGTAGCAGTCTTTGATAGTAACCTTATTTAGAGCTTAGTAGTTAATATAGAACCTCTAAGTCCTATCTCCTTTAATAGCAAAGAGTATAGGGGAGCTATATAAGGCGGTACTTAGCTCGATAAAACCCTTCTACAGGTTCTCAACTAGGTACCTCTTTATAGTTTCTAGCTAGTCGAGAGTATAGGAGTATAAGGGGCTTACTCGCTAAGGTAGTGGTCTAGTAAGTTTAATCTTATAGTTGTATTTACGCCTTAGGGGCATCTTATTAGATTCTTTCTTTAAAAATATATTAGTAAATTCGGTAAAGTAAAGGTACTTTCTAATTACTTCTTTAACTTAGGCTTAGACCTCCTCGTCTTCGTCGTTAAAGAGGTTGCTAATCTTTTTAGCTTTAATAGCTTAGTCGATCTAAGCGATTATAATGAATCCTAATATAGAATTTCCTTGTTGGTTCCCTTTAAAGAACATTTTATTAAAGGCTATAATAGAGATAACTATAGCTTTAATTAGGTCTTTGAAAATCTATAGTCGTTTACCCTCTTCTACCTAGAAGGTGGCCTATTCCTCCTCTTCTTTAGGCATTATAAGCCAAATATAGGTTCTTAGGGGAATAAACTCCTTGCCTTTTAATGCCTAGTCTATCTTCTAGAGGCTATTGTCCTATATGCCTCTAAACAATACTTTCTAAAGGGGTTTCTTAGAGGGTTCGATAAGATTATACCTATTGGTATATATTTTAGAGACTTTAAGTTATACCGATTAGTATAACCCTAGGCTTACCTTAGGTTATACTGATTAATATATTCCTAAATCTTTAGTAGGCTATATTAATTAGTAGGATTTGTCAAGTATAAGCTTAGAAAGTAACTCCCTATACTTTAGTATTTATAGCTACCGCTAAGCCTTCTAACGCTAGTCTTAATGCTCTATTGCTCAGTCTCTCTACTTAATATCCTTCTAGTGTTTAGGGTTTAGTACCTTTAGAATAAGGGAATTGTAAAGAATCTCGAGGATATAACTCTATTCTAGATTATATAGTTTATCTTTAGGCTAGATTAATCGATATTGGCGAGCATTTAGTATAATATCGTAGTAAACAAGCTACTATTGGCCTAGTAATAGCTAATGCTCCTTCTTTATATTAAGAGCTAATAATAAGGTATTCTTCTATATTCTCCTATCAATTTAGAGGTCAAATCTTAGGATTAAGTCGATAGGGTCTATAGATTAGCCTTAGAAGTCCTTTATAGAGATCAGAGTCTTAAGTAGTATCCCCTTAACACTAAGTTTCTTAGCGATTCGCTTTATATAGGTTCGATTAAAGAAAGTATAACTATTTACTCTAAGCTTAATAAATATAGTAATAGTAATGCTAGTTCTATTAATAGCTAAAGTATAGAGGAAGGAGAGACTCTAACTACTTATAAGCTACTAAAGGTCTATCTAGGTAACTGCTAACCTAATATCTAGCCCTAAGCTAGAGTCTACTTTCCCTAGGGCCTTTAGTTTTTTAATTCAATAGTCTTAGTCTTATTTTCTTTAACTAAGTTCGTTATTTTTTCTAGGTTTACCTCTATTTTCTTAATTATAGCTACTGTCACAGCAAGGCAAAACAAGTGCTGGATAACTCGTAGCTGAATTGATCCTCGATTGACGAAGACTTCAAGTCTAAGGAGAGAGAGGGAAACTATCAATATATAGGTAGAAAACAGTGCTTAAATACCTTAGGTGGTACATATAGACAATTTGCAGTGGGGCTACAATTTGTAGTAGGGCTACAAAGTCTATACGTTGCAGAGTAAGACGCGGTTCGCCTTATTAGCGCGTTTTTCCTTATTGGCAAGTCAACCCTTCCTTCCTAATCTGGAAGTCGACTCGAATCTTATAAATCCACCAACTTAGGAGGTTACATAAGTGTATAGTCACGTGATAGGTCTATACGCAAGTTATATAACGGTAGTTAGTGCACTATACTGTTATATTACCCTCCCTTCGAAAAAGCGTTGTACCTATATAACGAATACGTTGTAGTCCTCTACTAGCTATTAGGAATTAAGAGAATTGGCTTATAAGCCTATTTTTTACAAAGTTTATATAATTGAGTTCTATAGGACTTAGAAATCTGCCTTATAATCTACTAGGCTATATAAGATACTATATCTAGGCTAGTAGATATATAAGGGAGCTAGGATAAAATGTTATCCTACGACTTTATAGCGGGTTTATATATATATACAACGTCTCCTAGACTAAGTTAGATCGCGTTGACCTTCAGGTACTAGCAGGTTATTATCTAGGTGTTCGTCATTAAAGTAATCCTCCTTATAGGCTTTTAGCCATTGCGGTAATCGCTAAGGTAGTCTAGCTATATAAGGGAATTCTTTATAGAATTCCTAGAAGCAGTGTAGTACATTCTTGAAATTAGTAGCGTTGTACTATTTAGGGTCCTCGCCTTAACCGATCTATTAAACGTAATACTAGAGTTTCCCTTTGAATATCTAGGAGGTAAGAATCTTTTCGACTTACTATTCTAATTCGCTATCTACCTTAATTAGTAGCTTAGGCTAAGGTTCCTAGCCTAGTAATAGATTATTCAGTGCCCTTCGGAGTTGATCTAAGGTAAATACTAGGTATATCTTCTAGATCTTAGGTAGCTTTAGCTTATAGGAATAACCTTTCTTAGCAATAATTGGAAAAGGTCTAGCGACTAAGTAGTTAAGCTTATTGCTTAGTCGATTTATCTATTAACGGCCCTTTATAATATAGACCTTTTGACCAACTTTAAATTCTTCTAGCTACTAATACTTATCCGCTTACCGCTTTTAAGCTTCCTAGGCTTTCTATATACTTTCCCTAGCGAATTAGATAGTAGAATTGATTCTAGAGAGCATCTCTTAGACTTTAGTACGATTAAGCTTATCTTTAGTGCTATTGAACTTTTAGGTATATTCCTACTAATCGTAGGTTATCTAGAGAAGTATACTAGTCTCAACCTTAAATAGGGCAAGGCCTATAGATAAATAGAGTAAAATAGCTTAAATAAAATCTATAGTAGATAGTAATTTTGACCAATTGTCTTAGAAATAGTTAACAAAGGGGTATAGGCGCTAATCGAAGTATTGATTTATAATTTTAGTCTACCCATCTATCTAAAGGTATTCTAAAGAAGAGAGGTGTAGGTTAATTCTAAAGATCTTACAGAACTTGTCCTAGAATACCGAAATGAACTAAGGTCCTCGGTCCAAAGTGATTAATTCTAGGGCTCTATAGATATACCAAATATACTAGTAGTAGAGTTGCGCTATCTCTTTAACAATAGTAGTCTTATAGCAAAGGAGTAAGTAGCTACACTTCCTTAAACAGTCTACTACAACGAAGACTTAGTTATAGCCTAACTTGTCCTAGGGCATTGTATAAAAGTCTATAGTAACGTACTACCAAGGTCTTATAAGGACTTCTAGGGGCTTAAAGAGGCCTAGTAGCTTGTTACAAGGTATATAGGAACGTTGATAGGTCTAGCAATTCTAGATAAACCTATCGATATCTCCTATTTGCCTTAGCTAAAAGTATTGTCTCTAGACTAACTCTTATATCTTGTTCCTACCTAAGTAGGCTATAGAGATCTGGTTATAGATCTTAGCTAATAGGTAGATTTATAAGTAACTATCTAGTAGAACTGTTAGCCTACCTCCCTTTAATAGAAGGCTACTGTCGCTTAGAGTCCAATCAATATTATTTCGGTAGGCAAGTTCCTAGAAACTCTCTAGGGCTTCGCTCTCCTAGTTCGCTTTAAGGATAGCATCTACTAGCTCGTATCCTTCAAATCGCTATAAGCAGGACGGCTCGGATTCGTCGGCTTCGATTTGACAAATTATACACTGTAAGTCGTATTTAGCAGGCTCCTTAGGCAGCAACTCTAGTTCCTCTAGGATCTATAGGTCTAGCTTGCTCTTAGGGAGGACCGTCTAAGTGTAGTAAGCTTCTTAGACTTCCTTCTAGGTGGCAAGCTCTTTGGTCTACTTGAATGGTTTTCCCTTGACGGTTAGGCGCTATAGGGGGCATACAATCCTTCTATACTTATAGACAAATTGGCGGTAAAAGTTATAGAATCTAAGGAAGGCTTGTACTCCCTATATAGTAGTAGGTCGGTCCTAAGAAACTACCGTCTCAATTTTCTTTAGGTCTACTTAGACGCCTTTAGTACTAACGATAAACCTAAGGAACTTAGTTTCAATAGTGTAGAATTCGCATTTCTTAATATCCGCCTAGAGACCTACTTTGTACAGTTTCTAGAGGACAAGCTATATATATTTACAGTGTTTTTCTTTATTCTAAGAGTAGATAATTAGGTCATTGATATAGGTAGTTATAAATATATCGAGGTACTCGAAGAACTAGGAATTGACGAATCGCTAGAAGGTAGTAGGCCTATTATATAGGCCGAATAGCAGGACCTTATAGTGGAATTGACTATAGTAGGTTTAGAAGGTCGTTAGGTCTTTGCTTCTAGGGGCAAGTCGGATTCGATAGAAGGCCTACCGGATATCGATCTTAGTAAAGATTTTAATATTTCCTAGTTGTCGTAGAGTTTCGTCAATATAGGGTAATAGGTAGTGGTCCTTAACAATAACCTTATTTAGGGCTTGGTAGTCGATATAAAATCTCTAGGTCCTATCTCCTTTAATAGCAAAGAGTATAGGGGAGCTATACAAGGCGGTACTTAGCTCAATGAAACCCTTCTATAGGTTCTTAACTAGGTACTTTTTTATAGTCTCTAGCTAGTCGAAGGTATAAAAGTATAGGGGGCTTACTCACTAGGGTAGCAATCTAGTAAGTTCAATCTTATAATCGTATTTACATCTTAATAGCATCTTGTTAGACTTCTTTTTTAAGAATATATTAGCAAATTCAATAAGGTAAAGGTACTTTGTAATCGCTTCCTCGACTTAGCCTTAGACCTCTTCGTCCTCATTGTCAAGGAGTTTACTAGTCTTTCTAGCCTTAATAGCTTAGTCGATCTAGACAATTATAATAAATCCTAGTATAGAACTCTCTTATTAATTTCCCTTAAGGAATATTTTATTAAAGGCTATAGTAGAGATGACTATAGCCTTGATCGAGTCTTCTAGAATCTATAGTCACTCGCCCTCTTCTATTTAGGAGGTGGTCTATTCCTCCTCTTCTTCGAATATTATAAGTCGAGTATAGGTTCTTAGGGGAATAAATTCCTCGCCCTTTAGTGCCTAGTCTATCTTCTAGAGGCTATCGTCCTATACGCCTCTAAACAATACTTTCTAAAAGGGTTTCTTAGGGGGTTCAATAAGATTACTCCTATTAGTATATATTTTAAAGACTTTAAGTTACATTAATTAGTATAATCCTAGGTCTACCTTAGGTTATACTAATCGATATATTTCTAGATCTTTAGTAGGTTATACTAATTAGTAGAATTCGTTAAATAAAGATTTAGAAAGTATTTCTCTACGCCTTAGTATTTATAGCTACTATTAAGCTTTCTAACGCTAATCTTAGCGCTCTATCGCTTAGTCTCTCTGTTTAGTATCCTTCTAGTGTTTAGGGTTTAGAGCCTTAGGAATAAAGGAGTTATAAAGAATCTCGAGGATATAATTCTATTCTAGATTATATAGTTTATCTTTAGGCTAGATCAATCGGTATTAGCGAGCATCTAGCAAAATATTATAGTAAACGAGCCACTGTTGGCCTAGTAATAGCTAATGCTCTTTCCCTATATCGAGGGCTAGGAATAAGGTATCCCTCTATATTCTCCTATCAATTTAGAAGTCGAATCTTAAAATTAAGTTGATAGAGTCTATAGACTAGCCCTAGAAGTCCTTTATAGAGATTAGAGTCTTAAGTAGTATTCCCTTAACACTAAGTTTCTTAGTAATTCGCTTTATATAAGTTTAATTAAGGAAAACGTATCTATTTACTCCAAAGTCAATAAGTATAATAATAGTAATATTAGTTCTATTAATAGCTAATGTATAGGGGAAGGAGAGACTTTAACCGCCTATAAGCTACTAAAGGTCTACCTAGGTAACTGCTAACCTAATATCTAGCCCTAAGCTAGAGTCTACTTTCCCTAAGGCTCTTAGTTTTCTAATTTAGTAGTCTTAGTCTTATTTTCTTTAGCTAAGTTTATTATTTTTTCTAGGTCTACCTCTATCTTTTTAATCGTAGCTATAATATATTTTAAGCACTACGCCTTTATATAGCTAGTCTCTTAGCAATAGAAGTATTTACCTTCCTCTTTTAAGGTATTACGCTCTTTCTAAAAGAGCCTAGGAGATCCTAATTTGGCTTTACCTCTACTGAAGCTATCTAGCTAAAGGGTCTTTTCTTTCTTCTTTATAGAACCTAATCCTCTACTTAATTGTCTAGATCCTAGTAAATTGGATTTTCTGTCTTTCTAATCCTTTTCGGCTATCTCCTAGAGTAAGGAGAACTAGTAACTAAGGTAAGTAAAGTCGTCGAAGCTAACATTTAAATCAACTAGATCTTTTACTATCTAGAAATAGAGGCTCTAAGAGAATTAGGTATAGAACTCCTCCTTCTACTTATCCTTAGATTTCTTAGACTTAGTAGTAAAGTAGACAAACTTAGTAAGGAACTTGCAATAGGACGTAGATCCTATTTTTAAGGCTACAAAATCGTTCTTTATATAGCAGAGCTTAGTAGGATTAGTATAAAATCTATCTAGGAAGTTGAATAACTTGTCAAAATTAGTAATCGGTTCTACTATACCTTCTTCTAAATAGGGTATAAGAGCCTCCATTGCTTCGCTACTAATAAAGGACATTGTATACCTGAATTTCAAGTCTTTTATTAAGAACAATTTATAGTTCCCTTTGATCTTCTAAAGTATAGCTACTTTCTATACTAAATACTTTAGGTCTTTATTGTCAATAAACTTCTTAGGGTTAGCAATCTTCGTAGTTTTTATATAGGCTATAGGTTTAGAAGTCTTCTTAGTCGTTGGGATTAGACAATCGAGATTATATAACTCTAAGTACAACTTAGTTTATATTGGTTCAATTTAGGTCAAGGGTATAGTTCAGCCCTATAGATCGACTATATTAGCAATCTTCTTAAGGAGCTCTATCCTCTCGTCTTTAAGTACTATCTTATTGTATAAGAGTACCTTGACTTAGGCGTATAAAGTAGAAAGTTCTTTAGAATCAAAGATATTACTTTGTTCTTGCTTAAACTACTAAACTCTTATAAATAGCATTGCTATTAAATTGGCCAATGTATTATAGGTGACTTATAGGGCTATAGCTTACCCAATTGCTATATTGCGCTATACAATAATCAATTAGATTATCTCGATAAGATTGTTGCCTTACAATTGATTAACCTATTTAATACTTAACGATTGGACCTCCTTAGGAGCGATTGGTTTATTATCCTAAGAGAAACGAGTAATAGCAATATATTTGTTTTTAAGCCTTATATAATATTTAATCAAATCTGCCTTCTATTCTTTAGCTAAGTGCTCGATTTAGCTAATTTAGTTGAAAAACTTAGGAACGGGGTTTATAAGCTTATATTCCTCGATTAAATCGATGGTTATATAGGTTTAGGAGCTAAACAGAGTTAAATCACCAATCTTCAATCGAATTTAAATACCTTAGTTACCTCCTACATTGAACTTATAGAGGTCTACTAGATCAATCTTCTAAGTATTCTAGCCCTATTCGGTAGGCCTAGGAGTATAACTTACATTTTCCATTTTACAAGCCATTGTAGAATTATACCTCTTTCAGGACTTCTTCTATCGATTAATATAGTTAAATCGCCTCGACAAGGTAATCGTACTATTTGCCGCTAGTCGATCGGAGGTTGCTTCGCTATCAGCAACCTATTATACGCTTAACGGTTTATCCTTAGTACTAATTGGTTCCTAGCCAACCTATCGCATTGTACTGTTGGTAAGTCGAAGGTTCTATTAGAGATTCGAGTTCCCTAGCCAACTAAACTAGTCCTGTTGAGAAAGGCTATATTGGATATTATATCGCCTTCGTAGGCCTATAGTAGTAAGACTTGAAGTAATATTATAGTAAGGCAAAACAAGTGCTAGATAACTTATAGCTAAATTGATCCTCGATTAACGAAGACTTTAAGTCTAAGGAGAGAAAGGGAAACTATCAATATATAGGTGGAAAACAGTGCTTAAATACCTTAGGTAGTATATATAGACAATTTGCAGTAGGGCTGCAATTTATAGTAGGGCTACAAAGTCTATACATTGTAGAGTAAGACGTAGTTCGCCTTATTAACGCGTTTTTCCTTATCGGCAAGTCAACCCCTCCTTCCTAATCTGGAAGTCAACTCGAATCTTGCAAATCCACCAACTTAGGAGGTCACATGAGTGTATAGTCACGTGACAGGTCTATGCGCAAGTCATATAACGGTGGTCAGCGCGCTATGCCGTCATAGCTACAATATGTTTTAGGCACTACGCCTTTATATAATTGGTCTCCTAGCAATAGAAGTATTTGCTCTCCTCTTTTAGGGTATTACACTTCTTTTAAAAGAGTCTAGGAGATTTTAATTTGGCTTTACCTCTACTAGAGCTATCTAGCTAAAAGGTCTTTTCTTTCTTCTTTATAGGAGCTAATCCTCTACTTAGTTGTTTAGATCCTAGTAAATTAGATTTTCTATCCTTCTAATCCTTTTTAGCTATCTCCTAGAGTAAAGAGAACTAGTGACCAAGGTGAGTAAAATCGTTAAAGCTAATATTTAAATCGACTAGATCTCTTACTATCTAGAAACATAGGCTCTAAGAGAGTCGAATATAGAACTCCTCCTTTTATTTGTTCTTAGGTTTCTTAGATTTAGTAGCAAGGTAGACAAACTTAGTAAAGAACTTATAGTAAAGCGTAGATCCTATCTTTAGGACTATAAAATCGTTCTTTATATAGCGGAGCTTAGTAGGATTAGTATAGAATCTATCTAAGAAGTTGAACAACTCGTTAAGATTAGTGATTAACTCTGCTATATCTTCTTCTAGATAGGGTATAAAAGCCTCTATTGTTTTGTCTCTAATAAAGAACACTATATATCCAAATTTCAAGTCCTCTATTAAGAACAATTTATAGTTCCTTTTAATTTTCTAAAGTATAGCTACCTTCTATATCAAATATTTTAGATCTTTGCTATTAGTGAATTTCTTAGAGTTAGCAATCTTCATAGTCTTTATATAGGTTATAGGTTTAAGAGTCTTTTTAGTCGTTGGGATTAGACGATTAGGATTATATAACTCTGAGTACAACTTAGTTTATATTAGTTTAGTTTAGGTCAAGGGTATAGTTTAGCCCTATAGATCAACTATATTAGTAATCTTTTTAAGGAGCTTTATCCTCTTGTCTTCTAATACTATCTTGTTATATAAAAGTGCTTTAACCTAGGTATATAAAGTAGAAAGTTCTTTAGGGTCGGGGATATTGCTTTATTCTTGCTTAAACTACTAAACTCTTATAAATAGCATTGCTATCGAATTAGCTAGTACATTGTAGGTGACTTATAGGGCTATAGCTTGCCTAATTGCTATATTACACTATATAATGATCGATTGGATTATTTTAATAAGATCGTTGTCTTACAACTGATTGACCTATTTAGTGCTCAATGGCTAGACCGCCTTAGGAGCGATTAGTTTATTATCTTAAAGGAAGCGAGCAATAGCGATATACTTGTTCTTAAGCCTTATATAACGCTTAATTAAATCTACTTTTTATTCTTTAGCTAAGTGCTCGATTTAGCTAATTCGGTTAAAAAACTTAGGAATAGGATTTATAAGCTTATATTCTTTGATTAAGCTAGTAGTTATTTAGGTTTAGGAGCTAAACAAAGTTAAATCGCTAATCTTCAATTGAATTTAGGTACCTTAGTTACCTCCTATATTAAACTTATAGAGGTCTATTAGATTAATCTTCTAGGTGTTCTAGCCTTGTTCAATAGGCTTAGGAGTATAACCTATATTTTCTATCTTATAAGCCATTGTTGGAATTATACCTCTTTTAGGACTTCTTCTATCGATCGATATAGTTGAATCGCCTCGATAAGGTGATTATACTATTTGCCACTAGTCGATCGGAGGTTGCTTCGCTATTGGCAACCTATTATATACTTGACGGTCTGTCCTTAGTGCCAATTAGTTCCTAGCTAACCTATTGCATTGTACTGTCGATAAGTCGAAGGTTCTATTAGAGATTTAGGTTCCTTAGCCAACTAAACTAGTCTTATTAAGAAAGACTATATTAGATATTGTGTCGCCTTCGTAGGCCTATAGTAGTAAGACTTGAAGTAATGTTATAATAAGGTAAAACAAGCGTTAGATAACTTATAGCTAAATTGATCCTCGATTGACAAAGACTTTAAGTTTAAGGAGAGAGAGGAAAACTATTAGTATATAGGTAGAAAACTATACTAAAATACCTTAGGTAGTATATATAGACAATTTGTAATAGGGCTGCAATTTGCAGTAGGGCTACAAAGTCTATACGCTATAGGGTAAGATACGGTTTGCCTTATTAGCGCGTTTTTCCTTATTGGCAAGTCAACCCCTCCTTTCTAATTTGAAAGTCGACTCGAATCTTGCAAATCCACCAACTTGGGAAGTCACGTAGGTGTATAGTCACGTAACAGGTCTGTGCGCAAGTTATATAACAGTGGTTAGCATGCTATGCCATCATAGCTAAGAACTAATTAGTACTAAGGACAAACCGTCAAGTGTATAATAGGTTACTAATAGCGAAGTAACCTCTAATCGACTAGTGGCAAGTAGTACGATCACCTTGTCGAGGCGATTCAACTATATCGATTAATAGAAGAAGTTCTAAAAGAGGTACGATTTTAACAATAGCTTATAAGATAGAAAACGTAGGTTATACTCCTAGGCCTACTAAATAAGGCTAGAACATCTAGAAGATTAATCTAGTTGACCTCTATAAGTTCAATGTAGGAGGTAACCGAGGTATCTAAATTTAATTGAAGATTAGCGATTTAACCTTATTTAGCTCCTAAACCTAAATAACTACCGACTTAATCAAGGAATATAAACTTATAAACCCTATTCCTAAGTTTTTCGACTAAATTAGCTAAATTAAGTACTTAGCTAAGGAATAAGAGATAGATTTGATTAAGTGTTATATAAAGCTTAAGAATAAGTATATTACTATTGCTTACTTCCCTTAGAATAATAAACTAATTGCTCCTAAAAAGGTCTAGCCGTTGAGTACTAAATAGGTTGATTAGTTGTAAGGCGACGATCTTATTAAAATGATCTAATCGATTATTGTATAGCACAATATAGCAATTGAGTAAGCTATAGCTCTACGAGTCACCTATAATATACTAGCTAATTCGATAGCAGTGCTATTTATAAGAGTTTAGCAGTTTAAGTAAAAACAAGGCAATTTCCCCGACTTTAAAGAACTTTCTACTTTATATACTTAGGTCAAGGTACTTTTATACAATAAGATAGTACTAGAAGATAAGAGGATAAAGCTCCTTAAGAAGATTGTTATTATAGTCGATCTATAGGGTTAAACTATACCCTCGACCTAAATTAAACCAATATAAACCAAGTTGTATTTAGAGTTATATAATCCTAATTGTCTAATTTTAACGATTAAAAAGACTTCTAAACCTACGACTTATATAAAGACTATAAAGATTGCTAACCCTAAGAAATTTATCGATAGGAAAGATCTAAAGTATTTAGTATAGAAGGTAGTTGTACTTTGGAAGATTAAAGGGAACTATAAATTGTTTCTAACAAAGGACTTGAAATTTAGATATATAGTTATAACGGCATAGCACGCTAACCACCGTCATATGACTTGCGCACAAACCTGTCACGTGACCACCCACCTACGTGACTTTCTAAGTTAGTAGATTTATAGAATATAAGTCGACTTCTAGATTAGGAAAGAGGGGTTGACTTACTAATAAGGAAAAACGCACTAATAAGGCGAACTACGTCTTACCCTACAACGTATAGACTTTATAGCCCTACTGCAAATTGTCTATATATACTACCTAAGGTATTTAGCATAGTTTTCTACCTATATATTAATACTTTCCCTCTCTCTCCTTAGACTTAAAGTCTTTGTTAATCGAAAATCAATTTAGCTATAAGCTATCTAGCACTTATTTTACCTTGCTATAACATTACTTTAAGTCTTACTATTATAGGCCTACAAAGGCGATACAATATCTAATATAGTCTTTTCCAATAGGACTAGTTTAGTTGGCTAGGGAACTTGAATCTCTAATAGAACTTTCAACTTGCTAATAGTGTAGTACAACAGATTAGCTAAGAACTAATTGGCACTAAGGACAGACTGTTAAGCGTATAATAGATTGCCGATAGCAAAGCAACCTCTAATCGACTAGCAGTAAGTAGTGCAATCACCTTATTAAGGCGATTCAACTATATCGATCGATAGAAGAAGTCCTAAGAGAGGTATAATTCTAACAATGCCTTATAAGACGGAAAATATAGGTTATACTTCTAGGCCTACTAAATAAGGCTAGAACACTTAGAAAATTGATTAATAGACCTCTATAAATTCAATGTAGGAGATAACTAAGGCATTTAAATTTAATTAAAGATTAGCGATTTAACCCTGTTCAACTCCTGAACCTAAATAACTACCGACTTGATTAAGAAATATAAGCTTATAAACTCTATTCCTAAGTTTTTTAACTGAATTAGCTAAATTAAATACTTAGCTAAAGAATAGGAGACTGATTTAATTAAGTGTTATATAAGGCTTAAAAACAAGTATATCGCTATTACTCGCTTCCCTTAGGATAATAAACAAATCGCTTCTAAGAAGGTCTAGCTATTAAGTACCAAATAGGTTGATTAGTTATAAAGCAACGATCTTATTAAGATAATCCAATTGATTATTATATAGCGCAATATAGCAATTAAGCAAACTATAGCTCTATAAGTCACCTATAACGTACTAGCCAATTCGATAACAATGCTACTTACAAAAGTTTAGTAGTTTAAGCAAGAACAAGGCAATATCCTTAACCCTAAAGAACTTTCTACTTTATACGCCTAAGTCGAGGTACTTTTATATAATAAGATAGCATTGGAAGATAAGAGGACAGAGCTCCTTAAAAAGATTATTAATATAGTCGATCTATAGGGCTAAACTATACCTTCGACCTAAACTAAACCAATATAAACCAAGTTATACTTAGAGTTATATAATCCTAATCGTCTAATTCCAACGACTAAAAAGACTCTTAAACCTATAACCTATATAAAGACTATAAAGATTGCTAACCCTAAGGAATTTACTAATAGCAAAGACCTAAAGTATTTAGTATAGAAGGTAGCTATACTTTAGAAAATTAAAAGGAACTACAAATTGTTCTTAATAGAAGACTTGAAATTTGGATATATAGTGTCCTTTATCAGAGGCAAAGCAATAGAGGCTCTTATACCCTATTTGGAAAAAGATATAGTAGAGCTAATTACTAATTTTAATAAGTTGTTCAACTTCCTAGATAGATTCTATACCGATCCTACTAAGCTCCGCTATATAAAGAACAATTTTATAGTCCTAAAGATAGGATCTATACCCTATTGTAAGTTCTTTACTAGATTTATCTACCTTACTACTAAATCTAAAAAACTTAAAGATAAATAGAAGGAGGAGTTCTATATTCAACTCTCTTAGAGCCTATATTTCTAAATAGCAAGAGATCTAGTTGATCTAAATGTTAGCTTTAACGACTTTATTCGCCTTAGTTACTAATTCTCTTTACTCTAGGAGATAGCTAAAAAGGATTAGAAGGATAGAAAATCCAATTTACTAGGATCTAGACAACTAAGCGGAGGATTAGCTTCTATAAAGAAGAAAGAAAAGACCCTTTAGCTAGATAGCTCTAGTAAAGGCAAAGCTAAATTGGGATCTCCTAGACTCCCTTAGAAAGAGTGTAATGCCCTAAAAGAGGAGGGCAAGTACTTCTATTGCTAGGAGACTAGTTATATAAAGGTATAGTACCTAAAATATATTATAGCTATAATTAAGAAGATAAAGGTAGACCTAGAAAAAATAATGAACTTAGTTAAAGAAAATAAGACTAAGACCACTAAATTGGAAAACTAAGGGCTTTAGGGAAAGTAGACTCTAACTTAAGGCTAGATATTAGGTTAGCGGTTACTTAGGTAGACCTTTAGTAGCTTATAGGTAGTTGGAGTCTCTCTTTCCCTTATACTTTAGCTATTAATAGAACTAGTATTACTATTACTATACTCGTTAACTCTAAAGTAAATGGTTATACCTTCTTTAATTAAACCTATATAAAGCGAATTACTAAGAAACTCAACGTTAAAAGGACACTACTTAAGACTCCGATCTCTATAAAGGACTTCCAAAGCTAATCTATAGACCCTATCGACTTAATCCTAAGATTTAACCTCTAAATTGATAGGAGAATATAAAAGAATACTCTATTTCTAGCTTTCAATATAGAGAAGAAGTATTAGCTATTACTAGGCCAATAGTAGCTCACTTACTACGATATTCTACTAGATGCTCACTAACATTGACTAATCTAGCCTAAAGATAAACTATATAATCTAGAATAGAGTTATATCCTTAAGATTCTTTATAAGTCCCTTGTTCTAAAGACACTAAACCCTAAATACTAGAAGGATACTAAATAAAGAGACTAAGCAATAAAGTATTAAGACCAACGTTAAAAGGCTTAGCGGCAGTTATAAATACTAAAGTGTAGAGAGCCACTTTCTAAACCTATACCTAATAAATTCTACTAATTAGTATAGGCTACTAAAGATTTAAGAATATATTGATTAGTATAACCTAAGGCAAGCCTAGGATTATACTAATTAGTGCAATTTAAAGTCTCTAAAATGTACACTAATAGGTGCAATCTTACTAAACCCCTTAAGGAACCCCTTTAGAAAGTATCGTTTATAGGTATATAGGACGATAGCCTTTGGAAGATAGACTAGGCATTGAAAGGTAAGGAATTTATTCCTTTAAGAACCTATACTCGACCTATAACGCCTAAAGAAGAGGAGGAATAGGCTACCTCCTAGGTAAAAGAGGGCAAGCGACTATAGATTCTTAAGGACCTAATTAAAGCTATAGTCATCTCTACTATAGCCTTTAATAAAATATTCCTTAAAGGGAACCAACAAGGAAATTCTATACTAGGATTTATTATAATTACCTAGATCGACTAAGCTATCGAAGTTAAGAAGATTAGTAAACTCTTTAACAACGAAGATAAGAAGGTCTAAACCTAAGTTGAAAAAGCAATTGCAAAGCACTCTTACTTTACTAAATTTGCTAATATATTTTTAAAGAAAGAATCTAATGAGATGCCCCTAAGGCGTAAATACAACTATAAGATTAAATTTACTAGACTACTACCTTAGCGAGTAAGCCCCCTATACTCCTATACTCTCAACTAGCTAGAAACTATAAAGAGGTACTTAGTTAAGAACCTATAAAAGGGTTTTATTAAGCTAAGTGCTACCTTATATAGCTCTCTTATACTCTTTGCTATTAAAGAAGACGAGACCTAAAGGTTCTACATTGACTATTAAGCCCTAAATAAGGTTACTATTAAGGACTGCTACCTACTACCCTATATTAATAAAACTTTGTAATAACTAGGAAATGCTAAAATCTTTACTAAGATCAATATCTAGCAAGCTTTCTACTAGATCCGACTTACCCTTAGAAACGAAGACCTTACGACTTTCTAAACCTACTATAGCTAATTCCGCTATAAGGTTCTACTATTCGGCCTATACAATGGACCTACTACCTTTTAGCAATTCGTCAATTCCTAGTTCTTTAAGTACCTCGATATATTTATAATCGCTTATATCGATAATCTAATTATCTACTCTTAGAACAAAGAAGAACATTGTAAATATATACGACTTGTTCTCTAGAAGCTATATAAAGTAGGTCTCTAGATAGACATTAAGAAATATAAATTCTATACTACTGAGACTAAGTTCCTTAGGTTTATCGTTAGTACTAAAGGCGTCTAAGTAGACCTAAAGAAAATTAAGACAATAGTTTCTTAGGACCGACCTACTACTATATAAGGAGTATAAGCCTTCCTTAGATTCTACAATTTTTATCGTTAGTTCATCTATTGGATTAGGGTGATAGACTACCTAGACATAGGGGACCTAGTTTTTCTGTTTTTCTATTTGTTTCAGAGCGTTGCATTCGTTACTAGGGGAGGTCTAACCCTTTGATTATATATATTTAAATAGGCTAAGCCTATCTTCTTTATTATTAAGCAAGATATTAAGTAGTTGTCAATATACGTTCGTTGACACTACGTTGGTAGTTCTCCTTCTTCTAGGAAGGCTATTAAGCCTCTCCTTTTGTTGTCCTACCTCTATCTAGACAATAGGCATTCGAGCTATTGAGCTCTAACCGTATTCTCGTTGTCTTCTATCTTTTCTACTATATCCTACTAGACGTACCTAAGCTATATATCTTCCTCTTAGGAGACATCCCTCCTACTACTCGATATACACTATCTTTATCTGTCTAGAGGGGCACTATATTCTTCTAGGAGCTATCTTATACGCCTAATCCTAGATATAATAAGATAGGTTGGTATAGAGGTTTTACATCATTTCAAATAGGAGCTCAATTAGGGAGGAGCTTAGCTCTATATCTAAATAAGATAGTGAAGTAGTGCAAAACCTCTACACCAACCTACCCTACCACACCCAAGACTAGGCACGTGAGATAGCTCCTAGAGGAATATAGTGCCCCTCTAGACAGATGAAGATAGTACGTATCAAATAGTAGGAAGGCTATCTTCTAAGAGGAAGACACGTAGCTTAGGTACGTCTAGTAGGATATAGCGGAAATATAAGAAAGGACAATAAGAATATAGTTAGAGCTCAATAGCTCGGATACCCATTGTCTAGACAAAGGTAGAACAATAGAAGGAGAGGCTTAATAGCCTTCCTAGAAGAAAGAGGACCACCAACGTAGTATCAATGAACGTATATTAACAACTACTTAATATCTTATTTAATAATAAAGAAGATAGGCTTAGCCTATTTAAATATATATAACTAGAGGGTTAGACCTCCCTTAGCAACGAATATAACGCTCTAAGATAAATAGAAAAATAGAAAAACTAGGTCCCCCTATATCTAGGTAGTCTATTACCCTAATCTATACTTCTCTTTTAAGCTTGCTATATACTCCTATAGGCAAGCTCGTACCTTAAAAGCTCTCTAATATACGCCTCTTATCGTCGCTACTCCTTAAGTTGCTCTCTATATATAGCTCTCTTAGCTTACAAAGGTCTAGCTAGCTATAGTAGTTGATTACACTATCTCTTATACTCCTCTACCTCCTTGATATATATGTCCTAGCCCTACTACTATACTGGATATTTGTACTTATAGGCGAAGGCGTAGTCGTATAGGTCGTATAGTAGTAGGCGAAGCAGACGTCTAGGCTTTGTAAATTCTTTATAAAGGCGTTTACTATAGTACTATACTAAAGGTGATGTTCAACTAGATAATATAGATAATCCTTGTGCCTAAAGATGCTTCTATACTAGAGTATAAGGTATCTTAAGGTAGTCTAGCCTCCTTATAAGTATATAGACGAACGTCTCCTCTTTCTAAAGGTAGGGATCAAGTACTATCTTCTTAAAGGCTACTTATACTAGTACCCCAAGGTTCTTAACTAGGTTACTACTAAGAAGGCGCTTATAGTCTATCTTATCTATAGGGGTATCGATAAGCCTTTGTATTATAGTCGCTTATAGCGTAGTAATCTCTATAATCTTAGCTTCGATATCCTACTAAGTCGATATATTGTTAAGATCCTCTATAAGTGTCGTTGATGGACCTAAAGAAACTAGCTAGTCCTCTAGTTGGAGGGGTAGAATAGTACTAGGTACTAGAAATATGCTATATAGCTATTGTCTAAAGTTATCTACAAGGTTTTACAAAGGTAGTACACTACTAAACTGTCTATCTAGTAGAAGTCCTATGACTCTATAGTAGTATACCTAATATACTATATCCTTCTTTGACTAGGGTACAAAGATAATTTAAGCAATAGCGATTACTCCTTTCTCACTCTAGTTAAGGAGCTAGGCTTCCTTGAACGCTACTAAGTATATAGCTAGGATCCTAAGTTCTATATTACTAAAGTGGTTATAAAGACATATAGGCAAGTTATCGAATTTAGGGACATTGGATATAAATATATCGTCGGCTTAGAGGACTTTAATTACCTTGTCTTTATTATACTCTAAGAGCGTAAGCTATATAGGTTCTTAGGTCGGAGACAATAGGTCTAGAGGGAGCTTATATATCTTCCCTTTATTCTATTGTAATAAAGGGATTCCCTTAGTACGGAGTAGGCAATCCTTAAAGGTACTAAGAGCATTTCTATAAGCTCCTAACTATAAATGCAATATATACTGCTATACAACTATCTCACTATCTCCCTAGTATAGCTAAAGCTAGGGTAGCCTAAACTACGTTTATCTATCTAGAAGGCAGGGCTAAAGCTTTTAAAGAAAGGCCTATATAAATTCGAGGGTGAACTATCTATACTCCTATTCTAAACTTTGCTAAGGACAATAGACGATAACCTCCTTATATAACTACGACTAAAGGAACCTATAGATAGACTAGAAAGTAATCTAGACCTTTAATAAAATGTTGGTATATATCTCTATACTCTTAAGTATAGAGTCGAAATAGTAAAGCTAGCCTACAACTTAGTTAAAGATTATAATAGCCCAATACCTTCTATCGATAAAGTAAAGGAAGACCTAGAAACGACAATGGTTAGCAATAACCTTCTAGTTAGACCGGTAGAACTCCTTTGATATAGGACTAGTATCTGAGAAAGGCTATAGGTAGAACTAGAGACAATCTTTATAAAGACAAAAGAAAAACTATATAACGTCTAGGATTATCTAGCTCTCTAGCTATTCCTTAGTAAACAGTATATCTTCTATATTAAAGAGCAAAACACCTATATCTACGAAACTAACTTCGAAAAACCGATCTATTGTATACCTTCCCTCTAGCTAGCCTAGAAATAGGTAGCTTATAATCTTAGGGTTTACACTAAGCTAAGGGCTCTAAATCTAGTTAGGCTACCAATTGATTATATCTTATAGATACTTCTTTAAGGTCTATAGAAATAGAAAAAGCTTAGGACTAGTCTCCCTAGGGTAACTTAGTATCTTTAAGTCTAGCTCTTGCCCTATAAAGGAGGTATAATGCCTCGCTTAATCACTATCTTCTACAAGCCTCTACGAACCTAGTGGTATATAAAACTTAAGCTCTCTAAGTAGCTACTTCCGTCCTAGGTTAGCAGTTATATTGGCCTAGGGCTATATAAGCCCTATAAAATTAGGAATCTTACAACGGCCTATAGAAATGCTTATAATAGTATATAAAAATTTAGCTTAATAGAAAAGTCGTTCTCTAGGTAGAAAGATCTAAACTAATTAAAGTAATTATAAAAAAATCTAAGGTATAGTAGGCAAAGTAGAAGAAATGGTCGATTATAAAAGAACTAGTAGAAGGATTAAGAAAAAGAGGTAGATAAGCCTTCGAAAGTAGGAGGGCTACTTAGCTCTTTCCTAAAATAGGTAAAAGAAAACGGATAAGGCTTATAGCGCCTACTAATTGGCTAGAAATAAACGTTCGCCCCTTGATTTCTTAAGGCCTTCCTCTCCTCTTTACTATCTTAGAAGCATTTTCTTCCTCTAACCTTCTCGCTATTTTATTCTAATGCCCTCCTCTCTCTAGACGGATTAAGTTCTTAGTTAGGTCTTCTACTTCCTTTTCGAATTTATATATAGCTCCTATATACGAATTTATAACTTAGAAACTATAATGCTAAGTAGCTAGCGTATCTACAATACGTTGTAGAAAATCACTAATAAAGTAAGCGACTAGAGGCCATTGTTATATAGGATTATAAACTATTAGATTGATCTCTCGCTAATATCGAAAATAACGATCTTCGTAGCCTAGAAGTATATCTAGATAGTCTAAAGCAAAATAAAGGATCTACTAATGCTAAAAGATAAGCGCTATACTAATGAGTATACTACGATCTTAGTCGAATATAAGGCTATCTATAATATAATCAAGATCTATCGACTAAACATTAAATTGCTATATATCTAGTAGGTCCTATTAAGTAATTAGCAAGATCAATGTAGAATATAGCAATCGATTTATATCGACGATAGGCTAGTTAATATAATTAAACAGTACTATAACACCTTAGTTCTTTATCTAATGTTCGTAGAGTATTATAATAGTAGACTACTTAGGCGTTGGATATATTATTTTGCTATACGCCTAAACCGAGTATCAACGCTTTTAATCTAGGTATAGGGTCGTAAGTAAATGCTACACTTCCCTTTTATACTCGCCCTCTAGGTAAAGGAAGACTAACACTCCTATAGCAACAAAGTTCCTTACTAAAGCTATAAACTATTGTACTAATGTTCAACAACTCCTTTTAGCGAAGACAAAGATATCTATATAACTTAGCCTTTTAATAGCTATACTTCTTTTACCCCTCTCTTTAGTAATAAGTACACCAACTATATCTAGTTAGAGAAGGAGTATACTTAGACTTATATCTATAGGAACGATTAAAAGTACCTAGCTTAGGACTTAATCTCGTAGAGCTACCTTCTATATAATCCGAAAAACGATCCTAGGCTAAAGCTATACCTAGAAGAGGTAGGCTAAAAGTGGTTTATCCTACTAGAGGATACTATTAAAGAGCAAATAGCGTAGTACTAGGCTAATCGTAAGAGCTTACGTTACTAAAGGACAGAGACAATGGACAAGGATAGGCAAGGGGTAGGATATAGTCTAGGAGCTTAGCCTATAGACAGTAGATTAAGAGACTATATACCCTAATTATAGATTTTTTCTCGGCCTTAGCTTTAGCTCTAAAAAACTTAGTCCTATATAATAGCAACTATCTATCTAGAGGGTAAAAGTGAAAAGAAAAAGATATAAATGACTATAAGGCTCCTAAGAGTAGAGTTACCCCTTAGGAGGAAAACTTAGGTACTAGCGAAAAAGAATAAGGTCTTAAAAGCTAAAAACAAGTAAAGGATAGTAGATAGACAAAGATTAAATAAGATATAGCTAATAGAGATATTACTAACGAATAGGAGGTTAATATAACAATAGGTATTAGAAAGGAAATGTAGCTAAACGCTAGTAAAACTATTAGAGGCAATAGCTTCTACGCCCTCTCCCCCTTCTAGAACGTACGTCCTTGTACGTCTAGAGGGCTAGTGTTAAAAACTAAGTAGCTTTCTATAGGGGATTTCAACGATAAGCTCCTAACGAGGTCGCTCCTTCCTTACCCCCTTTATAGTCGAGCGAGTCTAACTAGCTTAAAGCGCTATAGTACAACTAGGGGTTTCCTCTTCGAGGACCTCTTCCTCTACTACAATTATAGCGTCCTTTACAACTATTTATATAGTTTCCTCCCTTAGTAGGCTATCGCTATAAGTACAATAAGGATCGCTAAGGCAATACTATCGACTAGTTAAGGCGTTATATAATTTACTATTGTAAGGAAGCTTAACTAGTTAGCTACTATTAGAATTCTTAGCTAGTTGATAGAGGTAACAACCTATAGTCTAGTCGCTAGTATTCTAGTTGTCTTTAGCAACGTTAGACCCCTCTTCACTATCCTTATAGAGCCTTAAGTAACTGTTGAGGTAGTAGCGTTCTCCTTAGAAGTGTCTAGTATACGTCTCCCCGTTGTAGCAAGAGCTTAAGCGACTATTAAGTTAGTATATCTCACTGTTGTAGCACACCGAGGCAGCTAAGCCTCGGCTAGCGCTAGGGCTAGGATCAGCTCCTCCACCATTCTACGCTTCGCTATAGCGACTGTCGTAGCAGTGACCCTCGTCGAGGCGGCCGTCGTCGCAACGACCATTATAATAGTACTCATCGTCGCTATACTCCTCTAAGCAAAGGAACAGATTTACACTATCCGCTTCTAGCTAGACGTTATCTAGTTTAAAGAACTTCTTTATATAGTTTAGAGGATATAGTATCTAGATAGGTATACTATCTAAAGTCTCTAGGAAGTAAGTGTCTTAGTCTTTAATTATCTAAATATAGAATAGGCTAAACTAGCGATACTCTGGCTTCTAAACTAAGCTTATATCTAGCTAGCATATATTGTTGTAGACAAGGACAAGATTATCGACGGATATAACTACATTTTTAGAGCGAAATTTACATTTATAGGCCTTATTATAGCGTTTAGCTATCTTTTTATAGGCTATAGTAACCTGTTCAATAGCAATCTTATAATTGTGCTCTACTTCCTAGAGGATATAAGTATAGAGGGCAATAAGCTTTGTATAGCGTCTAGTGGGATCCTCTCCCTCTATCTAGGTATAGATAGAGTCCTAGGTAAGAATTCGCTATATAGGAATATTAAACTCGACTAGACTAATAGGCTTATAATTATAGGTAAGAAAGAAGGGAGATATTCTATAAGAGCCCTTAACAATTGTATAATTCGTATATAAAATATATAGAAGGAGCTCCCTCTACCTCTTTCCTATATTATTAGTCATCTTTACAAGCAAGGTAGTAATTAGGATATAGCTAGCCTCATTTACACCGTTTATATATAAATTATATAGTAAGATAATAACTCTCTTAATACCCAACTTACGAAGGATCTTCTTAACTTCGCCCTTGAACTTAGAGCCTCTGTCGACAACTACAACTATAGGGTAACCCTAGCGACAAAGGATATACTATAAGATAAAGGACTTAATAGACTTAGAGGACTTGTTTAGTAGGATCTTAGCCTTGACGTATCCTATAAGATCGTTGCGAGCCTCGACAAGGAAACACTTTTTCTCCTTATAGCTAGACGGTATATATTGGATATTGAGGTATCATTTAGTAAAAGGAAAAGGCGAGGGCGCTATCCAACCTATCGTTTCCTTAAACCTCTAGGCATTGTATACTTGATATAGGGTATAAGCCTAAATCTAGTTCGCTATATCTTCGTATATACTACGCTAGTAGTAGTAGTTCGTTACCTATTGGTACGTTGGCTCCCTTCTACAATAGCCAACCTCATTGTAACACTAGTCGAAGATTAAACGCCTCTCCTTAGGGGTATCAACAACGTACCTATAGCACTATATATAATTCGTACTTTAAAGGAAAAGATAACGATCTTCGACAAAGTATTTTAATACTTCCCTTTTAAGCTAATGTCGCTTCTAATATAGACTATAGCTAAATAGAGCTTCTATCGTCGATAGGAAGTAGGCAATATCCTAGGACCACTAGGAGTAACTATCCTAAAGGCGGATAGGTTCTAGTTTCCCTTTTAGATATAAAGTCTCTTCGCCTATATAGTTGATAAAAATTTAGATATCGACCTAGTCGTCGATATCCTCTTCTAACTCCTTCTCTATATAGTTAGAGGGCCTAAGCGGCTTATAGGACAATATATCGGCTACAACATTCTTAGGGCCTAGGATATACTTAACCTCGAAGTCGAATAGGCGGATCTAGGCAATCTAGTATATTATAAAAGTACCTAGAACATCGCTTATAGCACTATTGAGCTAATGGACTAGAACTAGAGTATTGGTCTCTATAATAAAATATATACTAAAAAGATAGTAGTAAAAACGCTTTAAAAAGAAGAGTAGCCCCCTTAGCTCCCTTTTTATAGTATTATACCGCTTCTCTACCTTTGACTAAATATCGCTCTCGAACCTATATAGGTATCTCTTGCTATTGGGACTAACCTACTTGAGTATACCTCCCTAGCTAAGGATACTAGCGTTGTAAACTAGGAAGATTATACTATACTATAGATTACTATAGACAAGTATTATAAGGACTAGAGCAATAGTGATTTTCTCCTTTAGCTTATCTATCGTCTTTTACTTAGTAGGCCCCTAAGTCTACTTAGTATCCTTCTTTATTAGAGTATAAAGAGGAATTGCAATAATTATAAAGCCTTTAATCTAGATCCAATAATATCTAACTATTCTAACAAAGGTATATACCTCCTTAACGTTAGAATAGGTCTTCTACTCCTTTATCTTAATCACCTTTGCTTCCTTAAAAAAGCGTTTATCAAGTATACAAAGATAACTAAGTAAAATCGCTTTTAGCTACATTTACTTCGACTTCACTATAGCGATAATTGTATCTACTAGCTCTATATTTAGTAGTACTATATTAATATTCTTAAGATACTTAATAATAAATTTGTAATATCCCCCTTTATCTAGATAGCTATTATAATCAGATCGAAGGCCTTTTACTACAATATTATCTAGGTAGACTCAATAGATATCTAGGATAAGGTTACCAAAGATCGTTGTTATAGTCTACTAGAACTAGGCAATGGAATTTATACCCTCTATCAGTAGCGTATATATATAGAAAAGACTAATTAACGTTGAAAAGGTCGTTAAATTATAGCTCTACTTATTGAGATTGACCTAGTTGTAACTAGAGAAGAGATCTAGGAGAGACATTAGCTTATAGCTATTGAAGTCCTTATTAAATTCCTCTATAGTAGGTAGAACGAAAGTATTATAGATTGTTATAGTATTGGCCTTTTAAGTATCATTAATAAGCTATAATCTACTATCCTTCTTAAGAACAAGGAACTAGTTATTGCAATAGCTTATATAGCTATACTCGATAATCCTATATATTTGCCTCTCTCTAAGTAGATCAATGACCTTCTATATTAGCAGCTTTAGAATTAGAATAGACTTACTCTACTAAGCCTTATATAAGATAGTCTTAATATACTAGGGCGGGACAATATCCTTATAGATACGCCTATACTCAATAAAATCCTATATAAGCGTAGCTTCCTAGTTTTATAAGATCTTAGTAAATATCTCCTTTTCTAGTTTATTAAGGAACCTATCTATAATAGTAAGCATTATTTAAAGACGCTCCTTAGTAAGCTTCGAGCCTAGCTTAAGATCTAAGAAACGAGGGACTATAAAATCATCCTATTCTTTCTTAAACTATATCTTTACCTTAGCCTTTATAAGCCGCTTTTCTTACTACAATAGGTCTCCCTCTAACGTAGAGCTATCTAATAGTGCTAAATCGACTAGTCGAACCTTATTTATAACATTCTTCTAAAGTGTAAACGTCTTCAAAGTACATTTAACCTTACGTTTAAATCCCTACTTTAGCCTCTAGTTAGAAAAGGGGCTTCTAACTAAGATCCCCCTCTTCCCTTTTAAATAAGACAATAATTCGATCTTCGTCTATCTAGACGGAGAAGATAAAGAATAAGAATATATAATATAAAAAAGAGTGCTAAAGAGCAGTATATAGGACTTCTATAAAATAAGATAAAAAACCGCTTTACCTATATTATCGTCGAAGAAACTAAGAGTAGTCTCGCCTTCTTCTATCTCTACCTAGTCAAAGATTCTTTTAAGACTCTTCGTTAATCCCTAGACTTATTCCTAAATAGCTAGTTATATTAGAGATAGTAGGTAGTTCCACTAGACAATCTTCTTAGAGACAATATATACCTAGACTATCTTTTCTTCTATAAGTAGATTAATAGTAATTAGATTACTATTATAGTAATTAAAGGTTAGAGCAATATCTTTAATAAACGATATACTAAAGATTACTTTATACCTACTAGCGGTGTCCTTAGTTATAAAGAAGTAAAGGTTAATACTGACTCCACCTAGGTAAAGAGTGACCTAGGTCTCTCTAAAGAATAGTACTAAGCTATAAAGACCCTTTGAAACAACCTTAGTAGGCTAGTATAGTAGTATATATTTCTCGACAACGCTTATTAAGATATAGTTATACTCTAAACTAAAGTCGATTAAGGCAAGATACTTATTATAATAACCTTTTTTAAACTAGATATACAGAGTAGGAAGCGACTATACTTTTATTATCGTACTAAGTTCTATATACTCTAAGACTAAAAGCGTTGAAATAGATTTCTAGAGTAGAGTATAGATATAATCGTCAACGTCTCTAGGTAGACCTTTATAAATCTAGTGCTCCTAGAGGCTTTCTATATAAATGCCCTATACATCGTCCTTAGTAACTCTAAAGATTACTAGAACTATTTTAGTCTAGCTAGAGTAAAGGCTACTAAGTATATTTATATTAATATATATAGCCTATATATAGATCCCTATATCTTTTAGTATAGTAGCTAGTCTATTAGGCTTAGGAACATTAGACCCTTTATAGTCGATAACCTCGATATTAGCGAAAATACTCTATAGGTATATAATTAGAGTATCCTTATACTTAGACAAGATATAGACTAAGTCGTTAAAGGTTAGACCAGTCTTTGCTTTTATTATAGTATAGATCGTATCCTTTATATATAGAGGTAATATAGTAACCTTTAGTATAGGTAGCTTAGACTATAGCTCCTCTTTCTTTATATAATTCGCTATAGCTAGGTTCTTAAAGATAGTTATATAAGGAGGCTCTACTAGAGGTATAGGAGTACTACCTATCTAGATGTCGTCTTCCCTTTCGTCCTTAGCAAATTGACGCTTAGTAGGCGGTATACCCTAAAGTATAGTCTCCGTTTCCTCGTCTACTTCCTCTTTAGCTTCCTCTTTAGTCTAGTTAGAGAGAGGAAGAGGTAGTTAACGGAATTCGTTAGCCTTTAGTATAGATCGTAGGACAACCTTCTAAGTTAAAATACGACCTCCCTTTAATAGGACTATATAAAACGACAACTGATTAGACGCTATATAATAGAAGGTGGAGATAAGCTTAGGCTCCCCTTTGTATATAAGACGATTGATCGTTATTTAGATAGTTGTAGGCTTTTAATATAGCTTAGGCTACTAGAGATAATACTTATTTAGTACTAGGGATATATCTAGTTTAAATAGGCGACTATTTAGGCGTTTATACTTATAGTAGTAAGCTTAGTATATAGGGTAGCTGTTATATCGTAGGTAATAGGCTATATATATAAGAATAAGCTAGCTAATCTTGCTGACCTCTTATATACTATTAACATCTGCCTTTGTAAGGGTAATCGTCTTAGCTAGCGTATAGCCCTTTTTACTCCTATCGCTAAGGCAATAGTCTATACCTTTATAATACATTAGACCTATAGCTATAGCTTTTATAGCCTCTATATACTTAAGAACTATATAGTCAGAGTTACTATAGTAGTAGCAATAGCTAAAACTTATAGGTCTACTATAGCTAGGAGGACGACTATTAATATATAGACTAGTGACGAAGCTAATATATCTCTCCTATAAGCGGCTCCGCTACTACTAGAAATATATCTAGAGAACCTCGATCTTATTAGGAGTAGGATTAATTCTATATAAACGGAGAGCTTTGATCTTTCGTTTAAACTGCTTAGCGATCTTCTACTTCTAGATATATAGACGTTGGAGCTAATTAGCTAGATCGTCGATATCGTCGAGCGTAGGTATAAGAGCTTTCTTTAGCTTTTCCTCTTCTTACTCCTACGACTTAGGAGTCGTCTTGATAATAGGCGTAGCCAGAGGTGAGTAGTACTTCTATAGATCGATCTTACACTTATAGGTCTTAAGGAAGAGGTCTCCTATATTAAGACCTTTCTAAAGAGTATCCTAAACAAACTTAAGGAAGTCTATCTACTTCGTAGTATAGATAGAGTCTTTGTTATCCTTCTTTAAAGTATACTAACGGTCCTTAAGAGCTACTTAGATCTATTAATCAAGTATACACTATACTATTAGAGCGATTATATACTATAGCTCCTTATAAACTTTGGTAGAGGCAATAGTATATATATAGTTAATCAACTCAAAGTAGTTATAGATAACTTTGCTAACTAGCTAGTATCTCCCTTCGATTAGATTATAAAGGTAACCTCTATTACTATACTACTTAGGATCGTTGCCCTTCTAGCGCTTTAGGAACTTAGTCTTAAAAGTAGCCTAGGTCTCTTAGTCCTTTTTCTCCTAATAATAAATAATAAGCTAGATCGTAGTATTATACTAAAGCTCGAATAGGTATATATAGGTCTTATTATTAGTAACCTAATAAGCTTTATATATCTCTTTAAAGGTCTTAATCTATTATATAGCATTTTAACTAGAGAAGCGGCCCTAAAGGCTAGCCTTCGCTAGGGTTAGAAAGGTTATACTAAGTATAGTAGTAAGAACGTACTTAGTTATCTTCTTTAGAGCTTTAGCTTTAGATTAACTGGAAGGTGTTACTATAGATGCCTTTGTATAGATAGGCGGAGTAGAGGTATCTAGCGAAGACGGAAGGGGTGTCTACGCTACTTTAGCTAGATCTTCTTCGCTTAGTATACCTTTGAAAGGCTATAAGATAGATACGTCCTTGGACTCTCCCTCGGAGGTTGGTATTAGAATTAATGATATTATAGAGGTCGATAGGATTCCTAGAGCTTCTATAGATAGTGTATATATATATCGCTAGAGTCTAGTCATTAAGAATTTAGCTATTATCTTCGAGAAAGGCAACGACTATATCGACAAACTATAAAAAGACTAATATATACACTTCTATAGGAATATCGACTCCTTCGACGTTTATCTAGAGGAAGAAAACCTCTTAAGTAGCTAGGTTCCTTCGGAATATATAATCTAAAGGCCCTAAAGGATAACTATAGGTTCTTTGCAAATTACTTAGATACCCTTAGCAACTAATATACTAAACCCAACTAGTATAATAGCAATAAGAGTATAGCTCTTAAGAAGAAAAGCAAACGTCTACACTAAGACCGTATATCTAATATAAAACAATACTAGATATACTATTAGAAGGAGTTAAATATTATAAAGGTATAGCCCTAAGCTTAGAAGCTTATAAATAGCTACTATACTTGACTACTTTTATAACTAGTCTAGCTAGACCAAAGAAGAAAATGACGATCGATAAAAATTCTACCTTTATCTCTACTTAAAAGGACAAAACTATCGTCTTTCGATTAGGTTAGCGTTTTACAACTGCTATATCGATAATAACAAAGCTTCAACAAGTCTTCAAAGTATTAAGGATAATAAGATATCTTTTCAATGCCCTACGCCGTCTAGGCAAAGGAAGGTCTCCTAGAACAAGGTCTTAACAGACCCTTAGAACGTATACGCCTCAATAGGTTTCTACACCTCCTAGAGATGCTAGTATCGATATACTAGAGCCTCAATAGATCGGCTATATCGTCGTTATATAGTTATCAATATAGCATTGTGTAGTTCTATAGTCTTAGAAGACTTTGTAGTCTATACTATCCTATTTAGATATAGAGCTAAGCTCCTCCCCAATTGAGCCTCTATTTAAAGTAGTGTAAAACCTCTATACCAACCTACTCTACTACACCTAGGACTAGGCGTATAAGATAGCTCCTAAAGGAATATAGTGCCCCTCTAGACAAATAAAGATAGTACGTATTGAATAGTAGGAAGGCTATCTTCTAAGAGGAAGACATATAGCTTAGGTACATCTAGTAGGATATAGCGGAAATATAAGAAAGGACAATAAGAATACGGTTAGAGCTCAATAGCTCGGATACCTATCGTCTAAACAAAGGTAGAACAATAGAAAGAGAGGCTCAATAGCCTTACTAGAAGAAGGAGGACTACCAACGTAGTGTCAACAAATATATATTGACAACTGCTTAATGTCTTACTTAATAATAAAGAAGATAGGCTTAGCCTACTTAAATATATATAACTAGAGGGTTAGACCTCCCCTAGCAACGAATACAACGCTCTAAGACAAATAGAAAAACAGAAAAACTGGGTCTCCCCCATGTCTAGGTAGTCTATCACCCTAATCCAATAGTATAGACTATAAAGTCTTCTAAGATCGTAGAACTATATAATGCTATATTAATAGCTATACAACGACGATATAGCCGACCTATTAGGGCTCTAGCACACTGATACTAGTATCTCTAGGAGGTGTAGAAACCTATTAAGGCGTATACGTTCCAAGGGTCTGTTGAGACTTTGTCCTAGGAGACCTTCCTTTGCCTAGACGGCGTAGAGCATCGAAAAGATATCCTATTATCCTTAATACTTTAAAGACCTGTTGAAGCTTCGTTATTATCGACGTAGTAGTTGTAAAACGCTAACCTAATCGAAAGACGATAGTTCTATCCTCCTAAGCAGAGACAAGGGTAGAATTTTCATTGATCGTCATTTTCTTCTCTAGTTTAGCTAAACTAGTTACAAAAGTAGTTAAACGTAGTAGCTATTTATAAGCTTCTAAGCTTAGGGCTATACCTTTACAATATTTAGCTCCTTCTAATAGTATATCTAGCATTATTTTATATTAGATATAAGGTCTTAGCGTAGACGTTTGCTTTTCTTCTTAAGAGCTATGCTCTTACCGTTATTATACTAGTTGGGTTTAGTATATTAGTTGCCAAAGGTATTTAGATAATTTACAAGGAACCTATAGTTATCCTTTAGGGCCTTTAGGCTATATATTCCAAAGGAACCTAGCTACTTAAGAGGTTTTCTTCCTTTGGATAGATATCGAAGGAGTTGACATTCCTATAGAAGTGTATATATTAGTCTTTTTATAGTCTATCAATATAGTCGTTGCCTTTCTTAAAGACGATAGCTAAATGCCTAATAACTAGACTCTAGCAATATATATATACATTGTCTATAGAAGCTCTAAGAATCCTATTGACCTCTACAACACTATTAATCCTAATATTAACCTCTGAGGGAGAGTCTAAAGATATATCTGTCTTATAGCCTTTCGAAGGTATACTAAGCGAAGAAGACCTAGCCAAAGTAGTGTAGACACCCCTTCTATCTTTACTAGATATCTCTACTCTGCCTATCTATATAGAGGCACCTATAGTAATACCTTCTAGTCTCTCTAAAGCCAAAGCTCTAAAGAAGATAACTAAGTACGTTCTTGCTACTACGCTTAGTACGACCTTTCCAACCTTAGCGAAGGCTAGCCTTTAGGGCCGCTTCTCTAGTTAGAATGCTATACAATAGATCGAGACTTTCGAGGAGATATACAAGGCTTATTAGGTTACTAATGACAAGACCTATATATATCTATTCGAGCTTTGATATAACATTACAATTTAGTCTATTATTTGTCACTAGGAGAAAAAGGACTAAGAGACCTAAGTAGCTTTTAAGGCTAAGTTCCTAAAACGCTAGAAAAGCAACGATCCTAAGTAGTATAGTAATAGAGGTTACCTTTATAATCTAATTAAAAGGAGATACTAGCTAGTTAGCAAAGTTATCTATAACTACTTTAAGTTAATTAACTATATATATACTATCGCCTTTATAAAAGTTTATAAGGAGCTATAGTATATAATTGTTCCAACTATATAGTATACACTTGATTAGTAGATCTAGGTAGCTCTTAAAGACCGTTAGTATACTCTAAAGAAGGATAACAAGGACTCTATCTATACTATAAAGTAGGTAGACTTCCTTAAGTTCGTTTAGAATGCTCTTTAGAAGGATCTTAATATAAAAGACCTCTTCTTTAAGACCTATAAGTATAAGATCAATCTATAGAAGTACTACTTACCTCTAGCTACGCCTACTATTAAGACAACTCCTAAGTTATAGAAGTAGGAAGAGGAGGAGCTAAAGAAAGCTCTTATACCTACGCCTAACAATATCGATAATCTAGCTAATTAGCTCTAGCGTCTATATATCTAGAAGTAGAAGATCACTAAGCAGTTTAAATAGAAGATCGAAGCCCTCTATTTATATAGAATCGATCCTACTTCTAATAAGATTGAGGTTCTCTAGATGTATTTCTAGTAGTAGCGGAGCCGTTTATAGGAGAGATATATTAGCTTCGTTATTAGCTTGTATATTGATAGTCGTCCTCCTAGCTATAGTAGACCTATAAGCTCTAGCTATTGCTACTATTATAGTGACTTTGACTATATAGTCCTCGAGTATATAGAAGCTATAAAAGCTATAGCTATAGGTCTAATATATCGTAAAGGTATAGACTACTGCCTTAGCGATAGGAGTAAGAAGGGCTATACACTAGCTAAGACAATCACCTTTACGAAGGTAGATATTAATAGTATATAAGAGGTTAGTAAGATTAGCTAGCTCATTCTTATATATATAGCCTATTGCCTATAATATAATAGTTATCCTATATACTAGGTATACTATTGTAAGTATAAGCGCCTAAATGGTTGTCCGTTCAAGCTAGATATATCTCTAGTGCTAAATAAGCATTATCTCTAGTAGCCTAAGCTATATTAGAAGCCTACGACTATCTAGACAATAATTAATCGTCTTATATATAAAGGGGAGCCTAAGCTCACCTCCACCTTCTATTATATAGTATCTAATTAGTTGTCGTTTTATATAGTCCTATTAGAGGGAGGTTATATCTTAACTTAGAAGATTGTCCTACGACCTATACTAAAGGCTAACGAATTCCGTTAACTACCTCTTCCTCTCTCTAACTAGACTAAAGGGGAAGCTAAAGAGGAAGTGGACAAAGAAGTAGAGACTATACTTCAAGGTATACCGCCTACTAAACGTTAGTTCGTTAAAGACGAAAGGAAAGACGATATCTAAATAGGCGATACTCCTATACCTCTAGTAGAGCCTCTTTATATAACTATCTTTAAGAACCTAGCTATAGCGAATTGTATAAAGAAAGAGGAGCTATAGTCTAAGCTACCTACGCTAAAGGTTACTATATTACTTCTATATATAAAGGATACGATCTATACTATAATAAAAGCGAAGACTAGTTTAACCTTTAACGACTTAGTCTATATCTCGCCTAAGTATAAGGACACTCTAATTATATACCTATAGAGCATTTCTACTGATATCGAGGTTATCAACTATAAAGGGTCTAATATTCCTAAGCTTAATAGACTAGTTACTATACTAAAAGATATAGAGGTCTATATATAGGCTCTATACACTAATATAAATATATTTAGTAGCCCTTGCTCTAGTTAGATAGAGATAGTTCTAGCAATCTTCGGAGTTACTAAGGATAGCGTATAGGGTATCTATATAAGAAGCCTCTAGGAGCGTTAGATTTATAAAGGTCTACCTAGAGACATTGACGATTATATCTATACCCTACTCTAGAAGTCTATCTCAATGCTTTCGATCTTATAATATATAGAGCTTAGTGTAATAATAAGAGTATAGTCGCTTCCTACTCTATATATCCAGTTTAAGAAAGGTCATTATAATAAGTATTTCGCTCTAATCGACTCTAGTTCAAAGTATAATTATATCTCAATAAGCATTGTCAAGAAATATATATTGCTATACTAGCTTACTAAGGTCGTTTCGAAGGGTCTTTATAGCTTAGTACTATTCCTTAGAGAGACCTAGGTCACTCTTTACCTAAGCGGAGTCAGTATCAACCTTCACTTCTTTATAACTAAGGATATCGCTAGTAGATATAAAGCAATTTTTAGTATACTATTCGTCAAAGATACTACTCTAACCTTTAATTATTGCGATAGCAACCTAATTACTATTAATCTACTTATAAAGAGAAAGATAGTCTAGGTATATATCGTTTCTAAGAAGATTACTTAATAGAATTGCCTACTATCTCTAATATAACTAGCTATTTAAAAGCAATTCTAGAGATTGATAAAAAGTCCTAAAAGAATCTTTAACTAGGTAGAGATAAAGGAAGGTAAGACTGCCCTTAGTTTCCTTAACAATAATATAGGTAAAGCAGTTTTTCATTTTATTTTATAGAAGTCCTATATACCGCTCTTTAATACTCTTTTTTACGTTGTACATTCTTATTTTTCATCTTCTCTATCTAGATAGACGAAGATCAAATTATTGTCCTATTTAAAAGAGAAGAGGGGGACCCTAGTTGGAAACCCCTTTTCCAACTAGAGGCTAAAGCGGAGATTTAAGTATAAGGTTAGACGTACTTTAAAGACGTTTATACTCTAGAAGAATGTTGTAAACAAGGTTCAACTAGTCGATTTAGCACTATTAGATAGCTCTATATTAGAGGGAGACCCATTATAGTGAGAAAAGCGGCTTATAAAAGCTAAGGCAAAGATATAGTTCAAAAAGGAATAGGACGATCTTATAGTCCCTTATTTCTTAGATTTTAAGCTAGGCTCGAAGCTTACTGAAGAGCGCCTTTAAACAATACTCGCTACTATAGACAAGTTCTTTAATAAGCTAGAAAAGGAGATATTTACTAAGATCTTATAAAACTAGGAAGCTACATTTATATAGGATTTCATTAAGTATAGGTATATCTATAAGGATATTGTCCTGCCCTAGTATATTAAGACTATCCTATATAAGGCTTAGCAAAGTAAGTCTATTCTAATTTCAAAGCTATTAATATAGAAGGTTATTAATCTATTTAGAGAGAGGTAGATATATAGGATTATTAAGTATAGCTATATAAGCTACTATAATAACTAGTTCTTTATTTTTAAGAAGGATAGTAGATTATAGCTTATTAATAATATTTAAAAGGCCAATGCTATAACAATCTATAACGCTTTTGTCTTACCTACTATAGAGGAATTTAGTAAAGACTTCGATAGCTATAAGCTAATATCTCTCTTAGATCTCTTCTCTAGTTACAACTAAGTTAATCTCGATAAATAGAGCTACGATTTAACGACCTTTTCAACGCTAATTAGTCTCTTCTATATATATATACTATTAATAGGGGGTATAAATTCCATTGCCTAGTTCTAGCAGACTATAACAATGATTTTTAGTAACTTTATCCTAAATATTTGTCGAGTTTACCTAGACAATATTATAGTGAAAGGTCTTTAATCTAATTATAATAGCTATCTAGATAGAGGGGAATATTATAAATTTGTTGTTAAGTATCTTAAGAATATTAATATAGTGTTGCTAAATGTAGAGCTAGTAAGTACAACTATCGCTATAGTGAAGTCGAAGTAGGTATAGCCGAAAGTAGTCCTACTTAGTTATCTTTATATACCTAATAGGCGCCTTCCTAAGGAAGTAAAGGTGATTAAGATAAGGGAGTAGAAGACCTATTCTAACGTTAAAGAGATATATATCTTCGTTGGAATAGTCGAATACTACTAGATCTAGATTAAAGGCTTTACAATTATTGTAATTCCTCTTTATACTTTAATAAAGAAGGATACTAAGTAGACTTAGAGGCCTATTAAATAGAAAGCGATAGACGAGCTAAAGAAAAAAATTACTACTGCTTTAGTCCTTACAACGTTCGTCTATAGCGATCTATAGTATAGTATAATCTTCCTAGTTTATAACGCTAATATCCTTAGCTAGGGAGGTATACTCGAGTAGGTCGGTCCTAATAGCAAGAGACACCTATATAGGTTCGAGAGTAGTATCTAGTTAAAGGTAGAGAAGCGGTATAATACTATAAAGAGGGAGCTAAAGGGGCTACTCTTCCTTCTAAAGCATTTTCGCTACTACCTTTTTAATATATATTTCACTATAGAGACCAATACTCTAGTTTTAGTCTATTAGCTCAATAGTACTATAAACAATGTTCTAGGTACTCTTATAATACGCTAGATTGCTTAGATTCGCCTATTCAACTTCAAAGTCAAGTATATCCTAGGCTTTAAAAACATTGTAGCTAATATATTGTCCTATAAGCCGCCTAGGCCCTCTAACTATATAGAGAAGGAGTTGGAGAAGGATATTAGCGACTAGGTCGACGTTTAAATCTTTATTAACTATATAGACGAAGAGACTTTATATCTAGAAAGGAAGCTAGAACCTATCTACCTTTAGGATAGTTACTCCTAGTAGTCCTAGGACATCGTCTACTTCTTATCGACGATAGAAGCTCTACCTAGCTATAGTCTATGCTAGAAGCGACATTAGCTTAAAAGGGAAGTATTAAAGTATTTTGTCGAGGATTGTCACCTTTTCTTCTAAAGTATAAATTATATATAGTGTTATAAGTATATTGTTGATACCTCTAAGGAGAGACGTTTAATCTTCGACTAGTGTTATAATGAGGTTGGCTATTATAGGAGGGAGCTAACGTATTAACGGGTAATAAACTACTATTACTAGTATAGTATATACAAAGATATAGCGAACTAGATTTAGGCTTGTACCTTATATTAAGTGTACAATGCTTAGAGGTTGTAACGTGCTAGCCTTATAGCGTCTACAGATAAGCGTACGATGTTCTATTCAACTACCTTAAGGAGAGAAAAGGAGAAGTACAAGCTACGGTTCTCGTACATAGAGTTTTCAGGGGCTCGCGTACAAGGGGCTCGGGCCGATGTTATTCCGGGCACGAGGCGGGTCCGCCTCGGGCCTATGGCAGGCCCGTCATAGGACCGCTATAGATCCTAGGCGTAACCCCATATACCTAGCCCGGGTATAGCCTAGTCCGTAATATACCCCCCCTTTCCCAGATGGGGAGCTGGTTTAGGGTATACGTAGCATAGCGCTAGGCGCGGATCTAGTATAGCGTAGGGTCGATCATAGCGAACGCCGGTGTCCAACCTAGTATTTAGGTAGCTTAGCGCTATTGCCTATAATCCTACTACCTAGCCACGAGTTATTTATTTACCTCGCTCTTATAGGACGCTGATTAGCCCCTTCCTCGTCTTACGCTCTTCTCTACGATAACCGCATTATATAAGGCGTACCTACTAATTGGGTATAATAGACCCCCTACCCGTTGCCAATAAAACCTCTCCCTTTATACGAACTCGCTCCCTATGTTCTCTTCTCGTTTCTAGTGTACGCCCTCTCCCTACTTCTACGACTTTATCTTCCTCCTACTTATATATCGACATTTCTCTCTTTATTCTACTTTGTATACGTTCCTCGTTTATTACGCTTCTATCTTATATATATTTTCCGTCCTTCGCGTTTTTTTTTTTTTTTTTTTTTCCGCCTTCTACTTACTTCGTCGAACGTTTACCTCGTACATTGTCGGCCTCTTCTTATATAAGCTATACAATCGTCCAACGTCTATACTCCTATTGTGTCGACCCTATCGTCGTCGTTATACGTCCAACCACTTTACTAACTGTATCTACTACATTTCTATTTCATACTCGACTTATCCTATAATCCTTCCTTTTCGTACTCGCTTAGTCCCCTAGCCGCCTCCTCTATATATATAGCTTATATACGTTCTATCTATTTGCTTCGCCCTCTATAGTAGCTTCCTATTTTCCTCGCGATTCCAACACATTCCTAAGACTCGCCTACTATAATGTCGGTAGTAGTCGCTTCTCTTAGAGATAGCGACGAGGGACGTTGTCCTAGAGGGGACGACAACTAAGATCGCAATATATATTATCCTATACTAGGCCCGCTCTAGCCCTAGACTAGAAGCTAATAGCGTTCTAGATAGAACTATAACAACCGTAGCAACTCCTCTCGTTATACCATTAGTGGCTATATCGTAGAAGGAGATTCTAACAATAAGGATAACGCTCTCTTAGAGAAGGAGGGAGACGTCTACCTCAATTACATTGAATAGCTTCTTTATAGTAACTTAGTAGATTATATTCAAGGCTAGGGAGAAAGCTGCTTAGAATATACTAAAGCCTATATTAAGTGCTATTAGGATCTAGTACTCTAGGCGACGAACGTCTCTCTATATACCAATTTAAAACGCTTAGTTAAGTTTTATATCGACAACTAAGCCGTCGCCGAGCCTACCTAAAAGAAGACTAAGACCGAGCCGGCCTATTATACTATCTTAACGCTATAATTCAGTACTTTCGTATATAGCTTCTACAACGTAATTAGTATAGTCCTATAATATCGGTCTCTAGTGTACTTTACCTTTGTATTTAATGTACTTCTAGCCCCCTCTTCGTCTCCTTTGACCCTAGGCTAGCGAGGAGCCCTAGTTCTATATTAGGCTCCTTAGGACAACCTCGCTATATAGCATTATAGCCGTCTAGTTAAGTATATAGTACAATATCTCAATTCCTCCTAGTAGGAGAATCGGTATATCGTAGAGGCTATTTACACTATAGCGTAGTCTTAGGCAACTGTCCTAGAGACGAATTTACGCTTCGTAGACTATATTATCGTGCTTACTGCCCCTTTGCCCATCTATACCCCTTGGGGGTCCTGCCCCTACTACTCTCCCTATACACATTCCCCTACTTATAACCTACACTATAGTCGACGCTCTTCCTCCCCGGTAGAGGATGTACTATATACCCGTCAAGCGTATATATAGCCTTTGCCTTAGACCCCTTACGTCGCTACTCCGCCCCTTTGTACACCTACTCTGCCTACGTACCCGTTCGAAGATGAGGAAGAGATTGCCGACGTAGGTCCCATTATAGACCTTAAATGAGTGACGCTACTAGTACGTCCTATTGTTTTTTCGTATATAGTTCCGTTCTATCTAGGTTTAGGAGGATGATTGGACTTAGGCGTATCGTAGTTTTCCTATACCTATATAGTTATATTTGTCTAAGTAGCTAGTCTTTATAGAGTAGTCTATATATAAATACGACGTTTCCTCTTCCTCCTCTAGTTCGATACTAGCCTATTGTTATACTATATATCTCCCTATTTCTATTTGAACTTGTCAAGCGTAGCAGTATCTAAGAAGTTCTTTAAAGGCTCCTATATCGGTTTATTGTAACCTACCTACTTAACGTATATATCGTAGTTGTTCCCCCTCCCCCTCGCGTTCTAAGCTTTAAGGATCGCCTCTACCCTATACTCTTGCTAGGGAATACCCTCCTCCGATATAACCTATATAGGGTCTAGTCGTTTATCTATAACTTTCTATAAAGGGAGTGGGTTAGAGGCTGCTCGCTCAACTAGGTCAATATAGAAAGTTGGGTATAGGCTATTTAGTACATCGAGCATTACCGTTAGGAGGGTAGGTACTACGACTACCTTATACTTAGTATTTAGCTAGTCGAGCTTTTTACTAGGGCGGTTCGTCTTTATATTGTATAGGGAGAGCTATACCTCGTCCCTAACCTAGAACCGTTCGACTAGGCGATAGGAGTGGTTTATATTCGCCTACTACCACTACTATATATATACAATAGCTACTTAGGTCTACTCTATTCCCTCCTTTAGATAGTGGAAGAACCTAGTAGCGTAGCCTTCTAGGGAGGCCATAGGCGCCGTTAAGATTGTAATAAGTTGTATAGGACTTATATCGAACTTATAGAGAAGGTAGTTTGGACTTACTCCGATTATAGACGAGTCCCTATTATTGAATATAAACTAGTAGGCTAGAAGATATTTAGGCTAGTTGTACTATATAAAGGAAACGAAGATCCGGAGGATCGTTTACACCTTTTAATTAACCTACTTTGTCCCTCTATCTGTCTAGGGATAGTAAGACGTTGATAGGAGCTGCTTTACCTCTATCGCCTTATATAGTACGGTCTAGAACCTACTTAGCTAGTCCGACCTATAGTCGGTTATAATTTAAGTTGAGAACCTATAGAAGCGCTACTATACGTTATAGAACCAAAGGGTATACTTTTCCACTCCTATCAAGTACATTGCCTCGAGCTATATATACTTAGAGAGGTAGTCGGTAATTACTATAAGGTAGCTAGGCGCCCCCTTATCCCTTATAGAGAGGTCGGTTATAAAGTCAATGGAGATCTACTTCCAAAAGTGATCAAAGATAGGCAAAGGTTATAAAAGCCCTTAACACAACTGTCGAGAGATCTTGCTTCGACGGCACTAATTGCAATTCCTAACGAACCGCTTTACATTAGACGATATAAGGTCCTAGTAGTAATCTCTCTAAAGTATTTTGAATAGCCTATTGCGCCCTAGATATTCTAATATAGCTAAGTTATAGATCCGCTAGATGATCGTAGTAGTTAAAGGCTCCTATATAAGGAGCTAGAGACAACTATAGAACTAAAGCGCACCTTACGTATTGAGGGAGTAGTCCACGATCTAGGTCTATACTACGTTCGCCTCCTTTAGAAACTTCTAGGCTTCGTTGTAAATAGCTTAGAGCCAATGAGCGTAGTACTCGTCTTCGACAACGCCTTTATCCTATAGAGTAGCAAGCTACTTATCCTCGAAGAGCGTCTCTCCTATAAGTAACCTAGCCTCCTCCTATACACTAGTCTAATATACTTTGATTGGAGGGAGTAGCTAGGCGATACGCTAGCTATCCTTAGGCTTATCCTATTTATGCTAAGAGAGTATATTAGGGCGTAAGGCCTAGGATCCTAGCTAGTACTTTAGTTCGAAGTTGAATAGAGAGAGCGTCTCCGCCTATTGGGCCTGTCGTTCACTGATTAGACGCAACTAGGTAAAGTACTTAAGGTTCTTATAGTCGGTTAGGATAGTGAAGGGGGCTACTATACTCTAGAGCTCTGTCGACTAGGCCTTAAGGCAAGAGATGATAGCTAGTAGCTCCTTATTGTAGATAGTATAGTTGCGTTCAGTAGGGCTTAGCTTTGTAGAGTAGTAGGCTACGAGGTAGAGAACCCTATCCTCTCCTCGCTAAGATAAATACCCGCTAAGCGCTATACTGGAATAGTCTACTTCTACAACCGTCTCCCTCTCAAGGTCTTACTAGGCGAGGATCGGCTCCGATATAAACGTGGCTTTAAGCGTATCAAAGGCTTCCTATTCCTCTTTGCCCTAGTGGAATAGGACATTCTTATAGGTAAAGCGTATCAATAGGGCCGCCTTTTTAAAGAAGTTGGGGATAAAGTCGCAATAGAAATTAGCGAATCCTAGGAAGCTCTATACTCCTTGGACCTTATAGGGCGCCTTTTACTTATGGATAGCCTTGATCTTCTTAGGGTTAGGACAGATATAGACCCCTACCTCTACAATATACCTTAGATATTTGACTTTCTTTATCGCGAATATATATTTCTTAAGGTCTAGGTTGAGGCCTACGTCTTTTAGTCTTCAGAGGACTTTGTATACCTTTCTTATATAGTCCTTTTAACTCTTGTTCGAATATACTAAGACGTTGTTAAGATATACTATTATATAATCTCCTAGCGTTGGACTAAAGGCGTTGTTGATATATCTTTAGAATATCGTAGGAGTACCCGCGAGCCTAAAGGGGTAGACTAGCTACTCGAATAGTCTAAACCTCGTATAAAACGCTATAAGGTGCTCGTCCCCTTTAGCTATCTAGATATAGTGGAATATAGCCCTAACGTCCAGCTTTATAAGCTATTTGGCCCTAGCTAGGGACCGAAGAGTCTCTTTGATTAGAGGGAGTAGGTACTAGTCCTACTTAGTAATTTTGTTTAAAGCTCAGTAGTCTATATAGAACCTCTATCCTCCTCTTAGCTTCTTTACGAGAAGGACTAGGGTAGCTACCGATAAAGAGCTTACCTAGATCTATCCCTTATCCAATAGGTCTACAACCTACTTCTAAATCTCTAGGAGATAGTCCCTTAGTATATTGTATAGGGGTCCCTATAGGAGCTTAGGAGGTTTTCTATCTAGGCCTGTCTTAAAGCGGATATAATGGTTGGCCTCCCCCTAATAAAGGGGTAGGCCGTTCGCCTTCTCTTTGTCGAAGAGGTCGGCGAAGTTATATAGCTCCTCTAGTAGAGCGACCTTTAGGTCTAGGTTAGTATTGGGCTAGGAGATAGCTACTCCTAGTATAGTAGTTATCTCGTAGATACTAGTAACAAGGAATGTATCTTATACCCTTTTAGACTTCTTCCTTTATACCCTATAGGCTATACCTACGAATACCGCGCCTATAACGAGGGTAGTGCTAGTTTCCTTCTATTGTAAGGAGCATTTATATACCTATAGGCCGCTTTACGAATTGACGGTAAGGACCCTGTTGGCTAGGTCTAGCACAATCCTATAGTAGTTTATCTAGGGGAACTCTAATATAACGTTGTAGGCTAGCCCTAGGACTATATAGAATATAGCAGCACTGATCTACCTATCGATGTCCATTGTAACATAGGCGATATATATAATTTTCTTTATGATTTATACTCCTTTGACTATAATACCTAGGGTATAGGGAGTCGGTAGGCTTATTTACTCGATCCCTAACCTCTAATATACTCTTTCGCTAATAGCTCTATAGCTCTAGTACCTACTATCCATTTATATATTTATAAAACTAGAGGAGTTTAGGAAAATAGGGATAAGAAAAGGGGGCTTATCTATTTTCTCTCTAATCTCTATAAACTCGTTCTATAAGTGGCTAGGTCCTTTCGGCCCCTATACGAGATTTTGTATAAGGGCTACTCTTTTCCCTCCTCTTCTTTAGAGGGGGAGTCCTCCTCTATCTATTCCTTAGCCTTCAACTTATTGATGTCGATTTAAGGAGCTAGTCTCTTAGCTAAAGCGAAGGGATAGATAGCTATAAAGTGGCCTTAGCGCCTATAATAGATATAGGCTCTAGTCTATTAGTGCGCTATATATACTTCGTTATTTACCTACTTTGCCTATAGTATATTTGTACTTCGTTTTCCTCTATTCTACTACTACTTTCCTCTATAACCTTTATTAGCTTCCCCTTAGGCTAGGGTAGTGTAGGTTATATTGATCCTAGTCATCGGTATATCTCTATCTATATCCTTCTCCACGTCTACGTTGGGCCTAGGTCGTTTACCCTAGGACCGTTAATATCGTTCCTCTAGGCGGAGGGCCTCTAGGTCGATAGCGATCTTATAGTACCTTACAACGGCTATAGTATAGTCGTTCTATAGGACCCCCTATCCTATCGCGATATACTTCAACTTTAGGGAGAGGTATCGTTGTAGTTTGATAAGTCGTACCTTATTGCTCTAATTAAGTCCTTTAGCCTTCGATAGCTTCGCTTTAAAGCAAATAATAAAGGAGGAGAATAGCTCGTTGTCTCTTTAATAGAGTATATCTAGCTCCGTCAAGGCTATAACCTACTTATAGGGGTCTATATAGACTATCGAGAGATATTCGAGAAACGCTCCTAGGTTATAGTTGTAGCTAGGTCCTCCTAACTTATAGAAGGCTACGACCTTAGCCTAGACTCCCTAGCTAAGGTTCTTCTAAATGAATATCTACTAGTCGTAGAGGCCTCTAATAAAGTCCTAGTCTACTACTAGGACGTATACTATTATAGCCTTCTAGGCGGTAAAGAGCTCTTTTTTACTATCGAAGGGTTGTCCTATAGGGAGGCGCTTCCGCTATATCTAGGGAGTTGCTAGAGCTATAGTATCAATTGTCGGAGCTAGGGCGTTGGCTACCATAGAGACGTTCATAGTCTAAGCTATAGTAACCTAGGCTATACAAAGTTCCTCAATAGTTATATTCTATTGTACAATCGTCTCCTATAGGAGCTAGAAGTGTTTATAGACCTAATCTAGGTCCAGGACCTATAGGACGCCTAGGTTGTTTATAGTAACGTCCGGTCTACTCGGTACTAGCGTCGAAACGCCTAATATACTACTCTCGTCTACGCCTAGAAGCAACAGCTACTCCATCTATAGAAGGTAGTTGAACTATAACGTACTAGCCTTATAGCGTCTATAGATAAGCGTACAATGTTCTATTCAACTACCTTAAGGAGAGAAAAGGAGAAGTATAGGCTACGGTTCTTACGTATAGAGTTTTCAGGGGCTCGCGTACAGGGGGCTCGGGCCGATGTTATTCTAGGCGCGAGGCGGGTCCGCCTTGGGCCCATAGCGGGCCCGTCATAGGACCGCTGTAGATCCTGGGCGTAGCCCCACATACCTAGCCCGGGTATAGCCCGGTCTGTAACAGAGGTTCAAGGAAGCAGTAGGTTAGATAGCGCCTTCGCCTTTTCTATGACGGCATAGCACGCTGACCACCGTTATATAACTTGCGCATAGACCTGTCACGTGACCACACACTTATATAACCTCCTAACTTGGTTAATTTGTAAGATTCGAGTCGACTTCCAGATTAGGAAGGAGGGGTTGACTTGCCAATAAGGAAAAACACGCTAATAAGGCGAACTACGTCTTGCCCTACAATGTATAGACTTTATAGTTCTACTACAAATTGTAGCTCTACTACAAATTGTCTATACGTACTACCTAAGGTATTTAAGCACTGTTTTCCACCTATATATTGATAGTTTCCCTCTCTCTCCTTAGACTTGAAGTCTTTGTCAATCGAAGATCAATTTAGCTATAAGTTATCTAGCACTTGTTTTGCCTTACTATAATATTACTTTAAGTCTTACTACTATAGGCCTACGAAGGCGATACAATATCCAATATAGCCTTTCCCAATAGGACTAGTTTAGTTGGCTAGAGAACTTGAATCTCCGATAGAACCTTCGACTTACTAACAATACAATGCGACAGGTTGGCTAGGAACCAATTGGCACTAAGGACAAACCGTTAAGCGTACAATAGGTTGCTAATAGCGAAGCAACCTCCGATCGACTAGCGGTAAGCAGTGCAATCACCTTGTTGAGGCGATTCAACTATATTAATCAATAGAAGAAGTCCTAAAAGGGGTACGATTCTACAATGGCTTGTGAAACGGAAAACGTAGGTCATACTCCTAGGCCTACCGAACAGGGCTAGAACACCTAGAAGATTGCTAATATAGTCGATCTATAGGGCTAAACTGTGCCCTCGACCTAAACTAAACCGATGTAAACCAAGTCGCACTTAGAGTTATATAATCCTAATCGTCCGATCCCAACGACTGAAAAGACTTCTAAACCTATAGCCTATATGAAAACCACGAAGATTGCTGACTTTAAGAAATTCACCGATAGCAAAGACCTAAAGTATTTAGTATAGAAAGTAGCTATATTTCAGAAGATTAAAGGGAACTACAAATTGTTCCTAACAAAGGACTTGAAATTTAGGTATATAGTGTCCTTTATTGGTAGCGAAGTAATGGAGGCTCTTATACCCTATCTAGAAGAAGGTACAATAGAACTAATTACTAATCTTAATAAGTTGTTCAACTTCTTAGATAGATTCTACACCGATTCTATTGAGCTCCACTATATAAAGAACGATTTTATAGCCTTGAAAATAGGATCTATACCTTACTATAAGTTCCTTACTAAGTTTGTCTACTTTACTACTAAGTCTAAGAAACCTAAGGACAAGTAGAAGGAGGAGTTCTATACTTGACTCTTTTAGAGCCTCTATTTCTAAATAGTAAAAGATCTAGTTAATCTAAGTATTAGCTTTAACGACTTTACTCGCCTTAGTCACTAGTTCTCCTTACTCTAGGAGATAGCTAAAAAGGATTAAAAGGATAGAAAATCCAATTTACTAGGATCTAGATAACCGAATAGAGGATTAGGTCCTATAAAGAAGAAAGAAAAGACCCTTTAGCTAGATAGCTCTAGCGGAGGCAAGGCTAAATTAGGATCTTCTAGGCTCTTTTAGAAGGAGTATAATACCTTAAAAGAGGAGGGTAAATGCTTCTATTGCTAAGAGACTAGCTATATAAAGGTACAATGCCTAAAACGTATTATAGCTATAATTAAGAAGATAGAGGTAGACTTAGAAAAAATAATGAACTTAGCTAAAGAGAATAAGACTAAGACTATTGAATTAGAAAACTAAGAGCCCTAGGGAAAGTAGACTCTAGCTTAGAGCTAGATATTAGGTTAGTAGTTACCTAGGTAGACCTTTAGTAGCTTATAGGCAGTTAAAGTCTCTCCTTCCTCTATACATTAGCTATTAATAGAACTAGCATTACTATTACTATACTTGTTGACTCTAGAGTAAATAGATATACCTTCCTTGATCGAACCTATATAAAGCGAATCGCTAAGAAACTTAGTGTTGAAAGGACATTACTCGAGATTCTAATCTTTATAAAGGACTTCTAGGGCTAGTCTATAGACCTTATCGACTTAATCCTAAGATTCGACCTCTAAATTAATAAAAGAATATAGAGGGATACCCTATTCCTAGCCCTTAATATAGGGAAGGAGCATTAGCTATTACTAGGCTAATAGTAGCTCGTTTACTATAATATTCTACTAGATGCTTACTAATATCAATTAATCTAGCCTAAAGATAAACTATATAATCTAGAATAGAATTATATCTTTAAGATTCTTTACAACTCCCTTGTTCCTAAAGCCTTAAACCTTGAATACTAGAAGAATATTAAATAGAGAGACTAAGCAATAAAGCGTTAAGATTAGTATTAGAAGGCTCAATAGTAGCTATAAATATTAAAGTATAGGGAAATACTCTCTAAACCTTTACCTAATAAATTCTACTAATTGGTATAACCTACTAAAGATCTAAAAATATATTGATTAGTATAACCTAAGGTAGACCTAGGATTATACTAATTAGTATAACTTAAAGTCTTTAAAATATATATCAATAGAAGTAATCTTATTGAACCCCCTAAGAAACCCCCTTAGAAGGTATCGTTTAGAAGCATATAGGACAATAGCCTCTAGAAGATAGACTAGGCACTGAAAGGCAAGGAATTTATTCCCCTAAGAACCTATACTCGACCTATAATACTTAAAGAAGAGGAGGAATAGACCACCTCCTAGATAGAAGAGGGTAAGCGACTACGGATTCTAGAAGATCTAATCAAGGCTATAGTTATCTCTACTATAGCCTTTAACAAAATGTTCCTTAAGGGAAACCAATAAGAGAGTTCTATACTAGGATTCATTATAATTGCCTAGATCGACTAAGCTATTGAGGCTAGGAAGACTAGTAAACTCCTTGACAACGAGGACAAAGAGGTCTAAAGCTAAGTTAAGGAAGTAATTGCAAAGTACCTTTACTTTGCTAAATTTACTAATATATTCTTAAAAAAGGAATCTAATAAGATACTACCAAGGTGTAAATACAACTATAAGATTAAACTTACTAGACCGCTACCCTAGCGAATAAGCCCCCTATACTCCTATACCCTCAACTAGCTAGAGACTATAAAAAAGTACTTAGTTAAGAACCTATAGAAGGGTTTCATTGAGCTAAGTACTACCATATATAGCTCCCCTATACTCTTTGCTATTAAAGGAGATAGGACCTAGAGATTTTACGTTGACTACTAAGCCTTAAATAAAGTTACTGTCAAGGACTACTACCTATTACCTTATATTGATAAAACTCTATAACAACTAAGAAACGTTAAAATCTTTACTAAGATCGATATCTAATAGGCCTTTTACTAAATCCGACTTGCCCCTAAAAGCAAAGACCTAACAACCTTCTGAACCTACTATAGTTAATTCTACTATAAGGTCCTACTGTTTAGCCTATACAATGGGCCTACTACCTTCTAGCGATTTGTCAATTCCTAGTTCTTTAAGTACTTTAACGTATTTATAACCACCTATATTAATAACCTAATTATCTACTCTTAGAACAAGGAAGAACATTATAAATATATATAGCTTGTCCTTTAGAAACTATACGAAGTAAGTCTTTAGATAGACATTAAGAAATATAAATTCTATATCATTGAAACTAAGTTCCTTAGATTTATTGTTAGCATTAAAGGTGTCTAAGTAGACCTAAAGAAAATTGAGACGGTAGTCTCTTAGGACTGATCTACCACTATATAAGGAGTATAAGCCTTCCTTAGATTCTATAACTTTTATTACCAATTTGTCTATAAGTATAGAAGGATTATACGCCCTCTATAGCGCCTAACTGTTAAGGGAAAACCGTTTAAGTAGACCAAAGAGTGTAAAGAAGCCTTCTAAGAACTTAAAAGGCGAATAACTAATACCCTACTCCTTAAATACTACGATCCTACTAGAGAGAGCTAAATCAAAGTCGACGTATCTAGCAGAGTCGTAGCTAGAGTCTTCTAATAGAAGTACAATAATAGTTAGTACCCTATTACGTTCTTCTTAAAAACGATGTCTAGACTAGAAAGCAATTACCTTATCTATAACAAGGAACTCTTTACTATTATATATACCGTTGAAGAATAGTACCTAATACTACTTAGCCTCTAGTAGTAGTTCAATATCTTATTCGACTACTATATATTGTAATACTTTATATAGAAGAGGCTACTTAATATACAACAAGCTAGATAGGCTAAGCTCCTCTCTACCCTAGATTTTTAAATCGTCTACTGACCTAGAAGGCAGAACGCCGTTGCCAATGCCCTGTCCTACAAAGCCGAAGAGCTCGCTACCTAGAAGGAAGTCTAAGAAGCTTACTACACCTAGACGGTCCTCTCTAAGAGTAAGCTAGACCTATAGATCCTAGAGGAACTAGAGTTGCCGTCTAAGGAGCCTACTAAGTACAACTTATAGTATATAATCTATTAAATTAAAGCTAACGAATCTGAGCTATCTCGCCTATAACGGCTCGAAGGATATAAACTAGTAGATACTATCTTTAAAGCGAACTAGGAGAACAAAGCCCTAGAGAGTTTCTAGGAACTTGCCTACTAGAATAATATCGACTAGACCCTAAGCAATAGTAGCCTCCTACTAAAGGGAGATAGGCTAACAATTCTACTAGATAGTTACCTATAAACCTACCTATTAGCTAAGATCTATAACTAGATCTCTATAACCTACCTAGGTAAGAATAAGATACGAGAGTTGGTCTAGAGATAATACTTCTAGCTAAGGTAAATAGGAGATATCAATAGGTTCGTCTAGAATTACTAGACCTATCAACGTTCCTATATACCTCGCGATAAGCTACTAGGCCTCCTTAAGCCCTTAGAAGTCCCTATAAGACCTTAGCAATATATCACTATAGACTTCTATGCAATGTCTTAGGACAAGTTGGGCTATAACCAAGTCTTTATTATAGTAGACCGCTTAAGGAAATATAGCTATTTACTCCCTTACTATAAGACTACTATTGCTAAAGAGATAATGTAACTCTACTACTAATATATTTAGTATACTTATAGAGCCCTAGAATCAATCACTTTAGACTAAGGACCTTAGTTTATCTTAGTATTCTAGGACAAGTTCTATAAGATCCTTAGAATTAACCTACGCCTCTCTTCTTTAGAATACCCCTAGATAGATAGATAGACTAAAATTATAAATCAATACCTTGACTAGCGTCTATACCCCTTTATTAACTATTTCTAAGACAATTAGTTAGAATTACTATCTACTATAGATTTTACTTAAGCCATTTTACTCTACTCGTCTATAGGCCTTGCCCTATTTAAGGTCGAGACTAGTATACTCCCTTAGATAATCTACAATTAGTAGGAGTATATTTAAAAGTTTAGTAGCGCCAAAGATAAGCTTAATTGTACTAAAGCCTAAGAGATGCTCTTTAGAATTAATTCTACTATCTAATTTGCTAAAGAAAGTATATAGAAAGCCTAGGAAGCTTAAAAGTAGTAAGCAGATAAGCATTAGTAGCTAGAAGAGTTTAAAGTTAGTTAAAAGGTCTATATTACAAAGGGCCACTAATAGACAAACCAACTAAGCAATAAGCTCGACTACCTAGTCGCTAGACCTTTTCTAATTATTGCTAAGAAGGGTTATTCCTATAAGCTAAAGCTACCTAAGACCTAGAAGATATATTTAATATTTACCTTAGATCGACTCTAGAGGGTACCGAATAATCCGTTACTAGGCTAGGAACCTTAGCCTAAGCTGCTAATTGAGGTAGATAGCGAATTAGAATAGTAAGTCGAAAAGATTCTTACCTCCTAGATATTTAAAGGGAAACTCTAGTATTATACTTAGTAGATTAGTTAGAGCAAGGACCCTAAATAGTACAACGTTATTAATTTTAAAAATATACTATACCGCCTCTAGGAATTCTATAAAGAATTCCCTTATATAGCTAGACCACCTTGGCGATTACTATAATGGCTAAAAGCCTATAAAGAGGATTACTTTAATAACGAATACCTAGATAATAACCTGCTAGTACCTAATAGACAACGCGATCCAACTCGATCTAGGAGATATCGCGTATATATATAAACCTACTATAAGGTCGTAAGATGACATTTCATCCTAGCTCCCTCGTATACCTATTAGCCTAGATATAGCATCTTATATAGCCTAGTGGGTTATAGAGCAGATTTCCGAGTCTCGTAGAACTTAATTGTATAAACTTTGTAAAAAATAGGCTTGTAAGCCAATTCTCCTAATTCCTAATAGCCAGTAGAGGACTACAACGTATCCGTTATATAGGTACAACGCTTTTTCAAGGGGGGGGTAATATAACGGTATAGCACGTTGACCACCGTTATATAACTTGTATATAGACCTATTATATAACTATATACTCACGTGACCTCCTAAGTTAGTGGATTTATAAGATTCGAGTCGACTTCTAGATTAGGAAGGAGGGGTTGACTTGCCGATAAGGAAAAACACGCTAATAAGGCGAACTACGTCTTGCCCTACAACGTATAGACTTTGTAGCCCTATTGCAAATTGTAGCCCTACTGCAAATTGTCTATATACACTACCTAAGGTATTTAAACACTGTTTTCCACCTATATGTTGATAGTTTCCCTCTCTCTCCTCAGACTTGAAGTCTTTGTCAATCGAGGATCAATTTAGCTACGAGTCATCTAGCACTTGTTTTGCCTTACCGTGACATTTTCCTTTTACCAAATGGCACTTCGATATCCAATATATACCGTCTAGCTATAGGGAGAAGAAGTGTTTCCTTGTCGAGGCTTACAACAATCTTATAGGATATATCAAAGCTAAGATCCTACTGAATAAGTCCTCTAAGTCCGTTAAGTCCTTTATCTTGCAATACATCCTTTGTTACTAGGGTTACCCTATAGTTGTAGTTGTCAATAGAGGCTCTAAGTTCAAGGGCGAAGTTAAAGAGATCCTTTGCAAATTAGATATTAAGAGAGTTATTATCTCACTATATAATTTGTATACAAATAGTGTAAATAAGGCTAGCTATATCCCAATTGCCATCTTGTTTACAAAGATAACTAATAGTATAGGAAAGAGGTGGAGGGAGCTCCTTCTATATATTTTATATATAGATTATACAACTATTAAAGGCTCTTATAAGATATCTCCCTTCTTTCTTATCTACAATTATAAGCCTATTAGTCTAGTTGAGTTTAATGTTCCTATATAGCGAATTCTTACCTAGGACTTTGTCTATACCTAGTTAAAGGGAGAAGATCCTACAAAGGTCTATACAAAGCTTATTGCCCTCTATATCTATATCCTCTAGGAAGTAGAGCACAATTATAAGATTACTACTAAATAGGTTGCTATAGCCTACAAAAAGATAGCTAAACGTCGTAATAAGGCCTATAAATATAAATTTCACCCTAAAAATGCGGTTATATCTATTAGTAATCTCGTCCTCGTCTACAACAATATACGCTAATTAGATATAAGCTCAGTTTAGAAGCTAAAATATCGTTGGTTTAGCCTGTTCTATATTTAGATAATTAAAGACTAGGACACTTACTTCTTAGAGACTCTAGACAATATACCTATCTAGATGCTATATCCTCTAAACTATATAAAGAAATTCTTTAAGCTAGATAATATCTAGCTAAAAGTAGATAGACCGACCCTATTCTATTGCAAAGAGGAGTGCTATAACAGTAGGCATTACAACAAGGTTAACGACGAGGGTTGTAGCGATAAAGAGCGAGATTCTACAAATATATATTACTCAACGTCTACCAACAATAGCGAAAGGGAATATAGCGTCGCCAATAGTACTAGCCTCAACTAGGTAGAAAGGGACTACGCCTACGTCTTCACTAGCCTAGATAGCTACACCGATTATCTAAGCAAGCTTCTCTATAATAGTATTATAGTTCTAGATTGTAATAAGGTCTATAGTATAAGCGATTACGATAATAGAACATTAAGAGAGGACAGTACAAAGGACGCTACAATTATAGTTGAGGAGGATGTCCTTAAGGAAGAAACCCCTAGTCGTACTATAGCGCCTTAGGCTAGCTAGACTCGCTTAACTGTAAAGGGGGTAAGGAAGGAGCGACCTCATTAGAAGCTTATCGTCGAAATCCCCTATAGAAAGCTACCTAGTTTTTAACACTAGCCCTCTAGATATATAGGGATATATATTCTAGAAGGGGGAGAGGGTATAGAAGCTGCCCCCTCCAATAGTTTCACTAGTGTTTTGCTATATTTCCTTCCTAATACCTATTGTTATATTAGCCTCTTACTTATTAATAATATCTTCGTTAGCTACGTCTTACTTAGTCTTTATTTATCTACTATCCTTCGCTCGTTTTTAGCTTTTAGGACTTTATTCTTTTTTCGCTAATACCTAAGTTTTCCTCTTAGAGGATGACCCTACTCTTAGGGGCCTTATAGTTATTTATACCTTTTTCTTTTCACTTCTACCCTCTAGATAGATAGTTTTTATTGTATAGGACTAAGTTTCTTAGAGCTAAAGCCAAAGCTAAGAAAAATCTACGATTAAAGTATATAGTCTCTTAATCTACTGTCTATAGGCTAAGCTCCTAGACTATGTCCTACCCCCTACCTGTCCCTATCTATTGTCTCTATCCCTTAGTGGCGTAAACTCTTACGATTAACCTAGTACTATACTATCTACTCTTTAATAACATCCTCTAGTGAAATAAACTACTTTTAGCCTACTTCTTCTAGATATAGCTTCAACCTAGGATTATTCCTTAGATCGTATAGGAGATAGCTCTATAAGATCAAGTCCTAAGCTAGGTACTTCTAATTATTCCTATAGATATAAGTCTAAGTACATTCTTTCTCTAACTAAATACAGTTAATATACTTATTAGCAAAGAGAGGAGTAAGAGAAGTGTAGCTATTAAAGAGCTAGGTTATATAGACATCTCTATTTTCACTAAAAGGAGTTATTAAACGCTAGAACGACAGTTTATAGCTTTAGTAAGGAACTTTGTTACTATAAGAGTGTTAGTCTTCCTCTACCTAGAGGGCAAATATAAAAAGGGAAGTATAGCGCTTATTTACGACCCTATACCTAGATTAAAAGAGCCGAAGCTCGGTTTAGGCGTATAGCGAGATAGTATATCTAGCGCCTAAGCAGTCTACTATTATAGTACTCTATATATACTAGACAAAGGACTAAGGTATTATAGTGCTATTCGATTATATCAACTAGCCAATCGTCGATATAAACCAATTGCTATATCCTATATTAATCTTACTAGTTGCTTAGTAGGATCTACTAGATATATAGTAGCTTAACGTTTAGTTAGAAGATCTTAATTATACTATAGATAGCCTTATATTTAACTAAGATCGTAGTATACTCGTTAGTATAGCGCTTATCTTTTAGCATTGGCAGATCCCTCATTTTACTTCGAACTACCTAGATATACTTCTAGGCTATAAAAATGTTCGTCTTTGGCACTAGCGAAAGATCGATCTAGCGATTTATAATCCTATATAACAATGGCCTTTAGTCGTCTACTTTATCAGTGATTTCCTACAAGACGTCGTAGGTACGCTAGTTGTTCAACATCTTAGTTTTTAGGTTGCAAATTCGTATATAGGAGCTATATATAAATTCGAAAGGGAAGTAGAAGACTCGATTACTAAGAACCTAATCTACCTAAAGAGACAAAGGCATTAGAATAAGGTAGCAAAAAGGTTAGAGGAAGGAAATGGTTCTAGGATAGTAAAGAGAAGAGGAAGGCCTTAAGAATTTAGGAGGCGAACGCTCTTTTCTAGCTTATTTCTAGCCAATTAGCGAGCACTATGGGCCTTATCCGTTTTCTTTCGCCTAGATTAGGAAAGAGCTAAGTAGCCCTCCTACCTTTAAAGGCTTGCCTACCCCTTTTCTCGATCCTTCTACTAGCTCTTTTATAATTAACTATTTCTTTTACCTTGCCTATTACGCTTTAGATTTTCTTGTAATTGCTTTAATTAGTCTAGATCTTTCTGCCTAGAGAGCGACTTTTCTATCGAGCTAAATTTTTATATACTATTGTAAGCATTGCTATAGGTCGTTGTAGGATTCCTAATTTTATAGAGCCTATATAATCTTAGGCTAATATAACTATCGCTCTAGGATAGAAGCAGCTACTTAGAGAACTTAAGTTTTATATACCGCTAGGTTTATAGAGGCTTATAGGAGATAGCGATTAAGCGAAGTATTACACCTCCTTCATAGAGTAAGAGCTAGACTTAAAGATACTAAGTTACTCTAGGGAGACTAGTCCTAAGCTTTTTCTATTTCTATAGACCCTAAAGAAGTACCTATAAGATATAATCAATTAGCGGCCTAACTAGATTCAGAGCCCTTAGCTTAGTGTAAACCCTAAGATTATAAGCTACCTATTCCTAGGCTAGCTAGAGGGAAGGTATATAATAGATCGGTTTTTCAAGGTTAGTTTTATAGATATAGGTATTTCGCTCTTTGATATAAAAGGTATACTACTTACTAAGGAATAGCTAGAGGGCTAGATAATCCTAGACATTATATAGTTTTTCTTTTGTCTTTATAAAGTCTATCTCTAATTCTACCTCTAGTCTATTTTAGATATTAGTCCTATACTAAAGGAGTTCCATTGGTCTAACTAGAAGGTCATTGCTAATCGTTGTCGTTTCTAGGTCTTCTTTTGCTTCGTCGATAGAAGGTATTGGGCTATTATAATCTTCGACTAAGTCGTAGGCTAGCTTTACTACTTCAACTCTATACTTAAGAGTATAGAGATATATATCAACATCTTGTCAAAGGTCTAGATCGCTTTCTAGTCTATCTATAGGTTCCTTTAATTGTAGCTATATAAGGAGGTAATCGTCCACTGTCCTTAGCAAGGTATAGATTAGGAGTATAGATAGTTCGCCCTAGAGTTTATATAGGCTTTTCTTTAAAAGCTCTAGCCTCGCCTTCTAGATAGACTAATATAATTCAAGATACCCTAGCTCCAACTATATTAGAGAGATAGTAAGAAGGTTATATAGCGGTATATATTACATTTATAGTTAAGAGCTTATAGGAATGCTTTTAGTACCTTCAAGGATTGCCTACTCTATACTAAGGGAATCCCTTTATTATAGTAGAACAAAGGCAAGACGTATAAGCTCCCTCTAAACCTATTGTCTCCGACCTAAGAACCTATATAGCCTATACTCTTAGAGTATAACAAAGATAAGGTGATCAAAGTCCTTTAAGCCAACGATATATTTATACTTAATGTCCTTGAATTCGATAACTTGCCTATATATCTCTATAACTACTTTAGTAATATAGAACTTAAGATTTTAGCTATATACTTAGTAGCGTTTAAGGAAGCCTAGCTCCTTAACTAGAGCGAGAAAGGAGTAATTGCTACTACCTAAATTATCCTTATACCCTAGTTAAAGAAGGATATAGTGTACTAAGTATACTACTATAGGGTTGTAGAACTCCTACTAGATAGACAGTTTAATAGTATACTACCTTTGTAAGACCCTATAGACGACTTTGGACAATAGCTATAAAGTACGTTTCTAGTACCTAGCACTATTCCACCTCTCCGACTAGAGGACTAGCTAATTGCTTTAGGTCCATTAGCGGCATTTATAGAGGATCTTAATAATATATCGACCTAGTGGAATATCGAAGCTAAGATTATAGAGATTACTACGCTATAAGCGACTACGATATAAAGACTTGTCGATACCCTTATAGACAAAATAGACTAGGAGCGCCTCTTTGGGAGTAAGCTAGTTAAGAACCTTAGGGCACTAGTATAAATAGCCCTTAAGAAGATAGTACTTGATCTCTACCTCTAGGAAGAGGAGACACTTGTCTATACGCTTATAAGGAGGCTAGACTACCTTAAGATGCCTTATACTTTGGTATAGAAGCATCTTTAGGTATAAAGATTATCTACGTTATTTAGTTAAACGTTACCCTTAGTATAGCACTATAGTAAACGCCTTTGTAAAGAGCCTACAAAGCCTAGACGTTTACTTTGTCTACTACTATACGACCTATATAACTGTGCCTTTGCCTATAAGTATAAGTATCTAGTATAGTAGTAAGGCTAGGACGTGTATATCAAGGAAGTAGAGGAGTACGAGAGACGGTGTAATTAACTACTATAGCTAGCTAGACCTTTATAAGCTAAGAGAGCTATATATAGAGAGTAGCTCAAGGAGTAGCGACAATAAGAGGTATATACTAGGGAGCTTTTAAGGTATAAGCTTACCTATTGGAGTATATAGCAAGTTCGAAAGGGAAATGTAGATTAGGGTAATAGACTACCTAGATATAGAGGACCTAGTTTTTCTGTTTTTCTATTTATTTTAAAGCATTATATTTGTTGCTAAAGGAGGTCTAACCCTCTAATTATATATATTTAAGTAGGTTAAGCCTATCTTCTTTATTATTAAGTAAGATATTAAGTAGTTGTTAATATATATTTGTTAACACTACGTTGGTAGTTCTCCTTCTTCTAGGAAGGCTGTTAAGCCTCTCCTTTTATTGTCCTACCTCTGTCTAGACGATAGGCATTCGAGCTATTAAGCTCTAACCGTATTCTCGTTGTCTTCTATCTTTTCTACTATATCCTACTAGACGTACTTGAGCTACGTATCTTCCTCTTAGGAGATATCCTTCCTACTACTCGATACGTACTATCTTTATCCGTCTAGAGGGGCACTATATTCCTCTAAGAGCTATCTTATACGCCTAATCCTAGGTGTAGTGGGGTAGGTTGGTGTAGAGGTTTTGCACTATTTCACTATAAGTATAGAAGGATTATATAACCCCTATAGCGCCTAACTGTTAAAGGAAAACCGTTTAAGTAGACTAAAGAGTATAAGGAAGCCTTCTAAGAACTTAAAAGACGAATAACTAATACCCTACTCCTTAAACACTACGACTCTACTAGGGAGAGCTAAATTAAAGTCGACGTATCTAGCGGAGTTGTAGCTAGAGTCTTCTAGTAGAAATATAACGATAGTTAGTATCTCGTTATATTCTTCTTAAAAACGATGTCTAGACTAGAAAGTAATTACCTTATCTATAACAAAGAACTCTTTACTATTGTATATATTGTCGAGGAATAGTATTTAATGCTACTTAGCCTCTAATAGCAGTTCAATATCTTATTTAACTACTATATATTGTAATACTTTATATAAAAGAGGCTACTCAATATATAGTAAGCTAGATAGGCTAAGCTCCTCTCCGCTTTAGATTTTCAAATTGTCTATCGACCTAGCAAGTAGAACGCCGTTGCTAACGCCCTATCCTACAAAGCTAAAGAGCTCGCTACCTAGAAGGAAGTCTAAGAAGCCTATTGTACTTAGACGGTCCTTCCTAAAAGTAAGCTAGACCTATAGATCCTAAAGGAACTAGAGTTGTCGCCTAAGGAGCCTACTAAGTACGACTTATAGTATATAATCTATTAGATTAAAGCTGACAAATCTGAACTATCCTACCTACAACAATTCGAAGGATATAAGCTAGTAGATACTATCTTTAAAGCAAACTAGGAAAGCGAGGCCCTAGAGAGCTTCTAAGAGCTTGTCTACTAGAATAATACTAACTAGACCCTAAGCGATAGTAGCCTTCTACTAAAGGGAGGGAGGCTAATAGTTCTACTAGATAGCTATTTATAAACTTATCTACTAGCTAAGATCTATAACTAGATCTCTATAGCCTACCTAGGTAGAAATAAGACATAAGAGTTAGTCTAGAGGCAATACTTCTTACTAGGGCAAATAGAAGATATTAACAGATTTGTCTAGAATTGCTAGACCTACTAATATTTCTATATACCTTACGACAAGCTACTAGGCCTCCTTAAGCTCTTAGAAGTTCCTATAAGACCTTAGTAATACGTTACTATAGACTTCTATATAATACTTTAGGACAAGTTGGGCTATAACTAAGTCTTTATAATAGTAGACCACTTAGGGAAGTATAGTTACTTATTCCCCTATTACAAGACTACTATTGCTAAAGAGATAGCGCAACTCTACTATTAGTATATTTAATATACCTATAGAGCCCTAGAATCGATTACTTTAGACTAAGGCCCTTAGTTTATCTTAGTATTTTAGAATAAGTTCTATAAAATCCTTAGAATTAACCTATACCTCTCTTCTTTAGAGTACCCTTAGATAGATAGGTAGACTAAAATTATAAATCAATACCTCGACTAGCGCCTACACCTATTTATTAACTATTTCTAAGACAATTAGTTAGAATTACTACCTATAATAGATTTTACTTAAGCTATTTTACCCTACTTATCTACTAGCCTTGCCCTATTTAAGGTTGAGACTAGTATACTCCCCTAGATAATCTACGATTAGTAGGAGTATATCTAAAAGTTTAATAGCGCTAAAGATAAGCTTGATCGCACTAAAGCCTAGGAGATACTCTCTAGAATCAATTCTACTGTCTAATTCGCTAAAGAAAGTATATAAAAAGCCTAGGAAGCCTAAAAGTAGTAAGCGGATAAGTATTAGCAACTAGAAGAGTTTAAAGTTGGCTAAAAGGTCTATATAATAAAGGGCTACTAGTAGATAAACCAACTAAGCAAGAAGCTTAATTACCTAGTTGCTAGGCCTTTTCTAATTATCGCTAAGAAGGGTTATTCTTATAAGCTAAAGCTACCTAAGACCTAGAAGATATACCTAGAATTTACCCTAGATCAACTCCGAAGAGTACCGAATAACCTATTACTAGGCTAGGAACTCTAGCCTAAGCTGCTAATTAAGGTAGATAGTGAATTAGAATAGCAAGTAGAAAAGATTCTTGCCTCTTAGATATTTAAAGGGAAACTCTAGTACTACACTTAGTAGATCGGTTAAGGCAAGAACCCTAAATAGTACAACGCTACCAATTTTAAGAATGTACTATATTGCCTCTGAGAATTCTATAAAGAATTCCCCTATATAGCTAGACCACCTTGGCAATTACCGTAATAGCTAAAGGCTTATAAGGAGGATTACTTTGATAACGAACACCTAGATAATAATTTGCTAGTACTTAAAGGACAATGTGATCTAACTTGATCTAGGAGACGTTGTATATATATATAAACCTACTATAAGGTTGTAGGATAGCATTTTATCCTAGCTCCTTTATATACCTACTAGCCTAGATATAGCAACTTATATAGCCTAGTGAGCTATAGAGTAGATTTCTAGATCCTATAGAACTCAATTGTATAAACTTCGTAAAAAATAGGTTTATAAGCCGATTTGCCTAGTTACCAATAGCTAGTGGAGGACCGCAACGTATTTGTTGTGTAGGTACAACGTTTTTTCAAAGGGGGGGTAATATAACGGTATAGCACGCTAACCATCGTTATATAACTTGCGTATAGACCTGTCACGTGACCACCTACCTACGTAACTTCTCGAGTTGGTAGATTTGTAGGATTCGAGTCGACTTCTAGATTAAGAAGGAGGGGTTGACTTACTAATAAGGAAAAACGTACTAATAAGGCGAACCGCGTCTTACCCTGCAATGTATAGACTTTATAGCCCTACTGCAAATTGTCTATACGCACTACCCAAGGTATTTAGCACGGTTTTCTACCTATATATTGATAGTTTCCCTCTCTCTCCTTAGACTTGAAGTCTTCGTTAATCGAGGATCAATTCAGCTGCGAGCTATCTAGCACTTGTTTTGCCTTGCCGTGACAATAGTGTCCTTTATTAGTAGCGAAGTAATAGAGGCTTTTATACCCTATTTGGAGGAAGATGTAGCAGAGTCGATTACTAATCTTAACAAGTTGTTCAATTTCCTAGATAGATTTTATACTAATTCTACTAAGCTCTACTATATAAAGAACAATTTTATAGCTCTAAAGATAGGATCTATGCCCTACTATAAGTTCTTTACTAAATTTGTCTACCTTGCTACTAAGTCTAAGAAACCTAAGGACAAGTAGAAGGAGGAGTTCTATACTCGACTCTCCTAGAGCCTACGTTTCTAGATGGTAAGAGATTTAGTCAATTTGAATATTAGCTTTAACGACTTTATTTGCCTTGGTCACTAGTTCTCCTTACTTTAGGAAATAGCTAAGAAGGATTAGAAAGATAGAAAATCTAATTTACTAAGATCTAGACAACTAAGTAGAGGATTAGCTTTTATAAAGAAGAAAGAAAAGACCCTTTAGCTAGATAGCTCTAGTAGAGGCAAGGCTAAATTAGGATCTCCTAGACTTTTTTAGAAGGAGTATAATACTTTGAAAGAGGAAGGTAAGTGCTTCTATTGCTAGAAGACTAGTTATATAAAGGTATAGTGCCTAAAACGTATTGTAGCTACAATTAAGAAGATAAAGGTAGACTTTGAGAAGATAATGAACTTGGTTAAAGAAAATAAGACTAAGATGAGGAGAGTAGCGAAGTGGGGCCATGCAGGATGCAGAGACATGTGTATTGCTCCTCTTATGCAGGGTGGGAGGAGCACCGAGGTCTATATACATGTGTGGGCAGAGCTGACATGTGCCCCCTAAGCGCAGGGAGCTTGGCAAGTGGAGTTACGTGTGCACCAGCACGCGACATAAGACTACCAAATTAGAAAACTAAGAGCCCTAGGGAAAGTAGACTCTAGCTTAGGGCTAGATATTAAGTTAGCAGTTACTTAGGTAGACCTCTAGTAGCTTATAGGCGGTTAGAGCCTCTCCTTCCCTTGTACTTTAGCTATTAATGGAACTAGCATTACTATTACTATACTTGTTGACTCTAGAGTAAACGGTTATACCTTCTTTAATTAGACCTATATAAAGCGAATTGCTAAGAAACTTAGTATTAAGGGGATACTACTTAAGATCCTAATCTCTATAAAGGACTTCTAAGGCTAATTTATAGACCCTATTAACTTAATCCTAAGATTCGACTTCTAAATTAACAAGAGAATATAGAAGAATACCCTATTTCTAGCTCTTAATATAGGGAAGGAGCATTAGCTATTACTAGGCTAACAGTAGCTCATTTACTATAATATTCTACTAGATATTAGTCGATATTAATTGATCTAGCCTAAAGATAAACTATATAATCTAGAATAGAGTTATATCCTTAAGATTCTTTACAACTCCCTTGTTCTAAAGGCACTAAACTCTAAACACTAGAAGGATATTAAGCGGAGAGACTAAGCAATAGAGCATTAAGACTAGTATTAGAAGGCTTAGTAGTAGCTATAAATACTAAAGTGTAGAGAGTCACTTTCTAAACCTATACCTAATAAATTCTATTAATTGGTATAGCCTACTAAAGATCTAAAAATATATCGATTAGTATAACCTAAGGTAAGCCTAAGATTATACTAATAGTATAACTCGAAGTCTTTAAAATATATACTAATAGGCGTAGTTTTACTAAACCCCCTAAGAAAACCCTTTAGAAGGTATTGTTTAGAAGTATATAGGACGATAGCCTCTAGAAGATAGACTAGACATTGAAAGGCGAGGAATTTATTCCCCTAAGAACCTATACTCAACCTATAGTGCCTAAAGAAGAGGAGGAATAGGCTACCTCCTAGGTAGAAGAGGGCGAGCGACTATAGATTCTTAAGGACCTAATCAAAGCTATAGTTATCTCTATTATAGCCTTTAATAAAATGTTCTTTAAAGGGAACCGATAAGGAAATTCTATACTAGGATTTATTACAATTGTCTAGATCAACTAAGCTATTAAAGCTAAGAAGATTAGTAAACTCTCTAACAACGAGGACAAAGAGGTCTAAGCCTAAGTTAAGGAAACAATTGTAAAATACCTTTACTTTACTAAATTTACCGATATATTTTCGAAGAAAGAATCTAACGAGATGCCCCTAAAGTGTAAATACAACTATAAGATTAAACTTACTAGACTACTACCCTAGTAAGTGAGCCCTCTATACTCCTATACTCTTAATTAGCTAGAAACTATAAAGAAGTACCTAGTTAAGAACCTATAGAAGGGTTTTATCGAGCTAAGTACTACCTTATATAGCTCTCTTATACTCTTTGCTATTAAAGGAGATAGGACTTAGAGGTCCTATGTTAACTACTAAGCCTTAAATAAGGTTATTGTTAAGAACCGCTACCTATAACTCTACATTAACGAAACTTTATAATAACTAGGAAACACTAAAATCTTTACTAAGATCGATATCTAGTAAGCTTTCTACTAGATCCGACTTGCCTCTAGAAGCGAAGACCTTATAACCTTTTAAACCTACTATAGCCAATTCTACTATAAAGTTCTGCTATTTAGCCTATATAATAGACCTACTACCTTCTAGCGATTTGTCAATTCCTAGTTCTTTAAGTACCTCGATATATTTATAACCACCTATATCGATAACCTAATTATCTACTCTTAGAACAAGGAAAAGCACTGTAAATATATACAACTTGTCCTCTAGAAGCTATATAAAGCAGGTCTCTAGGCGGATATTAAGAAATACAAATTCTATACTACTAAGACTAAGTTTCTTAGGTTTATCGTTAGTATCGAAGGCGTCTAAGTAGACCTAAAGAAAATTAAGACAGTAGTTTCTTAGGACTAACCTACTATTGTACAAGGAGTATAAGCCTTCTTTAGATTCTATAATTTTTACTGCTAATTTGTCTATAAGTATAGAAGGATTATATAACCCCTATAGCGCTTAACTATTAAAGGAAAATCGTTTAAGTGGACTAAAGAGTGTAAAGAAGCCTTCTAAGAACTTAAAAGACGAATAACTAATACCCTACTCTTTAAGTACTACGACCCTACTAAGGAGAGCTAAATCGAAGTCGATATATTTAGTAGAGTCGTAGCTAGAGTCTTCTAGTAGAAATATAACAATAGTTAGTACCCTATTACATTCTTCTTAAAAACGATATCTAGATTAGAAAGCAATTACCTTATCTATAATAAGGAACTCCTTACTATTGTATATACTATTGAGGAATAGTACCTAATGCTACTTAGCCTCTAGTAGTAGTTCAATATCTTATTCGACTACTATACGTTATAATACTTTATATAGAAGAGGCTACTTAATATATAGTAAGCTAGATAGGCTAAGCTCCTCTCTGCCCTAGATTTTTAAATTGTCTACCGACCTAGTAAGTAGAACGCTATTGCCGATGCCCTATCCTATAAGGCTAAAGAGCTTGCCACCTAGAAGGAAGTCTAAGAAGCCTATTGTACCTAGATAGTTCTCCCTAAGAGCAAGCTAGACCTATAGATCTTAGAGGAATTAGAGTTGCCGCCTAAGGAGCCTACTAAATGCGACTTATAGTATATAGTCTATTAGATCGAAGCTAATAAATCTAAACTATCCTACCTACGACGACTCGAAGGATATAAACTAGTAGATACTATCTTTAAAGTAAACTAGGAAAGCAAGGCCCTAGAGAGTTTCTAAAAGCTCGTTCGCTAGAATAATACCGATTAGACCCTAAGTAATAGTAGCCTCCTACTAAAGGGAGAGAGGCTAATAGTCCTACCAAATAGCTATCTACGAACCTATCTATTAGCTAAGATCTACGACTAGATCTCTATAGCCTACCTAGGTAAGAATAAGATATAAGAGTTAGTCTAGAGACAATACTTCTAGCTAGGGCAAATAGGAGATATTAATAGGTTTGTCTAGAATTACTAGACCTACTAACGTTCTTATATACTCTACAATAAGCTACTAGGCCTCCTCAAGCCTCTAGAAGTTCCTATAAGACCTTAGCAATATATTACTATAGACTTTTATATAATACCTTAGAACAAGTTGGGCTATAACTAAGTCTTCGTTGTAGTAGACCACTTAGGGAAGTATAGTTACTTACTCCTCTATTATAAGACTACTATTGCTAAAGAGATAGTATAACTCTACTGCTAGTATATTTAGTGTACCTATAGAGCCCTAGAATCAATTACTTTAGACTAAGGCCCTTAGTTTATCTTAGTATTCTAGGACAAGTTCTATAAGATCTTTAGAATTAATCTATACCTCTCTTCTTTAGAGTACCCCTAGATAGATAAGTAGACTAAAATTATAAATCAATACCTTAACTAGTGTCTATACCTATTCGTTAACTATTTCTAAAACAATTAGTTAAAATTACTATCTACAATAGATTTTATTTAAACTATTTTACTCTACTTATCTATTAGCCTTGCCCTATTTAAAGTTGAGACTAGTATACTCCTCTAGATAATCTATAATTGGTAGAAGTATATTTAAGAGTTTAGTAGCGCTAAAGACAAGCTTGATTATACTAAAGCCTAGGAGGTGCTCTCTAGAATCAATTCTACTATCTAATTCGCTAGAGAAAGTATATAGAAAGCCTAAAAAGCCTAAAAGTAGTAAGTAGATAAGTATTAGTAACTAGAAGAGTTTAAAGTTAGCTAGGAGGTCTATATTATAAAGGGCTACTAGTAGATAAGCCAACTAAGTAATAAGCTTAATTACCTTGTTGCTAGGCCTTTTCCAATTATCGCTAAGAAGGGTTATTTCTATAAGCTAAAGCTACCTAAGACTTAGAAGATATATCTAGTGTTTACCCTAGTTCGACTTTAGAGGGTACTAAATGACTTATTACTAGGCTAGGAACCCTAGCCTAAGCTACTAATTGAGGTGGATAGCGAATTAGAATAGTAAGTCGAAAAGATTCTTATCTCTTAGATATTTAAAGGGAAACTCTAGTACTACGCTAAATAGATCAGTTAGGGTAAGGATCTTAAATAGTACGATGCTACTAATTTTAAGAATATACTATACTGCCTCTAGGAATTCTATAAATCATTCCCCTATATAGCTAGATTACTACGATGGTTACTACAATGGCTAAAGGCTTATAAGGAGGATTATTTCGATAATAAACATCTAGATAATAATCTACTAGTATCTGAAGGACAACACGATCCAACTTAATCTAGGAGACGTCGTATATATATATAAACCTACTATAAGGTCGTGGGATAACATTTTATCCTAGCTCCCTTGTATACCTACTAGCTTAGATATAGCAACTTGTATAGCCTAGTGGGCTATAGGGCAGATTTCCAAGTCCTGTGGAACTCAATTGTATAAGCTTTATAAAAAATAGGCTTATAAGCCGCTTTTTCTAATTACTAATAGCTAATGGAGGACTGCAATATATCCGTTGTATAGGTATAACGTTCTTTTGAGGGGGGGGTAATATAATAGCATAGTATACTAACTACCGTTATATAACTTATATATAGACCTATCACGTGACTACACGCCTATATAACTTCCTAAGTTGGTAGATTTATAGGATTTAAGTCGACTTCTAGATTAGGAAGGAAGGGTTAACTTGCTGATAAGGAAAAACGCGCTAATAAGGCAAACCACGTCTTACCCTTTAGCGTATAGACTTTATAGCCCTACTGCAAATTGTTTATACGCACTACCTAAGGTATTTTAGTACGGTTTTCCACCTATATATTGATAGTTTTCCTCTCTCTCCTTTTAGACTTGAAGTCTTCATCAATCGAGGATCAATTTAGCTGCGAGTCATCTAGCACTTGTTTTGCCTTGCTGTGACAGTATTAATTATAAAAGCTTATAAGGTTATACTATTATCCTATTTAGAAAGCTAATCGCCTAGCGAGCTAATAAGTAAAATATAATAACTATATTAACTATAGAAGTAGAGTTGTTAGCACTTATAAAGATAGCGAAAGAGGGTATATTCCTTTAATGCCTATTAGAGGCATTCGAGATCTATCTAAATAAAAAGATCTTATTGATCTAGTATAATAACAAATAGATAATCTGACTAATCAATGCTAAGATGCTTATACTATAGACAAAGCTAAAATATATTAATATTTATAACCACTAGCTACGCTAAGAAGCTTAAAACAAGAAAGTTAATATAGATTATATACCTTTGAACTAGATATTAGCTAACGGCTTAACGAAGACGCTAGAACCAAAGCCCTATAGGAAGTTTATAGAAATGCTCAATCTAGCAGATATCCAGGCCCTCATCGAGATCCACGCCCACTAGGCGGCGTAGAAGGAAGAAATATAGGGCTAGAAGAAGGCTCTAGCCGAGCCGAAGGTTCAGTTCGCGGTATAATACGTAGAATTAAGAAGGGTAGGCGTGCAAGGCTCAGTAGATCAAGGCGATAGGAGAAGGACCTCAACACTATAGAATTGCTAGATTAGGAAGGACGTAGTATTAGGAATAGCTTTATAGATTACTAGATTTGGCAGGCCAGAGCTAGAGGCTCGACCTAGGGGGGTGTGTCAGAACTAGTCTAGCCCGGAGTACCGGACCGGCCTACTGAGATTAGGATCCACCGGCTTAATGCCCAACTGCTGCCCAAGACTGGGCTCCTCAGGGGCCTCACTCCCACAATACACCATCTTCAACACCACGATTGATCCCAGTTGTATATATCGCTTGCGTCGTGATAGCTTCATTTTCCTAAGCCTACGCAGCGGTTCCAACAAGTAGTATGTATACCAAAATAAGCAAGTCTGCCGGATTGGCTGATGCAGCCCGGATGTTTGTTGTGGGTACGATGCTTCTTTCCCAGACGCCTCATGACATCGGGATTCGTTAGCGGGATGCAGAAAGAAGTGACGAGTACTCTAGGCAGCTAAACACGAGAGCAGGCAGGCAGGTTAGTTAGTTATGTCCTCATAGTTGTCCGCTGACTTCAATGATCTGCGGTGGTACGGATGTAGGCAGCTGTTATCTCCGGGATGTCCGTGTTATTAATATCGGGTCAGCAAAGAATGCTCAAAATCCATGTCCCCTCCTCCACGACAGACGCAGCGATCCTCATTCTTCCTCGATCCTCGCCAGCGTGTGCTATTGACAGTCATTCGGACTCCAGCGTCTCTTGCTCGCCACAAACCCACTGAGCGGTCCCATTGCTATGGCGTCTGCGCCCCAGCCGAAGATCGTCCTGGTGACGGGCGCCAACCAAGGGCTCGGCCACGCCGTCATCGAGGTTGGCGGCACGAGGTACCCGGACAACGTCTACATTCTCGGCAGCCGCGACCTCGACAAGGGCAAAGAAGCGGCCCGGAAGCTCGAGGAACTGGGGGTCAAGGCTCGCGTCGACGTCGTCCAGCTCGATGTCACCAACGACGAGCATATCGAGGCTGCCGTCCGGCACGTGGAGAAGACCTATGGCCGGCTCGACGGTACGCAGTTCCTCGGCCAATCTCCTACCACATGCATACAGCCGCCCACTCCCTCTCTTCTCTCCGCGGGTATGGCTTACACGTAATTATGCCACAGTCCTGGTGAACAACGCCGGCTTCCCCGGTGGCCGGGACCTGACCGAGGACGCGCCGGCGGCGAAAATCCGGGCCGTGTTCGGGGAGCTGCTGAACGTGCACATCACGTCGGTGGCGGTCATGACGTACGCGTTCCTGCCGCTTCTGCGGCGGGCGCCGGCGCCGAGGGTCATCAACGTGACGTCCGGGCTGGGCAGCATGACGCGGGTGCTGACGCCGGGGCTGCGCATGGGGCGCTTCCCGCCCTACGGCGCCTCCAAGGTCGGCATGAACGGCCTGACGGCGCACATGCAGGTCGTCGAGACCGAGCGGGCGGCGGCCGAGGCGGCCGAGGAGGGGAAGGAGTCGCGGGGCGCGCGCGTCCGCTTCTTCATCTCCAACCCGGGCGTGCTGAAGACGGCCTTCACCCACTTCCACCCGATGGGAAGGGCGCCGCAGCTGGGCGCCAAGTCCATCGTGGAGTTGATTGGCGACGACGAGGGCAAGTACGACGACCACATGCAGTGGGAGTGGGATTTGGAGGGAGACCAGATGAGAAAGGTCCCGTGGTAGCGGATACGGGATGTATGTATACTCAGCTGCGCACTGGTGGTACACTCATCCGGCCAGCCGGCCGGACTGGCGCTCGGTCCGTCTCTCACCTGTTCCTGGTCTCCAGCAGTCTTTTCCCCGGCTTAGTCAGCACTTGGCACTGTCCACTCGCCAGGCAGCCACTTGTTTGGAGCCTTGGTCTTGACGGGCTCATGTGTGCGTTGAGAGGGAGTGTACGGAATAACAGACGACGAGAATCGAGATATCTGGCGATCAAGTTCTGTTCTCCATGGATACGTTTGTTGTTGCCAGGTGGAGATGAAGATAGGTGTGTGGTTGGGAATTCATTACCACAGTAGTTTGTGGGTCCCCGCACACAGCTCCTGCATGAGAAAGCTTAATGTACGTACACGTGTAGTGTAGTGCAGTTAGCGTCGCCCCTGCAGGGGAATAGGGGAAAGTTGCTTTTGCGACGGCCCTGCAGGAACCAACCTGGAAGCACGGAGCCCCACAGTCTGGTTCTCTCCATCGTTTCAAAACATAAAACAGATGCTGCCAGCAGTGGCAACCCGTGAATTGAGTCAATTTAATGTGTGTCTCGTCCATAGGTGGGCAGTAAGCACCTAGTCCATAGAAAGGTCAGCTCGGTAAAGTACCAGGTAGGCATGGCAAGAGTCAGGTTCCTGTTGGCGTGTGGTCTCCGCCAGGAGAACTGCTTGGGCGTCCAGTGAGAACTGCGGTTCTCTCCGAGCCACTAACTTCCCCAAATTGATGAACCTAGAACACAGTGGGGCCGGCTGAGAAGATCCCTAAATTACCTACCCCGGCCCCCGACGGTCAGATTGCCCACACGGCACAGGCACACCGCACGCACACTCTTTACACGGTAGGGACGCGCTGTGCTCGCCGTGCTTCCCAACGGTGCCAGCACCAACCATTTTCCGCCACACCGCAGCACAGGTACTTCCGTACCTACTGTGTAATTTGAGCGAAATTGGTATTGCCCTGGCTGGCGGATGGATGGCGTCGACGGCGCTGCAGCCACCACAGCTTGTGTCACTCCATTCCCGCTGTTGCTTTTCCCGCTCCCTCCCGATCGCCGTGCTGGCCGAGAGCCGATCATGCCTGCCCCAGACACCGTCCGCCGGCACGGCAGGCGCAAACCTGACCTGAACATCGACACCTCGCCACCGCCGCCGCCGCCACCGCCGCGAGCCAGGGAGCGAGACCTGCAACGAGACAGACAGCGAGACGGGGGCAGAGCCGCCGAGGCCGTCCCGCAGACACCCACCGGCCTCCTGCCGCCCACGCCGTCCGAGGACAGCGTCAGCGATTCTCCGCCCGCCCGCCCGCGAGCGCCGCAGGGGAGGGATCCCGCCGACATTGAGACATTCCTCGAGGGTCTTACCCCCGTCGACATCCCGATCGACATGACCGATAAAGATATCGACCGCCCCGAACCACACCGCCCCGGCCTGCGGGACTCGCACGACCTCTCGCTCCCCCCCCGTCAGGTCACCCGCGACTCGCTCGTCGCGAACATGCTGCTTTCGCTCGATCAACTCTCAATGGGTCAGATTGGCACGACTTACGGCCCTTCCAGGTCTAGCTACGACGAGTCGGCCATCTACCGTACCCCGTTCAGCGAGGACGCACGGGCGATGACGTTCACCTCGAGATCGGGCCGCGCCAACGGACACGGATACTCGTACAGCTCCGACTTCGAGGGCGCCGATGACGCGAGCAGGATATCGTCGCGGGGACGCCGCAGCAACAGCAGCTCCGGGTACCAGCCCGGCCTGGGCCGCATCAATAGCATGCGCGAGACCTCGCAGAGGAGCCCGGCGCGGCCGCTGCACTCCAGGGGCGGCAAGGGTAGCAAGAGCAGCAGCACGGCCAGCGTCGACGCAGGCTATGCCCAGGTCCTGAGTAGCCAGCGCTGGGCCAGGGGCTTTGGGGGCAGGTCGTCCAGCTTTGACGGCGAGCCGCGCCCGTCGCCCGCCCCCTGGCAGGTCGAGTTCGCGAGCTCCTTCTTCAACGACGCATACGATGCCGCCCCGACCCCTACAGTCCCAGCAGGCCCGCGGAAGCTGACCACGGCGCCGTCCATGCCCGTCATGCCGCCTCCCGAGCCGAAGCCGGTTCCCAAATCACCTACGAGGGGAGCTGCTCCTGAGCGTCGCCGCAGCACCCGGTCTTCCAGGAGCGCGACGGTCGGCCGCAAGGCCGAGCCCAAGTTCAACGCAGCACGCGACGCGCCGCCTCTGCCCGTCTTTGACCTCGACTCCGCCCCTGCGCCGCATGTTGGGTACGAGAAGACAAAGGAGCCCGTCCCAGTGCCGCCGGCGAATGCGGCCCCTCAGCCCAAAGAGAAGCAGGGCTTTTTCAGGAGGATGTTCGGGTCGTCAAAGTCGGCCGTGACCAGCAGCTCATCGTCGCCTCAGGTCTCGGCCTTCTCACAACAACAGAAATCTTCCACTCCGCCGTCCCGCGAGTCCCACCAATCGGCCACCCACACGCTGCAAAAGAAGACCTCGTCCTTCTTCCGGAGACGGAAGTACTCCATCACCGATTCTGAGCCGCCACCGGTGCCGGCCTTGCCGCTGGCCCCTGCTGTCAAGCTGCCTTTGGACAGGTTAGACGTGCTGGCTGGAAAGGCGGAGCCTAGTCCCATTACCAGCCTCCGGCGGGCTATGGACCCATTCCTGCAAGACAGCAGCTCGGCCTCCGCCGCTCCGGAGAATCCTGCGGATACTCCGTTGCCCTCGGTTGAGAGCCCCCACGACCCCCATCAGGAGAAGACCACCGAGCGAGCTGCCGCCGAAAATGACGAAGACCGCGCGCCCAGAGGTTTCTCGCCCGATTACGAGCCGAGCCCGAAGGCCGTCATCCGCAAGGTCGATCCCGAGACCGTCACGCCAGGATCACGCCCGGTCGCTACACCGAGCCGGCAACCTGATGAGTACCCTGCTGGATCCCCGCCCAAGTCATTCCTTAGGGACAACAGCGACAGCGAGGACAGCCCGGTGCGGCAACGGAAGGCGCCGCGCTCGGAGCCTCGAGAGAAGAACCTCAGACCGGGACCGCAGCCAGACGGCCGGACGCGGTCCCCTTCCCCAGTCGTGTCGAAATCGAAGAGCGTCCCCAACCTGAATAAGGCTAGGGAAGAGGCTCGGTTGTCATCGCGGCCGGACTCTAAGCGGTCGCCCTCTGCTCGAAACGATCGGGGTGATTCCAGCGCACTTAGTCCAGAGGCGGGTGCTGAGCCTAGGTACAAACACAGCGTGCCGAGTCTCCGAGTTGACAGTGCCGAGCCCAGTCCGAACGGCATGGGGACGGGCGAGTCGATCAACCAGTCAGCGAAGTCCATTGATGAGCCCGAAATCATAGTGGGGGACCCTACCGAGGATGATCGCCAAAAGGCGCAGAAGATTTTCGACGGCAATGAGGATTTCATCCAAAAGGACCGGGCCGCCGCTTGGATGGGCGAAGAGGGGATTGTGCGGCAGCGGACCCTGCGCGCCTACATGGAGCTCTACGACTTCGAGGGCCAGAGCATATTGGCCAGTATGCGCCAGGTTTGCCAGCGGCTGCTGCTGCGAGCCGAAACGCAACAGCTCGACCGCATCTTGGTGGCCTTTTCGAAGCGGTGGTGTGAATGTAACGCCAACCACGGCTTCAAGTCGACAGGTAAGGGCTTCCTTCCCCCGGGCGTTCCCGAGGCCGCATCGACCATAGCTAACCTGTCAGACGTCATTCACACGATATGCTACTCCATCATCCTGCTCAACACCGACCTGCACATGGCCGATATTGAGCACAAGATGACCAGGAGCCAGTTCATCAAGAACACCATGACCACCATCAGGCAGGCCCTCCAGGAGTCGGCCCCTGATGCGTTCAACCGGCCGAGCATTCTACCGGGCAAGGCGACTCTAGGTGCTGATGGCGAGGGACGCACGTCGGAGGACTCGAAGCACAACAGCTTCCGCGCTTCGTTCAAACCTCCGCCGAGGCCGGGCTCCGCCCTTGGCACTTTCTCCGACCAAACCCCAGGCGACAGCTGTGGCCCCCTTGTCAAGGCGCCGTTCGATGGCCCGCTCCGGGCCTGGGAAGCCCAGGTCGAGCTCGTGCTCAAGGACATTTACGCCTCGATCCGCGACGAACGCCTGCCGCTGTTCGGCGCCGAGCCGGCGGCTCCGCAAACCCCGGGGGGCCTCTCGGTCATGGGCGTGCTCAAGCGCACGCCAAGCGTGCTGAGCAAGGCACCATCAGAGGGTGTGGCGTCCACTCGCGGCAGGGTGCCCGAAGCGGCCAAGGCAAGCTCTTCGCGGTGGAACTCCAAGAGCCGCTCGCGGCCGAGGGGATTCAACAACGGCTTCTCGTCTAGTAGGACGAGCTTGGAGGATGGCAACTCGGTTTGGACCCCGACCGATTCCTCCGCGACGTGGAGCAAGCTCTCGCTCGGGCGCACGCACACGTCCATGTCGATGGATTCCTTCGGTTCGTCGTACCCGCGCGGCGACTTCCAGCAGTCCATCGGGTTCGCGAACGCGCTGAGCCAGGCTATCATCCGCGAGGACAGCGCTCTCGAGACGCTTAAGGACGAGATCAAGAACGAGCAGCTGCTAGACGACGAGTCCCTGGAGCTGGAGGGACCGCCGTGGGTCAAGGAGGGCATCGTCACGCACAAGCACCACCTGGACGGCATCGACAGGAAGGCCAAGGGCCGCAACTGGGTCGAGGTCTTTGCCGTCGTCCAGAAGGGCCAGCTGAGCCTGTTCTCCTTCTCTCCAAACAAGTCTCTGCGCAACAAGGCCAGACGCGGGCTCGGCAGCACCGCGCTCCTGCCGAAGGGCGCCGTGGTCGGCGGCGGCAACTGGCAGGACAACGCGACCAACCTCGGGACCTTCTCGCTACGCCAGACCCTGGCCACCGCGCTGCCCCCGCCGGGCTACTCGCGGACCCGTCCGTACGTCTGGGCCCTCTCGCTCCCCACCGGCGCCGTGCACCTGTTCCAGGTCGGCACACCCGAGATCTGCAGGGAATTCGTCAGCACGGCCAACTACTGGAGCGCCCGCCTCAGCACGCACCCGCTGGTCGGCGGCATCTCCAACATCGAATACGGCTGGAGCGAGGCTCTCATCAACAGTGCGTCGACCAACGCCGCCCACCACCCCGCCAACGACAGCGCCGCCAGCATCGTCGGCGGCCGCCCGCCGAGCAGCACCAAGGGCCACTCCCGGCCGGGCAGCGCCGCCAACGCCGCCTCGGTCGCCGCCGCCGGCGTCGGCCGCTCGTCCATGCAGTCAGGCCGCTCGATGCGCTCCGCCTCCTTCGACTTCGCCGTGCGCCCGGGATCCGGCAGCTCCGGCGTCCTCGGCGGCGGCGGCGGCAGCACCCTCCCGCGCCACCACGCGCACCCCCACCACAGCAGCGCGCACCCGCACCACGGCCGCCTCCCCGGCGACCGCGTGCACATCGCGGACTGGACGCCGCCGACGCCGTCGATGCGGCCGTCGCCGCTCGCCGAGGCGGACCAGCTCGAGTCGCTGCTCGGGTACGTGCGCGCGCTCGAGGCCGAGCTGCAGGCGCACAACGCGCTGCGCTCGCCCATGCTGGGCGCCTTCTCGCCCCGCTCGCCCAACGCCGCCCGCGCCATGGCCAACTGGGAGCGCAAGAGCGAGTACCTCCTCCGCGAGATCGTCAAGTTCCGCACCTACGTCGACGCCCTCCGCCACGCCGAGGCCCGCCGCCGCGAGATCTACCGCGAGCGCGAGACCGCCCGCCGCGCCGCCCGCGGCGAGGAGGTCCGTGATGTCGGCGAGAGCGAGGATGAGGATGAGCGCGAGCATGAGCGGGAGGGTGAGCATGAGCATGAGCATGACCGGGATGGAGAGCAGCAGCGGGAGCGGGAGCTGGAGGGAGGTGAGGATGGGCAGGGGGAAGGGGGAAGAGGCGGGCTGGAGATTACCGTTGGAGAGTGAACGTTTTTGTGTTTGAGTCATGTGAGGCGGGGCGGTGTTGGTTTTGTCTGTGGCGACGAACCAACCCGTTTTGCGGTGGTTGAACCAACCTGTTTTGTGGTGGTTAACTGTTGGCTGATCGATCCTGGCTCACATACCAACCGATACGGAGGGGTTTGGAGGGAGTTTGCCGACGACGAACGGTGACCGAGAACTGTCCTGGCTGTGGCATGCACGGTTACGACGGGTATTAATAGCTCCAGTGAGCAGCGGTGGAGGAAAGAGTCTGAGTGACGGCTGAAGCTGTGTGCTTGGATGGATGGATCTGACTGCTGCCTGCTTGTGTCACGCTCGGCGCCGGGACGTGAGGTGTCAGTCAGTCAGTCCAGGGGGTAATCTTTTGAGGGGTGTTTTGTCGTGTTGAAAGAGGAGGGATCGATCGGGTTGTGGATGACGCCATGACTGATAGAGTTTTGTTTTGTGTTTGTTTGTGTTTGTTTGTGTTTTGGTTACGAAAGCCTGTTGGCGGTGAAGTTGGAGAGCTCGACGCTAGTTCCTTTTCCTTCCTTTTTTCTTTTCTTATTCGTTCATCTTTGCTCTCCACGTCTATATTAGTTCTCCATACATGAGCAAGCGCGGCGGACTTGGTCACACGTGGCACGACAGAGCACGACACAGCACAGTACGGCACGGCGCGTGATTCCTGTTGGTAGAGCGTTCATTCACGTTTCTTTCACTTTGTCTGCTGATGTTGGTAGCCTTTACGAGAGGAGCTACTGCTACGTTGGAAGTCGGTGTAGGGTGTAATCTTAGATGAGAAGAGCTGGGAAAGGGGGGTGTACAGTAATGCGGATAGCTAACATGTCTTCTACTTCTTCAGCTGCTTGGGACCTCTCCTGATTTCGCCGCCCTCTCTTCGTGTACCTACTCTCTTCTGTTAACCGTCCTCTCCTGGTTTAACCATCCTGATCTGAGTATTCCCTTCTGATCTGACTCTCCCTCTGACTTGTTCCTGATCTTTGTGCTGCATTCGTCTTGTGCGTTTCCTCTAATGTGAAGGCATGGGATAACAAATCCGGAAATTCCCTTCCCCGGCCTGGCGGCTCTTGCAAGTCTTGTAAGTTTAGATGGGCTGCTGTGTAGCTCTTGCTGCCAAACTAGTAGATACCTACTGAAACAGGTTGAGTAGCTACCTGACGGACCGACCGGTCTCACTGCTGGCTGCACTGCTGGCTGCACTGCAGCAGCAAGACAGGCGACTAGGCCTGAACAAGTCCGTCCAGATTAGGCATCAGGATCTAGGTCCTGATAGTAGTGTGTCGACAGAACCGTATACTCTGAACCCCCTTGATGGTCAGTCATGCTGTCGTTGCTGAAGCCGTTGACTCCTGTATCCTGCTTCAACTGCCAAGATGTCTGTTGCCTTCTCTCCGCGAGTGGGTTCTCCCCCCTGATGATAGGTGGTAGGGCACGCACAAGACATTTGCGGAAGGGAAGTTATTACAGTGAAGCTAAGGACATCCTTGTAGACAGACCCTTGTCATTGAACTAAGACTCAGGGCTCAATGGCCAGCGACATCAACCCTGTCCATAAAGAGCCCTAGCAATGCTGCTATCATACTCGTACAAAGGATGATGACAGCGCCTCAAAGTAAGAGTACACAAATATACTGCCTCGCCATAAACTTGGACACCTGCTCCGACTACCAAGAACCGCAGTACCGTGGTCCCAGACAGGAGAGAACGCAAGCCAGCTGATACAGGCTAACCCTTGACAACCCATTGAGCATTTCCCAACCCGCATGGTATACTATCAATAAGCCAGAGCCGTAACAATCCGCTGCGCGAGACCCCGAAACTCCTTCGCAGAGAACATGCCCATGCTTACAACCCGCCCAGAACAGAAGAACATAATCCTGCTCATAAGCATCATCACAAGCAGCAACACACCGACGACCCCCATCCTCAACCGCTTCGATTTCAGCCCCTTTGTACCAGCAGCCCCGCCTGCACCGCCGTACTTCCCCAGCCAACCCATCACCCGCTTCATATGCAGGAACAAGCGCCCCATCCCCGCCTTAGTCTTCTTGCCGCCCTTACTTCCACCCCGATGCCAACCCAAAACCAACCACCACCACCAGCAGCAACAGCAGCAGCAGCTCCTCCACCTCCGATGCGCGACAGCGGTAGCGGCAGCGACAGCGACGCGGGCGCCTACCTGCCCGCCGCGCGCCTGCGCTCGCGCTCGCGCTCGAGGTTCTCGCGCAGCGCCGCATTCTCGCTCTCGCTGGCGGTGAGGCGCTTGAGCGCCTCGCCGCGGTCGAGCAGGCGGCCCTCGCGCTCGGCCTTGAGCTTGTGCTCGAGGTCGCGCAGGCGCAGCATCCACTTGTTGTCCATGCTGCCCCCGCCGCCGCTGCTGCTGCCTCCCGCGCCTGTGCTCCCGCTGGCGTTGGAGCTGGCGCTGGCGTTGTTGGTGTTGGTGCCGGACGCGGCTGTGGATGTGGTGATGGCCGTGGAGGTGGCGGCTGACGCGCTGGTTCTTTCTCGGTCGTGTCCTCCCTTGCTTGCTTGGGGCTGGCTTGGTTGTGGTAGCGAGCCCGTGATGGTGTCGTCGTCTTCGGTGGCAGCAGGGTCGCCGCCACCTCGGGGCGTGGCCGGGCTGCCGCCCCTCGAGCGCGAAAGCATGGCCACCTCGTCCGCCGCGGCCAGGCTCTGTCGGCTGGGGTGAGGGTGGTAGTGGTAGTGCGATGACGAGCTCCGCGTCGGCGTGGCCATCTTGCCCAGGCCGCTGCTCTTGCTGCCGGACTTCGGGATCTTGCTGCTCCTGTCCTTCGCCTTGGGCCCTGTTGGAACCAACGGCGACGGGCTGCCGCCGGGCGATTCCGGCCCGTTATGGTCGGCCGAGGCGGCGTACGCCGCTCGTCGGGCTTCGGCGGCGGCGCGCAGCGTGTGGTTCTCGATTTTGAGTTGGCGGTAGGCGTCCTCGAGCCGGGCGAGTCTGGCCTGCGTCTCGGTGAGGGTGTGCGAGTGAGTGCTCAGCTGGCCCGTGGCGATGCCGTTGCGCACGATGGCCTCGAGACGGTCGAGCTTCTTGGTCCGCTGCTCGAGATGGTTCTCGAGCGTCTGGTATTCCCTCCAGAGGTCCTTCTCAACGCTCTTGATCTTGCCCTGGAAGCTGCCAACCATTGTCTCGATGGTCTTGACGGCGGCGAGGAGGTTCTTACTGAAGCCCGGCAGCATGGTCGCCACGGATTCCAGGCTGGGCAGCGCACGCCCGTTGATGAGGCTGTTATCATGGGCCCAGTCGGTGCCGCACAGCGCCGAGAGGCGCGTCCACAGGACGAGGAGCAGGTTGTTGCGCTCGGTGAGCTGCTCCTTGAAGGTGTTCTCGAGCTGCGAGAGGCGCTTCTTATCTTGCGACTTCATCTGTTCGAGCTCCATGATGCGCTGGTCCTGCGAGCTCACCGTGCGGGTGATGTGCTGGTGTGTCTTCTGGAAGGTCTCGAACTGGTGCTTGACGTTGCGGTGAGCCTGCCGTTCCTTATCCAGCATCTCCGCCAGCTTGCGAGACTCGAGCGCGTGCGACTCGAGCAGGGCGTCGCGCTGCTTGATCATGCGGTCCTTCTCGGCGAGGGATGACTTGGTGGCATCGAGGTCGCGGACCGTGTTCTCCAGATCGCGTTGGAGTTTCGCGATGGACTGGAAGGTCAGCATCCGAGCCGTCTCTATATCGCTCGGCTCGGGCAAACTTACCTTGAGCAGGCTAGACCTAGTACCGTTCAAGTCGCCCAGCGCCTCCCGCAGGTTGTTCTCCAGCTCGAGCAACCTCTCCTTCCACTCGGTCGCCTCCACCTCCCGACTCGTCAGGCTCTTGCGCAGCCTCCTGGCCTCGTCCTTGGCCGCCGACGCCTCCCGGTTCAGCTCGTTCACGAACTGCTGCACCTCCTCCTTCTCACGGTTCGCGACGATCTCGCGCTGCCGCCTCTCGGCAGCGAGCCGCTGTTCCAGCTCCTTGGCGCGTTCCTTCTCCTCCCGCAGAGACTGCTCTGCGTTGGCGAGCGCCGCCTCGAGGTCGCCGATCCGGATCTTGTCGCTTTCCTGCTCCTCCCGGAGGAAGGCGATCTCGCCCTGGCTCGACTCCTGCTGCACCGACAAACGGTTGGCCTTGTCGTTTGCCTCGAGCAGCTTCGCCTCCAGGTCCTCGAGCTCCTTGTTCGCGTCGCTGAGTTCCTGCTCGAGCTGCTTTATCCTGCGCAGCTTGGCCTCCTGCTCGTCCTCCAGCCGGACGAGCGCCTCGCTCATCTTGCGCATCTCGCCTTGCAGGGCGTCGAAGTTCTCGGTGCGGTCGTTCAGGTCGAGCTGCAACCGCTCGATTTCGGCGGTGCGCTGGTCCGCCTCACCCTCGAGCGCGTCGATCTCCTCCTGCGCTTCCTTCCGTAGCGCCTCGAATTCGTTCTCGAGGTTGGCATGCTCCTGCAGGGCCTCGTCCCGCTCGGCCTGCAGCGCCATCAGGTCGCTCATGGCCGTCTCGAGATCGTCTTGCAGCGCGGCCACCAGCTCCTCGGCCTGCCTCTTGGCCTCGATAGCCGCCTCGAAATCCGCCATGCAGGCGTTCAGCTCGCGCTGGAGGTCCTGGTTCTGCAGCTTGAGGTCGTTGTTCTTATCGCGCAGCTCGGCCAACTTGTTCTCGAGTTCCTCCAGGTCGGCGTCGTCGACGGCAGTGTTCGTCCCCCGCGTGCCGCCGCTGGCCCTCGATTGCGACCGCTCGTGCACGCCCGCGCGAGAGGCCGACCGCTCCAGGAGGCTGTCGATGGTAGAGGGCGCGGGAGCACCGCGGCGCTGTGCCATCTTGAGGTCCTCGATCTCCTGGTAGAGCCGCTCCTTCTCCCGGTTCCGCGAGGTCAGCATCGAGGTCTGGGCTCCGACTTCGCGCCGGAGCTCGGCGTTTTCGTGGCGCAGCTGCTCGCTCTCTCGCCGCAGCTCCTCGACCAGCGTGCTGCTGACGCTGAGTGTTGCGTGGCCGTCGGCGTCTCCCAAGACGGACGTTCCTGACCGACCGGGAGATGACGGCCGATCGCGTGGTTTCTTGGTGATGTTGTAGATGTTTGTCGTGTGATGCATCGGCCCGACGGCTGAATGTGCTGCGAGTTCCTGCTTCAAACGGAAGATCTCGTCCCGCAGGCGGCGGTTGTCTTCGTCGCTCTGCTCCCTCCTAGCGGTCTCCTGCTCGAGCAGGTCCTTCCAGACGTCGGCTTCTTCCTGCCGCTCGAAATCCTCGCCCAACCGTTCGCCCGTCTTTTCCCCAAGCGTCCGCACGACCTCGGCCATGCGGCGCTTCTCGGCCTCCTTGTTCAGGTTTTCTTTCCTGAGCCGCTCAATCTCGGTGACGTACTCCTCCACCTGTTCCCGGAGGTAGATCAGCTCCTCCTCTCTTTCTTGCGCCTCCTGGTCGTAGGCGGCGCTCTGCTCGTCGTCCGACTGGCCGCTCCTCGCCGTCCCCGGGCGCTCCTCCTCGTCCTTGAGCTGCTTTTCGAGCTCCTTGACTCGCCGGCGCAGGACTTTGTTATCACGCTGCAGCACGGCCAGGCCTGTTTTGAGCTCGACATTCTCCGAGATCATCTCCTTAATGCCTTCTTCAGAGAGCTTGTCGAGGCGGTCGCTCAAAAACATGACCTTGAGCTTCAGGTCAAAGTTCTCCTTGCTGAGGCGCTCGATGGTGCTGCTCTGCTCCTTGAGTGTCAGGCTTCGGCCGTGCCGGCTCGCAGTGGAGGTTCCAAAGCCGCCAGCATCGGAAGTACCGGGCCGCGCCGGGGTTACCAGCCCCCCTCTGTTCTTGTACTCCTTCGCCAGCGATTCTGGGACTTGCACATCCCTGACGTGACGGGCAATAACCGTATCAGTCGGGGCGGCAAGCGCCGCAGCTTTGGTTGGCTTTGGAGTTTGAAGTATCGCGCGGTCCGGCCCGCGGCGCGAGTCAGACTGGGGCGATATGCTGCCGTCAACCTCGTCCAGGGTCTCAAGCTGGCGGAAGACGGGACCGGATGAGTCGTGGAGATCTTCAATGCCACTAGCCATGCTTCCCATGCTTATGGAGCGAGACAGGGGGTTGTTGAAAGACCGCGGCATTCCTGAGGACGGCACGGCGCCGCCCGATTGGAGCGCATAGTCGGCGCCCATACCCACGGTGACGTCGCTATCCGGGTCCGTATGTAGGGACGAGACGGAGGAACGCTGGCTGCCTATCCGACTGCGCAGGAATCGTGGCCGCTTGGCGGCCTTGAGGGCCTGTCCAGGGGTGTGCCCTGCGTCAGCAGCCGCTCGCTCTCGGCTTTCGTCCCGGCTCGCCGTCGAAAGGGAGGCACTAGAATCGGGGTGCAATAGAGAATCGTCGACTGGTTGGTCTGGGGCATGCTGCTCGACGGGGGAGTCCGCACGCTCGCGACTAGGCTCACTCCGAACTGACGCTGCCTGTGATAGGGCTTGAGAAATCGACCTCACTGTTGCCGCGGCTGTTGGCGAGGAGGAAAATGTCTCTAGTGACGCCGTGCCGTTGCCGACGTCGTCTGTGGAGTTATCTTGACCAGGCAGCTGAGGACTCGACTCTCGGGCATTATGCGGCGTGCTGGTCGTGGAGCGGCTCAGGGTTGGCAGCACTTGTGACTGGTCAACGGCAGAGGAGTCGTCTGCGTTCGGGGCGAACCGCGGCGGCGCTGGCTTCTTGGAGGGTGAGTCGAAGAGAAAGGTGTCGTCGAGGCCGTTGTTGGAGGCTGGGAGGGGCGAGGGGGCAGCAGAGAAGCTCGACTCGATGTCTTGCAGGTGTTGGCGGACAATGATCTCGGCCTGGGAGTCCGAGTGTCTCAGGTTCATGCTCGGGCTCTCGAGGTAGCTGCTCTCGGGCGCAGCGAGCGCAGCGGCAGGAGGGTGGAGCGGCGGGATGTTTTCGGCCTTGACGGCAGCGACGTCGGTGGCAGGGCGCTTCTCGTCGGCGTGCTGTTTTGTGGGGGACGCGGCATCGTCGTCTGGGTCAATTTTGCAAGCCGTGGACGGGCGGGAAACGGGCTCGTGGCCCTCTTGGAGGTTGTCCATTTTGGGGAGTTGAACCTCGCTCGCTATTGGGCTCGGAAAGCGCAGCTTTGGGTAGTCGAGGCACTGAATCTGGACACCAACGATTGGACGCCTCGTTGGGGCGTGCAGTCGTCAGTGTTGTCGGGGAGGTTAATCGTATGTGGATTGTGAAATCGCATGCGGAGCTGCATCGCATTCTCAAGCCCGGTACGTGTATGGCAGCCACATTTGCCGTTGGTGTCTGTCGCCGAGTTTGAGCGTTTGGGTTGTTGCTCCTGGATCCGGTGCTGTGTTGTTGCTTGCTCCTGCAAGATGCGGCGGTCCAGAGCGGGCCAAGTCGTCCCATGAGACCCAAAAATCTCCAGGGAGCAGTCGCTCCTAGCCCGGAGGCCCGTGCGCAGCCCCACAGGCGTTGCTACAACACCCACGCTGCCATGTGCGCCACGGTCCAGCCCTCCAATGAAGGCATGTGCCGAACGTCAATGAGACAGCGAGGCTGTAGCACAGACGGACGAGGGGATGCGGTATGTATTCGGGACCAGTCTTGCTGCAAACTGTCGGATTTATGGGCAACTCGCCGTCTCTCAATCACTAAGTGCCTAGTACCTGCCAAGCTACCTAGCGAATGGAAACAGGAAAGCAACGACGAAGGATTCGCCGAGAAAAAAAAAAAAAAAAAAAAAAAAAAAAAAAAAAAAAAAAAAAAAAAAAAAGAATAGAAAATGCCCAACCTGCAAAGCCCTTCTGCGATTCCGTTACCGACTACCTATTGACGTTGGAAACAAACCTGCTTGCGCATCCACTTATCTGTGGAAATTTAGCCCTGCGCTTCGTTCAATCACCAGTGGTTCGGGCATCGAGTGGACATACGTTACGGCAGTTATAGCAGTACCGACTCACGTCGTTTGTATATCCAGCGCACTCGCTCGGATCCTTGCACAAGGTACTGCCCCAAACACATTGGCACCACATCACTCGGAAGTAAGTCGCTCGGGGGCGCCTCCTGACGCCGTCGTTCACCTCCACGTAGTGCCAGCCTGGGTCCGAGGATATCGTCGTGCCGGAAGTCGTGCCGGAAGTCGCGCCAGAAATCGTGCCAGAAGTCGTGCTGGCCGCCGAGGAGGCGTCATTCACGCCAGTGCCATTCACACTAGTGCTTGTGTAGCTGGTACTGGCGGTGGTCCCGTTGCAGTAGCCATCCTGGTAGCTGGTGTCAGCAGTGGGAGCATGTCCATATCTCGCCGCCATGAGTGAGAACCGGTCCATAGAAACAAAAATGGATGAACCCACGCAGCTATCGCAGTAGGTTTTCCCGGCTGTCGTGATCTCGCCCCGGCAGGTATATGGCAACCTGCATCCGGATTGGCGTTTGCAATAGCACTGGTCGTTTGGCATTGCGGTGTTGGGAAAGGACCGTCGAAGAGGAGATCTTGACAGAGGGTGGCCTTGTGTGCAAGAGTCCACTTTTGTGTAAGAAACGAGTATGTGCGGATGCGAGAATCAAACTCTGTTTCCGGGGTTCCAACGTCAAGTCGGATAGGACGTGTTGTGCTTCTACTTCCAAGCGTGGAGACTCCTGGGTGGGAAGGCTGCCATTTATGAACGCCGCTCGCCGAGGCCACGCAACATCCAATACACGAAGTGCAACACCTATGACAAGTCACTGACCACGAGGTACTTTCCTGGGTCTACATGACTCCGAGAGGGAACAAGATGGAATGAGCCCCGAGGTCTTATAGCCCCCAATGGCCAAGGGGCACTTTTCCTTTCCCGAAGTCAGCTGATAGGTGGTGCCAGATTGCCGGTTTACTATTTAGTCTGCGCCTACTTGTATGGGCCTTTCACAGGGAACCAATGGGCACAATAATAGCATACAAAGCCCTTCATGAAGAAGCGAAATACAAAAACCAAGGCAGCCAGGCCGACGCCAACACAATGCTTTCCGTGCTTTGTCGCACACACCCGAAGAGCCGTCACTAGTCTCGTTGGCAAGACGAAAGGCCCCGTAAAGCAACGCGGTCTGAAACTAGTGGATTTGACATCCGTCTAGGATTTTGCTCATGAGGAGCAGAGGACTGACTACATGGTTAGTTTACCAGCCGGCCACTTACCGCCAACGCTTGGAGCCGTCCGTCCTCAACCTTGATGGCCAGAAGAACCCTTACACATATTCCGCTGCCACTCCTTCCTCGCCGCTGGCGGTACCAGTCCGGTCATCTCGGTCCGCTCCACCCGCCACAAATACGCATACATAAGGTGCAGTTTCCGATCGCCGCGTTGACTGAGCCGCTAGCGCTTGTAAGCGAACCCCCTGCATTGTCCTCAAAGGTTCCATGCGTTCCGCTTCTATGTAGCACAACCCAGCTAGGAGGGACACCTGGCCCCCTGAGTAGGGTTACCAAAACTCATCAGCCACACCCGTGACCATTTCAGCATAAACTGAACCAACAGCACACCATAAAACACCGGGCTCGACCAAACACGGTGGCAGTGACAGGCAGACAGACCGCCCCCGCCCCCCCCTCCTCCCCTTTCTCCCAAAAAGTTCCCATCTAACCGGGCCAACTTATCGCCCCTGGGTCCCAGGGCATCATAGTCGCTGTCAACGTCGTGAAAATAGAGTTCGGGTCACCTTTCATATGATTGCCCCTTTTCAAGCTTGACTGCTTGTGCCTCACGGGCTAAACCCGTTGCCCAATTAATTGAAGCGTGACCCAACCGGTGCTGTAAGCAGCCAAGACCCCCGGAAAAAGCAAATGCGTTACTGTCCGGTCCATTCTACGCGTGCAAGAAGGGAGTAGCAAGCCTATGATGTGCAACAGTTCATGGCGACCTACGAGAAAACACGGACAAGGCGTGTGGTGATGATATTGCCCTCGCCGCGACGCCAACCCTTCCACGGCGCTTACAGTGCCGAAATGCTAACCCCGCCGCGATGTGACGGGGCCAGATGGCTCATTTGGGCGATTGGGATGGCTCGGGGCTCCAGATCGTGGACAATTCAGGGAGGCGACGGCCGACGTCGCTAGAGGGAGTCGAGCTGCGGGACGAAGGCCGGATGCGCGGCAACTTCAGGCTCGCGTCTGTGAATGTTGTCCATGAACCGCATTGGGCTCCCTTAGAAAACGCGAAGTATACACATCACGGTGACAGTGTCAGGCTTCATGAACCACGCAGAAGAGCACTTGTCTTGGAGGTGGCCTCAGAAGTGAAGGGCGAGCGTACATGGCACATTGTACAGAGCATCTCAGACCAACAAGAGGTGCGGCGCTTGCAGAGTTCTGGGGCCTTGCAGTAGGGTAGGTTCTGGCAGGAGCAATAACAATGCGGTCTGGCATCTGGCCCTGTACATATAGGTCCGGTAGGCGCTGTCTTTCGGTCGGTAGTGGGCGGTTCAGTAGAGGTGCCGCAGGGTTTCTGTGACGACATATCTAAGACGTACGCACACTCAGACGGCGCGTCTCAAGCTTAATCAAGTAAGCCAGGATCGGTGGGCAGGCAACTTCACTTTGTCGTAGTCGATGCGTGAAGCGCTTGAGGAAGGGTGATACTTAGGGGGGCAAGGGGCTTTATTAGTGCATGTGAACTGGCGGCATTAGGTTGCACCATACTACCTGTATGATGCATGCCATGTGATTTCTGACGTGTTACTGCCAGGAACTGGCAATGCGTGAGACTGGGAATTTGTGGAGGTCGGTTGGAAAGGGAACCATTGACTAGCAGTCGAATAATCCCACCTTTCGAGTGCCCCTTTGTTCTTCAAATCAACCAACTACCTACCTCTAAGGTAGGCTGGACAAGATCTTCGTACAAGCTGCAAACGAGACCTGTTGGTAACTAGCATTCAATGTGCAATGTGAGCGAATAGCTTCTTGTTGTATAGAAAGAGTAACAGGAAGTTTGCTTACGCGGTCTCTGGATGCCCTGGTGACCTGGGTTGTACAATGAGGGTAGGGAGTCACCACGCATGTGAGGTGATGATGTCAACACAATCCCCTTTTGGCAGACAGGAAACTCAGTGATCTCGGGTTTGATGCTTATTCACATGCAAGGCGCCTCGGGATAGCGAGCACTTGAGAAGTAGCAGTTATATTCTGTTAACCCTCCCGATTCTGCAAATCAAATATTGAATGTTTGGGTTACCTACAGGCCTATCGCGTAGCCTTGTGAAGCGGGACGTTTTCGGTACAAACGAAGTCTCTTGGATTTAGTGACTCGCTCGTGCTCTTGCTTGACCTACTACGCTCACGGTTGGGAGGAGCGACCGGGTTCGTTCTTCTCGTCAGAGACCAAACCGGGCAGCGTCAGCGCATCGGGATCTGCAGAGTCCGCCAGACAGCCCGACACAGTACAGCAAACCGCGCACGACATAATTGCAAGCATTTCTTATAGAGATGAAACTTAACCACCAGCCTACGACCGCCGCCAAGCCCAATTGTTCGCCTCCTGTGGCCGGCGCGAGCCTGGTCCCCGGATCGGTTCGTGGAAAACAGATCCCGGCCGACAGCATCAACAATGCCGACAACAGCACGGGACTACCCTGCCGCTGCCGCGAGCCCGGCAGGGAGCCACTCTGCCAGCTCGGGCCCGCAGGTTGCGGTCAGATGATAGCAGAGCCAGGGATGCGCTCCTGCCTTGCCTGCGTCAGACTCCCATTTCTTTGCCTCCATCCCTACCCCCTGCCACTCCGTCCGTTAGGTTTCGCTGCGCGCTGCTATCAAAGATACAACCATTGACGCTGTTGTCCAATGCAGAACCAAGCCTGCAGGCCGTACCAGTCCGCACACGACGAGGCGCTTGACGAGCTTCTCCACCCGGGAAGGAATGGAACGGGGACTGGGGAGGCAATAGGCGTCGACATCGGCGCGCTCGGCTTCTACACTGATGATAGCGGTCTCGGGGACAGCGCGCTCTGGGAAAATGTGGGCAACATTGGGGCTGCCGCAGGCGATGCGGATCCAGGGCCCATTGAGCTTCAGGGTCTCTCGCTGACCGAGGACGCTGGAAACAGCAGCGGCGCTAAGGAGGCCAAAGACTGGGCCGGTAATGGAGGGACTGCGCTTGCTCGGGACACCGGTCCGGCCGAGGAGGCCGGTAGTGCCTGGGGTGACTTCGCCGGAGGTTATGAGGAAGAATGGCACTTCGCGCCGCCTCAAGAGGCGTCTGGGGACACGGGGAATCCCGACACCCCGCCCATCGCGAACGTCGGAAATGCTGACTCCCCATCAAACTCGGGGAGTTTAGTGGATCTGCCCACAGCGGCGCGCGACGGAGGCGAGGCGTCAGACGAGCGCGTGTTTGGAGACGCTGAAGGCACTGGCACTCCGCCGATTGTGGACACCAGCAATGATGGCTCTCCTTTGGCCTCGGGCAACGCCGGGGCTGAATCCAAACCTGCCTCTTCTTTATCCGACGAGGGCATGATTCTGGTTCTTCCAACACGGCCGGCCGAAACCAGTACCACGACTCCCTCGTTGCAGCCTCAGCCACCTGACTCGTCTCAACCGGCGGAAGAGGCCGTGCCAGCTGCAGCAGGCCCTGACGCATCCAGCCGCGCGAGTCCTCCTGCCGAGCACAAACCCTTTACGGTCTGCATCTGCCGCGACCCACCCGAAAAGGGATACCGACCGCCGCCCTGCCGATCGCTCAAGTGTACCGGGCGAGTGAGCAACCCGGAGCATCCTATCCAAGCATTCCGAAGGCGCTGTGACGAGTGCATTGTAAGCTTTCCCCCCTTCTTCGTCTTTGCACCAAGACCATCTCTTACTTTTCTCCGAGCGGAAGTTGAAAACTAATACTGCCCACGGCAGGCTGCCCGGTGTCATCGCCCGATGCGCTCGTATCTCTGCATCTGCCGGTCCTGCTCCGCGAGAAGGGCGCCCAAACGCCTCGGCTGCAAGCTGAAGAATCCCGCGGAGTGCGAGGGGCGGACTGTCGACCATTTGCGTCGCTGGTGCAACAGATGCAAGGTAACCGACCTTTGGCCAGCCCTCGTGTTTTTTTACACTGGGAATTTGACTGACGCTCACACACTTTTCTGTTCCCCTGCCTACAGGAGGCCGGATGCGACGAGATCACCACGAACCCCCGGCGGGGTCGGCCGTACAAGTGCAAATGCACCTGGGAGGAGGCACCCCCTTGCGCGTTCCCCGAGCGCTGCCTGAAGGAAGGCACCATGGTCAAGACCGGCGAAGCGAGGGTGGCGTGGTACTGTGCGAACTGCGTAAGACCGAGTTTGCCCCCCGTCCAGTCCAATCCTAACACTTTGCGGTGCTGGCGACTGACGGTTGTTCTTTTGACTGCTGTAGTTTGAGACATGCAGGCCGGAAGTCAGGATCTGCGTTACCATAAATGAGAAGTAAGTTGCAATCGTGACTCGGTCAGGGCGCGGTTCTTGGCTAAAATGCATGGGTAGACAAAAAAAAGGGTTACGACGTAGACAATCAAGAGTCAGTTCTAGATGATGGGGACGGATTGTAAGTGGTTCCCAGACAAAGCTTAACTTGACATAAATTCCGGCTTTTTACTCGAGACTTACTAGTACTTAAGGGCGTGCATACGTGTTGCCCTGGTTCACGGCGGATTGTGGATGGATGAGTTCGAGGCAAGCAAGTCGGAAAAAAAAAAAAAAAAAAAAAAAAAAAAAAAAAAAAAGGTTCCTGGCACCTGTATTCCGTACTGTGGTAGACCTGGTCCCTTTTGTCCTTTTGTTGTTCCCAATAAGTACTTTGGGCTGCTTGCTGTCCGTAAATTTAAAACCAATCATCATCGACCATTGTTTACTTTCGAGTCAGGGGTAGGATGTCAAGACCTGCGCCCTCCGATTCAGAGCGCAAAAGGAGCAGATTCGCGCCCATGTGGTTAATTTGGCATTGGGGTCCCATCTGCTTTTAAACTTGAAACACTTCGGTCGTTCTGAATACAATAGGTGGGATCTCCCTTAAAGCAGTTGATGCATGTCTGGCGTACCCATGATCTGATACCCAGTCGTGAGCATCGAACTACTCTTCCTTTGCTGTAAGAAATCACAGCCTCATCCCTCGGCCGCTTGCAATGCTCGGTGTACCTCCGGTCATACGTCGCATATACATGCCTCATCTCAGATCCAAACACCCCGTTGATACACAGAATCTGCCAACACAAATGCCCCGAGAAGCCCAACTCCGTCTATCCATGCAAGAGGGAAGAGCCCTGGCCGAAAAAGCAGCCAAGAAACAAAACACAAATATACACAAAAAAGAAAATGGAAGAAGCTCCCAGCGCAGAACTGCGTTTGAACTCGCGAATACGGCATTGACACAGAGCGCCATCATCCCACAGCAAAAAGAAGAGAAAAAGTACCCGACCTCAAGAATCATCCGCAAAAACCTGATAAGACATGACCATGATCCACAACAAAAAGATCTCCCCAACCAGCCCGAACGCAAAGACGGCCTGCCAGCTCTGGCAGATGCTGCGCTGCTGCAGCCAGGCGAGCGTCTGCAGGCTCTGGCCGGTGGGCTGGGGGCTGGCGCCGAAGACGTAGACGTTGCAGTTGGAGCTGACGGAGCCGGAGGGCCCCCACAGCTGGATGGAGATGACGACGAGGCCGACGAGCCACAGGACGAACAGGATGAAGCCGCCGATCAGCACGATGCTCGGCAGCAGCCGCCGCTGGAAGATCAGCCAGAGCAGCAGCAGGATGAAAGCCACCGACAGCGAGGCCACCGTGATGTAGTAGGGGAAGTACCTGGCTCGGCGTGTTAGCGGCTTTTTTTGAACTGGAAGAGGCCGAGAGACGGCCGGGGGAAACGAGAAAGGGGATGGAGAAGGGTGGGAAGGGAACAGGGAACTTACCATGGTATTGGCAGCAGCAGTGTCTGCTGGATCTGGATGAAGGTTGCGAACACGCCGATGATTAGGCACGACGCGATCAGCATGATGAGCATCCAGAGGTTGAGCTGCACGGCCGGCCAGTGGTACTTGTGGATGCGCTCGACGACGCGGCGCTCGTAGACGGCCGAGTCGCTGGTGACGGTCGACGCCATGGCGGCGGTTGCGGGTGCAGGATCGCAGTGGGAAGGGAGAAGAAGGCGCGATCGTGCGAGGCGGGGTGGTTAGGTGGGTGAAGATGCGGTGTTCGGCCGGGGCCGGCGTGCCGTGTCATCCACGGGGACAGTGTCCGGCCGTCGATCGGCGGAGTGAGTGGGTTGAAGTCGCTGAAATGTTTCCCTCTCCTCTTTATGCTCATCCAACGATCGCGTAGTGTAGAGACCAGTGCGGACCTCGGACAACCGCAGCGCACCTGTCCGGCCCGCTGCACTGACCCGTCCGTGGCACGATGATCTTGGTTTTGTTGTTGCCAGTCGCACAGGCAGCCCTTGGCCGCAAGGGAAGCCTGAGCCCGTCAAGAAGAAATTCTTCTTCAAATCCACCAAAACCCCAGTCTGGTGCCCCTGAGCCCAGACACTTGCGGTCAGGCGAGCGCCTTGCCGGGGCCGCAGGGGGCACAGCGGAACGGAGCGGGTGCCACGTCGAGGTGTGGGGGGATCGAGAGGTTGGCGGCGGGCGTTTTGGCGGTCTTCGTCGGGTTGCCCCACTGCGCGGTGGAGCAAGCCAGTCGCTGTCGTGGCTGGGAAGAAGAAACTGACCGAGTCGAGCGAGCCGGTGGGACGCGCCGAAGGCTTCAAGACAAGATTGCAAACGGGGATGATCTGTGCATCCGTTGATCAAGAATGCGATGGGATGCGACGGGGAGAATGGCGTCGGGTTTCTGATCTCCGCGCCGCGCCGTCGCTGGACCTGCGTCCCGCGGGAACTTGAAAGGCTTGGCTCGCGCTTTTATCGGTGCCTGATCGCAACGTGGGGAACAGGGGTGCGGGGAGCTTCCATGTCAGGGCCCGACAGATCGGAAAACAGGGGAGGCAGGGAGTGGAAGTCGAGGAATCTCAGCCCAACTGTAATCAATTGGGCATTGTTGGGTCTCAGTGGAATGGTCCTGGAAAAACGTTGCATCCCATGGCCCAACTCAGAACCCAGCCAAAGCTGCTCATTGTTCCTCCATCGAGGCACTCAGGAGGTGGGCTGTGATTATCGTGAGTGGGGCAGCTCTCGCGGTGGCTGGGCCGTTGGGGGTTATGGCTAAAGAGGTCCCGCCAAGACTAGTGTAATTTCGGAGACTGCCGCTTACAAGTATTTACAATCGCCATGGGGTGAGCGGCAATCGCCACGGGGTAAGCGGGGCCGCGACGACTTAGAGCAACATCAACAATGCAAAATCGCGAAGACTCGTAGCAACAACTTCACCAAACCTTAACCAAATTGAAAAAAAAAAAAAAAAAAAGGAGGATAACCCGTACCCTAACCTTGACCCGCACCCTAACCTTAACCCGAATCCTAACTAGCGGGGGGCGGGGGGCTAGCGCCGCCCTCCGTACCCCCGGCGAACTAACCGCTTGGCGATAGTGATAATGCAAACGCCTTGGCGATCGGGGCTGCGTAATAACGTTGTAAAAACATTGCCGACAATTGGCCGAAATTAGTCTTGGCAGGACCTCTTTAGCCATCAGCCCGTTGGGCACCTGCAGAGCCAAAATGCCGGTGGCGGGTGGGCCGCTCAGAACCTGCCAGGGCCGCAGTACACCTCCTCCAGCATTCTGAATCCTAGCGCGATACTTCGCCCCACTTAGTGCCAACTTTAATCCATTTTTGGCTAGTAAGTTACTCTTCTCATAATTTCTATGGCAAGGTACTTCTCGCAACCAACAGCGCGAATTTCATTGAACCAAGTCGAATCCAACTACCACGCTACGTTCGAAGCGCCACACTTACGTTCGAACCACCATACAGCAATCCGTCCACCACCTTCGAGGTTGGAGGCCATTTAGGAGGTATCGGCGGCGATACTGGAAGACTTCATCCGACGGTTTACACGTTCAATGCCCAAATGGCTTCGTATAGTTATTGAAAACTAGGGAGGCTGTATCTAGTACTGATACTTCCGCGGCAATAGAAATTTTATATGGCTTGGCTGTATCTGAACTTCTCGGCACTTTGACTGATTTAGGTTTAGTTGATCGACAAGTACCACGCTAGGATTCAGAATGCTGGAGGAGGTGTAGGCGAGCGATCCTCCCGCGATCTGCGATCTCCAATTGACATGTAGTCACAGACTCCTTGTAGCAACAACAGTTCTATGAGGTTCCGTACTCCGTATCTGTATCTACTCGATATCCATCTACATCCGAGCCGCCAAAGTCCGGAGAGACTGAGAAACATGCCATGCTGCCTGATGAAGCTGGAAATAACGAACCCATGGACGCCCCGGCGCCTGTGAGCTAACGGACGGTGTACGGAATATTCCGTACGCAAGACAACATCCAACCAAAAAGCCGCAGGAAGCTCGCGGCATTCCCTCCGCCGTTTTCGTTCTGACCACCTCACAGCAAGCTCTCGCCGAGCGCGCACCGGACAAGGGAGCAGCCCGCCCTGACCGTCTCGTGCGCTCCGATGTCGTTCTCCGGCGCCAGGCGCGGGTTGACCTCGACGAGGTCGACGGCCACCAGGCTGCCCGTCTGATGCACCGACTCGCAGATGAAGTCGCCCTCGCGCAGCGTCAGGCCGCCGCGCACGGGCGTGCCGGTCGAGGGAGCCCACAAGGGATCGAGCGCGTCGACGTCGAACGACAGGTGGATGGGCGTGTCGTTGCCGATGTGCGCGAGCGCCATCTCCACGACGCGGCCGATGCCGTACCTGTTGGCCGTTAGCTACAGATTCGTCCTCATCTCATTGCAGCAGGAACGCTGAGCGGCAGGGGGAACCGACTTGTCGATATCGAACATGCTGAACGCCTTGATCCCGTTCTCCCTCAAGATCCGCTTCTCCCCCGGGTCAACATCCCTCAGGCCGATGTATACCAGCTTCTTAACGCTGATCCGGTGCTCGTCCTTCAACCAGCCGAAAAACTCGTCCTTGTCCTCCCTGGCGAGACCGGTCAAGAAGCTGACCGGCATGCCGTGGACGTTCCCGCTGCCGCTCGTCTCGGGCGTGTTGATGTCGGCATGCGCATCGACCCAGATCACGGCGATCTCCCTGCCGAGCCGCTCGCGCATGGCTTTAGCGGTGCCGGCGATGGTGCCGATGGCGATGCTGTGGTCGCCGCCCAGCGTCAGCACCAGCCGCCCTTCGCGGGCGTGCTCGTACACCTGGCCGGCGATGCGGCGCGTGACGGCCGACACGGCGCGCGGGTTCTTCATGCCGCGGTGCGGCGGGTCCTGCGCGGGGACCAGGTCATTGTACAGGTGTACGGTGTCGTGGCCGTGCAGGTTGTAGCCGAGCTCGTCGCGCAGCTGCGTCAGCAGGCCGGCCTCGATCAGCGCCGTCGGCGCCGCGTCCACGCCCGGCTTGCCCTGCCCGCCCGAGAAGCCGACGGCGACGATGCCGAGGTCTTCCGGGTGCGCGAGGAACTTGGACTCGATCATGGACGTGTTGAGCTTGCCGAAGAAGCGCGGCGAGTTGCGGCCTGTCGTGGGCGGCGGCGTGAGCGTGCCGGCGCCGGCGATATCACCGTTGCGACCGAAGGGGGACATCGGCTTGAGATTTATTGGGTGGGAAATGCGAGATGACGTCGTATGGGGCCCGATCCGGCGCCGATATGCACACGTTGAGAAGGTAAGCGACTAAGGTAAGGGACTAAGGCAAGGGACGCGCTGTGCTGCAAAGACACAATTGATTGATCGTCAGAACCAAAACCCGGACACCAGAAAACTGCAAAAAATGAAGCGCAGAGATCTTCTTTATCTTGCCGGCCGGGGCCAACCTGATGGAGACCGGCACATGGCACAAAACAAGGAATGCATGTGCGGGATCTCCGCCCATGACTGCTCCATCGCCCGGATTTTGTGGGCCAAACACCCTGATGGCGGCGCGACATGGTGGGGCGAACACCCCGGGGGCGAGATCAGGCGAAACGGAAGCTAACAATAGGAAGTTTCGAAACACACCTTGACAGAACCAAGCCACTGATTCAGGTCTGTCACGGGCGATAAGGGACTTGCTTGACTCGTCGGACTCTGTCAGACGGGCCTTTGCTGTGGCCACAGGAGGCGGTCAATGCGGCACAATCGATAACGTCAGAAAGTCGGGGTCTGCTCGCGGAAACAAAGAGAGAGAGGCCGGCCAGACGTGCTGTCGTTGAAGAACAAAAAGAGTGAAGTTCTCCCGACCCATCGCGAGCTGGAGGGCGGCAGATAAGCTTCCTCCCTTATATCTCCCCGTTCCGGCCAAACACGTAATGCCATCGGCACCGGCAGGGCGCATCCCGGCATCGGATTACTGGCCAGTGTGGCTCGGAGTTGCTACACCCTCAGCTTCGCATCCCTGATTATCTTGCCTTTCTTCTTCATTCTGGGGCGTTTGCCGGCAAATCGCTCACGTGGAGGGGAGAAAAACGGCGCGGGAGTGCTTAGCATGACATCGTCTCGGCTCCGACTGCCGTTAAGTTATAAGTGCGATTGCAGTTAACGGCAGGCCGTTAACCCCCTGGCGGATACCGCCGGCAAGCGCCGGCCCACCCGCATCCACAGGCCCACTCCTTACTCAAAATTCGGTGCAGGGTCTCCGGTTCTCCCGCTCGCCGTGCCCACTCCCTCCCCCCGGCTCCCGAGTTCGTCTGTATCCTTGCTCACCGTTGCGGCCGCCTGTCCTGCCGTCGGGCTGCTGGGCACGGGATCTGCTGTTAGGTAAGAGATTGCGCTGCACCCGGCTGGGACTGGTCGGGAGACATGCGCGTTTGGTTCATGGGTGTCACGGGCCTTTTTTGTGCACGGAAATACCTGGCGAGAAGTCTTGTAATTACCAAGGAATCCTGGCAGAGTTGATCAAGTGATGTGCCATGCCGAATTCAGTCTGGAGCTCGGGAGCAACTTGGACTGAGAATTTCTCAGATTGAGGAGGAGATTGAGGGAGAAAGTTGAGATCCTGCGCCCACTCCCTGGTCATGACGCACCGTGCGCCAGAGGTCCCACTCACTTTACTTGAATGGCCCAATCGAGATTGAAGATCCTCCAATGCAGGAACAAGACACACCTGCACGTTGCTGGCCACTGCGCCTCAGCGCAGCAAATCCCCCACCCACCCCATCTTCTCCCTCCTCTCATCCACCACCCTCGCATACTCCAACAACAACCTGAGCACGTACACCTGCATATCTTCCCGCCGGAGGACCTTGCCGGCCCACTCGCGCCCCGCCATCGCAATGCGCTCCGCAACCCCATCCCTCCCCGGCACGCCGGCGGCCTCGCAGCCGAGGAAATACTCGAGGATGCCGTACCAGTCGCCGAACCGGGCGTCCATGGGCACGAAGTGCTTCCACGCGACGAGCCGGCTGTCGTGCCACTCTCGCCACAGCGCCGCCTTCACCGGCAGGCTGGTCGAGCGCAGGAAGCCGAGGTAGCGGCCGCTGAACGAGTTGCCGTCCACGTCCGGCAGCAGCTTGTGCCGGAACTGCTCCGCCATGGGCATCGGCGGGACCGGCGCGAAGTACGCGTCCGTGTAGTTGCACCCCGGCCAGAAGCCGTCGTGGGCGCACATCAGGTCGGTGAAGGCGATGTCGGTGGTGGCGGAGAGCCAACCGGGCAGGGTGAGGTCGCTGTTGGTGCTACTGCTGCTGCTGCTGCTGCTGCTGCTGCTGCTGCTGCTGCGAGTGGCGGCGAGGTGGTATTCCTTGGCCGGGAGCGCAAAGTTTAGGGGTGGGCTGGCGCCTGACGCGGCTAGGGCGAGCTGGCTGGCGTTGTTCATCGCGACGAAGCGGTGGCGTTGGAACGAGCGCCAGTTGGTTTCTCGGTTGAGGCCGCCTGTCGCAACGCCGCGCCAGATGGCGGATGAGTGCTTGGATTCCCAGGGGATGCTAGCCCCTTCGGCACCCGTAAAGCGCTCCTCTTCGTTCCAATACATAGGCGCGGGGAGCAGGATGTCGTTGTTGACCGCTAGCTTGGAGCCCCCAAAGACCGGGAGAAGGGATCTGGTAGCGGAAACGCTGAGGGGTTCGACGAAGATGCCTTCGAGGGCCTGCAGGTCGGCTTGGTGGCAGAAGTCGGTGCTGAGTGTGTAGTTGACGACGTAACCATCCTGCATATGCTTCAAGTCGAAGCTGCTGGCAATGGAAGGGGTTCTGTTGAAGTCTGTGACGACGTCCGCTTTGCGAGCCGGGCTATCGGGTGCGCAGCCGCGGCGGGCTATGAGCCAGTAGTGCTCTGTGCCGGATCAGCCGAAGCTCCCAAGTGTGAAGCAAGTATAATGCAGGTAAGCTCACTTTCGTGCTCCCATATCCTCTCAGGCGCAGCCTCTTCTTCCAACGTCTCCTTCCCAGGCAGAGGCAACTTCCCAAACTCACTCACCACGCCCCGTGGATCCTCCATGGTCTTCGTCTTTGCCGCCTGCCGCATATATCCCTGTATGTCCTCCCACGGAACCACTAGCCTAGGTTCGTCCATTGGGTTCAGCGCGAGATCCATGTCCGGAAGCAGGTGCTCGATCGTCTGGAGCATCTCCAGCCAGATCTGCGTCCAAAACCAGTCGCTCCTAGTCGAGGCTTTATGGTCGCGGATCTCGATGCGCATCTCGAACTCGCGGGCGTCCTTGCGGATCTGCGCCGGCTTGAGAGCCCAGAACGGCTCAAGATCGTGGTATATCTGATCCCAGAACTCCTCCACGATGATGGCGTTCTTCTGGCGTGCGAACTCGTACCACTTATCGAAGCTAGGCGGGGGATGGCGGCCCCGGCGCTTGCGGTAGGCGGCGGCCGCATCTTCGAGAGTTGAGGTTGCGCGCGAGATCAAGCTGGAAAACTCCTCATCGGCCTTCTTGACTAGTTTGTCGATAGGATGCCGGTTCGAGCCATTCTTGTGCTTCCAAGAAACCGCGGGAAGGAGTGGGCCGATTTGTGAGGAAAGGCCTTTGGTTTGGGTCAAAATGTAGAAGGTCAGCGTCAGTATGAGCGCTGGGAGGAGATATCGGAGGAATGCCGAAGGACGACGTGGAAACGGCATCTTGTTAGAGAGTCATCGCGCAAGGGCTGCAGGACGAGGGGTAGGTTTGGCCTCGCGTTTGCACCGTAGGTTGTCGTGCGACGTGCTAGTTGGTGGTCGGCTGCCTTGATAAAGCCGTAGCCACGTACGCACAATTTTGCCCTGCGTGGGTCGAGGTCGCAAGTCGAGGTCAGTACGGAGAAGCAGCAAACCGTTAGCTAGTTGACGTTCTCATTGTAGGCGCAGGAGACAGAATGAAGGCATTCGTAATGGAGGAAATTCGGAGGACGGGACAGCGAAGCGAAGCGAAACGAACAAGTCGCACCGTGCACCGTCGAGGTAAATCCTGAAAAAAGGGAGGAATTGTCGGGTGTCACCCACTGGGCTGCATCAGGTAGGCTCGCTTCACACAAGGCACGCAAGGGAAGGCGCGCCGGACGGTGATCGACTTACACAGTACATACCTGCTGAGACCCTGCATTCGCTAATCTGGACCAGGGGTGCAGCAGGCTGATCGATCGTTGCGACAGGGGTGGCACGGGCCGTGGAGTTACAGTGCCAGGAACAGGGCCAAGTGCCGAGCCAGGGTCCAAACACCGCGTCAGAGATGCTTCATCGCGGCTAGTGAGCTGCCAGACAGTGAAAAAGAGCTGTCGACATGTGAGGTCTTCCAAGTTTGCTATGCTTAAGAAGTTCAGGATTCACTAATTTTTTTCCTGTACGAGTGGCAAATGGACGGCCAAGGCAACCTGCATTCGTCGGGGACCGAACTCGGCCCCGGGAAGTACACTGGCGAGGAAGTTCAGTGACGTCGCCTGTGTTAGCAATTCAACAAGAGGCCGCTCAGTTAGGGCAGTTTGCGGCCCAAGTGGACTCACATCTCGGGTTGCGAACTTGACGATTGAAGATCACACGGATCTCTTTTAAGCTCAATAACCTCACAGGGTCACGAGGCACGCAAGAAAAGACGGCCTGCCATATCCCAGTATCTATATCCCTTGTGTACACTAATATACAGGTCGATCTACAGTACCGCGCAACATACGCCATGCCCATGCTGCAAGCCAATAATACATACCTCTCCCAGTTACCTTATATATGCCATGCCACACAGCTTATGAAACACGTATACCGTCCCTCTTTCCCCTCGCGGCAACCGATCAATCGACGTTGGGCGACATACTATTACCGCTCGGGCTCTCCTCGATGTCGTCGGAGAAGTCCTCGACCGTGCGCGACACCAGCTCCGCGTAGGTCGGGCGGAAGGGCCACTGCATCCAGCGCTCGGCGATCTCGACGAACTGGCGCTCGTTCATGCTGCGGGTGGTGACCTCGCCGACGTCGCGGATGGGCGAGCCGCCGGCGGCGGGGTCGGCCAGGCTGGGGCAGTAGGGGAAGACGCCGTCGCCGGCGCCGGGGAAGATGGTGTTGAGGGCCTTGGTGATGGGCTCGGAGCCGCGCTGGCTGAGGCTGCGCAGCACGAGGTCGAAGGTGTCGCCGCCGCGGGTCGAGCGGGGCCCGATGTCGCGCAGCACGCGCGCGGCCGCCTTGGGCTGGATGTCGAGCAGCGCGCTGGGCACGGCCGGGTAGAACTCGTGCGCGCGCACCCGCAGCGGCTCCACGTAGCGCCGGTCCCAGTTCATCACCGGCGGGTCCTGGTACAGGATGTGCATGTTGTCGCGCTGCAGCAGCACGTCGGCGCGCATGCTCCGGTCGAGCGAGTCGACCTTCTTGCACCAGTCCTCGCCCATCTTGGCCGCGCGCTCGAGGAGCGCCTGGTCCGATCCGGCGTTGACGAACGCCTGCACGATTTCGTGGCGCTCCCGGAGGATGTTGCCGATCTTGCCGGTGCGCTTGACGCTCCACTTGACCCAGTACTGGAGGGCCTTGAGCCGCGCGTAGGCGGCGGAGCCTTGTTGGAGTCTGCCTTCGGCCTGCGCGGTTTCGAGCTCGTGTAGCTCGGCGGTGTACGCGGCTCGTTCTTGCCCGTATGCAAGTTCATCGTCGCTGGGAACGGCGCCGTTTTGCTTCAAAAATTCCAGCAGATGCTCCGGCTCGCGTCCCGGGGGCATGACGAATCCGCCTCGGCGCATCCGTTCGAGTGTTTGGGCCGTGCTGTACAAGTCCATCCCGGAGTCGCGGCGGTACCACTGCCCCCTTCCGGACCCGGAATCGACAACCTCGGCGCCGGCAACCTCACACACGTAGTCGGTGGATATCTCGGCCTCGATGGCCATCTTCTTTCTCCGCTGCACGGTGCGCGGCATGATTGCGCCCTTCTCCTGGTCGGGAATCCAGAGGAGCATGCGCACCAGGCCATATTTATGGAATAGCGAGGCCGGGCGGATCGACGCGATGACTTGGAACAGAACAAGCTGGGCGAGGCTGTCGAAGCTGCGGAACTTGCGCTTCGGGTGCATGGACAGGTTCATGGTGACCAGCAGCGTGTCGTTGCGCTCGGGCGTCTCGTCGGCGCTGTATCTCCTCTCGACCTGGTGCGGCAGGTACGTCGGGTTGAGGATCTTGTTGAGCTGCTCCCAGACGATGCCCGATTCGGGCAGCAGCTGCGTGCCCGGCCGCTCCAGCAGCGGCTGGAGGAACGGTCGATAGTACTCTTCGTCGGGTTCGAGCAGCAGGTGCGAGCGCGGCTTAAGCAGGTCATTCAGCTTCCTGCTCCACACGCCCACGCCGGGGAAGATGTCGAGGATGTCGCAGCCCTCGTGGCGGGCCATGGTCGGCTTGATGTAGTTGAGAATGTCATCGCACAGCTCTTCGCTGACGACGTTGACGCGGTACTTGTCCGTGTTCTTCCCGCGCCGGCGACCGCGCAAATAGGCCCAGACGCCGGTGTCGCGCAGCTGCTGGGCTATGGCGTTGTGCGCCGTGCCGACGTCGGTGGCTGCTGAGGCTGCTGAGGTTGCTGCTGCGGCCAGTGTGCGCCGGGCCTGCTGCGCAACGAGGCAGCGCCGGGCGCATGGCGCATGGAGCAGTGTCGTGCGCACATGACTGCGGGCTGCGTACATGGGGGCGGCCGGCGAGCAGCGGTTGCAGGCTGGCGAGCCAGGGAAGTGAAGGACAACGGCAGAAACCCTTGTGTTCTAATCCATAAAAAGTTCCAGACACCGGCGGCCATTTTGCCGACGTTGACCGCAGCGGGCCATCAAGGCTTGGCTTATCAGAGAGCTGATAAGGGTTGGGGTACTGGTGTGTATCAGGGCATGCTCACAGATCGAGTGACGGCAACCACATCAGCTTATTCCGCGTAGGTAGCCGCCTCGGTGATATTAATGGCATATTAATACTAATACTAAGCCTCCGGAACTTAACACACCCAAAACAATGACCGTGAACCAGCAAACGAGCACCACATCAAACCGCGTATCTTACACAGCGACCCCTACCTCGACACCGGCCTCGTCCCGCTCTCTCTCAGCGCCCACCCTACCCTTCACTCGCTTGGCCGGACTCATCAGTGGCCCGTCCGCACTCGACAGCGGCATCCTCAACTCAGCCGGGTACCGGAACCTCGGCGAGCGCGGCACCCGGGCCCTCTCCCTCTCCCAATCCCTTTGGGTTCCCCTTTCCAGCTCATATTCCCCCTCCCAGTCCCTACCCCAGTCCCTTTCTTTCTCCCTCCCATCCCGAATCCACTCTCCTCTTCGACCCCCATCCCCAACCCCAACCGACAACCCCTTTTCTCCCCATTCTGACCCGCCCGGCCTCCATCTCCTGTTATCCCAACCCCCCACACCCATCCCCAACCCAGTCCCCATCACCAGCCCCTCCCCATCCCCCTCCCTAACCGCCAACCGCGCCAACTTCCTCAGCACCCTCTCGAGCCGAAACCTGGCGCCGAACACGGGACTCAGCAGCGGGGCGGCGCGGGCGCCGGGCGCGGCGTGCATCGCGACGATGGCGTCCGGGTCGGCCGCGCCCAGCAGCGAGGTCCAGCGCTTCCACAGGCGGAAGCCGTCGGCGGCCAGCGCGGCGAGCAGCGCCCGCTGCGGGAAGAAGTACCGGAACCGGGTCGGCGAGAGCAGGTGGAAGAGCAGGTGGGTGACGGCGTAGGGGAGGAAGGGGTACGAGGTCAGGATGAGGTGGCGTTGGTGGTGCGTGGAGGCGGTGGGGTTGCTGCTAATTGTTGTTGTTGTTCTTGATGAGGAGTAGGAAATAAGCTGGGGGTGGTGAGGGTGCCAGCGGGGTTGTTGTTGTTGGAGGGGGCTCAGGGATGGTGGTGTTGTGGCCGTGGGTTTGAGCGGGCTGAGGGGAAACAAAGCCTGGGAGGAGGTCGGCTTGCGGCGGCGGCTGGCGCCGTGGCCGAGGGATTCAAAGTCCCGCATATTGAGGTAGGTCAGGCAGGCGCGGAGCATGGCGTAGTGGGTGATATCAATGAAGTCGGTGACAGGGAGGTTTGCCGGGATGGACGGGTTGCCGGCGGCGAGGCAGGCGAAGCCCCGGCCGGAGAGGAAGAAGGTGCGGACCGAGCTGTGGATGGGCTGCACGCGCTGCAAGCCGAGCGGCTCGTTGGCGGCGGACTGGTGGCTGTCGGATTTGAGCTCGAGCAGGCCGATGGAGCGGGCGCGGAGGAAGCGGTGGAACTGGTCGGGGGTGTCGGAGTTGATCTCGGAGTTGCGAAGCTGGCGGAGCTCGCGCATCGAAAGCGGCATGCCGATGTCTAGGGCCATGAGCGGGCCATGCTTTCTGTACAGGGCGAACGGATCGGCATCCGTCAGCCTGACGGCGAGAAATAAGTCGTTCAGCCGCATCGGCTCTGCGGCGAGCATAACCCATTGGAAGAGGAGCAGCGACTCGGCTCTTTCCCGGTCGTTGAGCGTCGACAGCATCCACTCGTACAGGCCATGAAGATCGTCGGGGACCTCATCCAGCGTGTATTCGATCATCTCCTGAGTCGCCCCTTCGATTATGGCCGCGTTCAGGATGTTCACCATGATCTCCGCCCAGAGGAAGACACCCCTTGCCTTCCGTCCGATGGTCATGACCGCGCTGTCTCTCTCCTCCCACTCGGCCAGCAGGTTGAGATTAACATATCGCAAGATATCATCAGTGTTGCGCAGGTGCATGGGAATGCTTATCAGGTTCTCCTCCTCAATGATCTCCTGGCGGTAGCCGCTTGCGACGCAGATGCTGAAGTCCGAATTGCGAGCGAGACGTGACAGCCGGTTGAGCAGCTCGTTCACGTAAGCTGGGCAAGCCTCGTCGGCAATCTCGACAATAATGAAGGTCCTTCTGACTGGCGTCTCGATTTTTTGGTTGACGTAATAGTCGGCAAAGAAGGAGACCACCTGTGCATCGTCAAAGGTCCGCGGGTCGCTTCGCGGCTGGTTGTACAGCGCGAGGAGCGCCTTTCGGAGACGGGGGTCTAGCAAGAAGAGTTGTGCAAGCAGGTCGCGGTAGACGCCGGCGGGGCTAACGTGGTAATGGCCGGCAAGGGGGACGTCGGTGCCATTGCAGGCCTGAGCGGCGCACCAGATGAAGGCGGCGCCGGCTGGACCCCATTGCCTCTCGAGTCTTCTGCGAAGCGACCTCAGCAAGATCGTTTTGCCACAGCCGGACTCTCCCCTGATCCAGAGGATCTTATGCTTGTTTGGGCCGTCGCGGTGGTGCCACGCCTTGAAGTCGTGCAGGTCATACAGCCACAGGCATGTTCCCGGGTACGAAGTGGCCGGGTGAGTCTCAGGGAGCGCGGGCTGCGGCTGAACGAGCACGGAGAGGCATTCTAAGGGGTGGTGTAAGTGCCGGACTCGTACAGATACACAGGCTGCTGTTGCACTCACCAGTCTCCTTGGTATTCAGAACGTGGCGCTGGACGCCGTCAACCCCGCGGACCCTTTAACAAAACAGTAGCACGGGGTGAGCTTACCGCATCTTCTTCCTTGCATATGATCGCAGTCAGGGTTTTCATCAACGCACGATAGCCTGCATCCTCAGCTGAGCCGAACCTGCATATGTCGGCATGTAACGCGTAGATGGTCTCTGCGTCTTCCCTTGGGTCGCCAATGAAGCTCGCAAGACGCCGAATTGTCTGCAACCTGTCAGCGAACCGCGAAGCCCACATCCTTCCGTGAGCAGCGCACTCACGGTTTCCGCCCTGATCTCCGGGTGCTGGTAGCTCGGAATAACCGACTCCTGGAACGTCTTGACCTTGAAGTTGTACTCATTCCACAGCCGCACAAATGCCTGTCGGCCTAGCTCTACCGCGACGCTGTTCGCGCCGCACAGTTCCTGCAGCGCAGGGTCGTCGGGGTCGCCAGGCAATGTGACGCTGGCCATGCTCCTGATCGCGTCGCCCAGCTTGCAGTGCTCCGTGCCGCGGTGGGGACTGCCGAGGAAGATGACAGCCGAGGTTGAGAGCAGGATCTCTTTCAGGGGCCCGTCGTGTTCGGCCTCGGAGAGGCGCAGCAGCTGCACGAGTCAGACAACGGCGTTCCAGAAACGTGTGGCGTACTCACGTCCTTGACCAAAACACCTCCCGTGGAGTGCGCAACGAAGACGATCGGCCGGGCGCCGGCGCCGAGCGCAGAGCGGACGCCGGCAAGTTCAACCAGCAGCTCCTTGGCGTGGGAAAAAATATCGGCCTGCAGCGGGAGAGGCTTCGTGCCGGTCACGAGCGTGTGGTAGCCCCAGGTGAACAGCCTGGCGTTCGGACATGACGCGGGGAAGAAGTCAAGCGGCCAGTATGCACCATCCTGTAGATGGCGTTGGCCAGCTGGCTCTGCGAGCACCGCTAGCTTCAACCTCGACGCCGACTTGACCGAAATCTTTCGTAGGAGGCTCCTCGACCTGCTCAGGGAGCCTTGCCGAGTGGGTTCGGCGGAGATATCGAGGTTGAGTCGGGACGCGGACTTGGCCGAGAGGTTCCCGAGCGGTGTTCTTGCACTGCTCCCGGCCCGCTGGTCTCTAGGAAGCAGGGGCTCGGAGTTCGACCGTCGGAGCAGTGCTGTCGGCTGGCGCTTTGTCAACCTCCTCTTGATGCCAGGATGAGATACTGTGGTCTGAGTAGCGGCGAGGGCCTGCTCTTGGCTCTGGCACTTCCACGACCGGACGGGATGGCCGCCAATGCCATGGACAAGGACAACGCTGGTGGCAGATGATGGTCAGCAACATCTCCAAGCGAGGGGTGAATCGGTGCTCACTCACTCAACCGCCGGGTCTATGGGCCAGTCTGGCTCGTACAGGAGCGTGAGACCGACCGGCTTGATGGCATCTTCGTTCACTTTCATTGTTTTTGCATTTGAATGTCATCCTCGAGAGCATCACAAAACGTGGAGCCAGCGTCTTATTGCATGGTCACGTTGCAGACCAGGAGCACGGCACAAGCAACAAATTTAGAGCTACGGCCGCATCCATGTTGGCAGCAGGTATGACATGGTGGAGGGGTGCGGTTGGCAAGTTTGGGCCATGGCCATCCGAACTTCGTACCCATGCTTGTTGCTGGGCAGACTGGTCAGAAACGGGCCGGAGAAGGCCAAGTTCTTGAGCGAATGTGCCGTCTGTCGCCTCTCGGCCCATGAAAAGCCGGACACTATAACCGACCCGGCTGTTTGGCGGTGCGGGAAGGGTCACTTGTTCCGCACTCCCAAGCAAGACGAATCGTCAAGGCGATCGAGATCCAAGCGATCTACCTCGAGGCCGCGTCGATCCATGGATCTGAATCCCTGCATCCATCCCATCCGGGCAGAGACACCACTAAGTCCAACCAAGCCGCTGTGGGCTAACAGCAACGGGCCGCCCGCACACCACCGCTGGACGTGGACGTGGATCGTCTATCCAGGAGTTTTGCTCGGCGCGCAGACGGGCAGAGCCGATATCGAGTGCTCGATGGGCAAACCGATGATAATTTGGCGGTTTTATGTCCAACAGGAGGTTTCGGACCGACGGTTTGCGATGGCCTGGTTCGGAAATCCAAGCAGGAGTTTTGTGGCGCGAGGCTTGGCAGGCGGTTGGTTGGTTACCTGTTTGGGGTGGAGAAAACCGGCCCCTGCAGCCTTGTTGCCCCACTTCCCCTTTTCATTCAAGCATGCGGGACATCTTCGGGAGGATCGGGACCTTGCTCGCCGCTCTCCACCCGCGAACCGTCGCCAACGAACGCATCTGCACAACCAACATGAGCTGACCCGAGATGGCGCCATGGGCTCGTCTTTTCTGGACGCTATACCTAAGTGTTGAGGTAGGTGCAATTTCTACACCCACCACTGGCCGCGCAACGCCAAACTCTCTGGCTGACCGAGCTCAACGACAGGACCGAATCGTCCACTTCGTAAGCCTCCCCTTCCCCCACTGCCGCCACCCGCCGAGCTTCTTCTCCTGACTCCTCCCGCGTCTCCAAAGATTCTGCGAAGTCCATCATTCCATCGCGGAGTGCGTCGGATCCACCGCACCGTCGAGAACCTCCGCTATGGCCGCGATCCAAACGAGCCGCTGAGACAGGGCGAGGCAACAGGTGCGCGCAAAACGACGGTCCCAGAAGCATATTGCCGCGAGCATACCGTGCTGACTCCGGCCGCAGCCGAACCAAGCAGGTCGCAGAGTTTTCTGAAGCATTTCATCGAAGAGCTCCGGAACCAGGCCCGCGGCAAACCGACCGATCTTCCGCCGAACCCGCCGAAGGATTGACAGGGCAACTGCGCCGGGTCGTTCCACACACTCAAGTGATACCAGGTGCTCTTGCCCGTGGCTACCGTTGACCATGAGCGCGGCACTCGGCGCTGTGGCGCAGGTGTTGCCTAGGGGGTTTGGAGACTCGAGTGTAATTTAGGCTGATGTCGAGGGACATCTCGCTCTCGTCCTTGGCAAGATGTTGCCCGAGTCGCGATAGCGGCCGTGGCCATGAGTTAGAATCTCCGGATAGGCCCTTTTTGGCCGGCCCTGACAGATGGGGTGCACTACCTGTGCCCGGAGATCCAGGCCTGACCTACGGCAAGTCCGGCCGCACCCGTCGCTGATAAAGCGAGACCGGCCGGGCAGGGAATGCTGCGTGGGTTTCTGATGTACTTAGTGGCTGACTCCCTTGGAATTGAATTCCCTCAACTCAACTGCATGCTATCTAACCTAAGACGAGGTGGGCTACCTTGCGAGCTTGACCTCAGATCTTTCAGCAGACTGTTGACCCTCGCCCTTATATTCTACTGGTACTCTCACGCTCTCCCCATCCCCTGTTTCATCCTCCCGAGCCTTCCTCCCTTGAAGCGTGGGTCGGCTCATTCGAAATTCTTCTCCGGTGCCTTGCTGCCTGCTGATTGACTGCCTAGGTACTAGCTGCCTGCCACAAGCTGCAGACACAGAGCCATCTCAGATCAACGCACTCAATTCACTGCCTAATTACCTCCCCTAGCCCGCTCTACGAGAACAGTTCAACGCAATAGCCCTTGTCCAGTTTCCAAATCCCCATTCAGAAGCCAACCCCAAAGCGGAACTTATTAATCGTTGTTGATTTTCGCGCCCAACTCCGACTCCCTTCCCCCCATCCCTCCCCTTTCCTGAGCCGCCTGCTGGTCTTATTACTCGTACCAGCTGCAATTCTTCTCGCACTGTCCGCAAATATCGTCGTACTCATCGGCCTGCGCCAGGCAGTCGTGGCTTGTTGACAATTTCTGCAGTTTTACGGCGTTGCCGCCTCGTCCTTGGCTTGAGTGCTGGTGGATGCCATTTTGTCGATCAGTTAGGACAGGTGTGTTTACTTTTTGGATCCCGTGTGGTCTCTGAGAGTGCTGAGCCAGTGGCAGCATTGAAATCCAGGCTGTGTGTGAGTATATCTGTGTGAGAGACTGTGTTGAGGATGCTGGCCGGTGTTGGGCGGCTCATGAAGGCATTACTCATATGCGCACATTCTTCGTGTCGGCCAACCTAGTGATTACACATGCCATGTTGGCCTGTTCAACAGGACAGGTCAGGGATTCTCAATTGAAATACATGACAAAGTCATAACCTTTCTCAGCTCCACGCCAGCTACCACGCAGAAAAGTACCTACAGGCACCTGCGGCTATCCCGCTTCGAGGCCCACGCAAGGAGCCTTTTGTTCACGCAGCGACCTCGTCCATCCATGCAAATGCCTCCGTCCGTTTGATACCCGCACCGTCATGCTGACACTAATCGGTGGCCTAAAACTAAGCCCAAGTCGTCAACACTTTCTTGATCCCCTACCCCGTGATTGACCCATTCCCTTCCATCACCACGGCGAGACACGCATAGCATGTCAAATCAAGCAACGAATCCATTCTTCCCAGCGGCTCGAATTTGGCCAGTCCATGATCATCGCAAGCCCGTGCTGACGCCCCTTTTTACCGTGCCATCACAAACAGCGATGTGCCAGCCAAGGCATCCATCAACCATTCAACCCATACCAGGCCGCAACAACTCTTCCCCACCTCCTAAAAGGCCCGCCCATACCGCACAATGGCCACCTCCCCGTTCCTGGGCACAAGCAGCACGCCCTGCTCAGTGAACCGGATCAGCTGCATCGTAGCCTCGCTGCCCAGCCAGTCCCTCGGCAGAAAGTAATGCCGTCTGATATCCGGTGCCGCTTTTCCATTCCACGAGATATCGCTTGAACACAACCTGTCCGGTATGTCAATGTACGCTCTTGCAGGTTCTAGGTGGGAATTCCGTGCAGTTGGGAGGAAAAAAAAAAAAAAAAAAGATATGATGACAAGCGCTACCCACCAGTTTTGATGGTCGATGAAGATTATCTTCTCGCGGTAAGTGCCCAAGAACAGCTGTGTCCGTGCTGAGAGCTCCGGTAGAGATCTGCGTCTGACTTGCTCTTTGGGCGTGGGGGCTGGACCCTGCAGGTCTGCGGCCAGAAGCAGGTTGATCTGGTTCCTGCCTCTATTCGTCTTGGACCGCATGTTCCAAGGTTCAGGGGATGTTTGGTGGACAATAAAGCGGCGGCTGTGAGTGGTTGACAGTGCTTGGACTTTGTCAGTACTGGTGATATCGCTTGGCCGTGGAGTTGCTTCTTCCGCCTGGTCCGTTGGATCAGTCGTGATTATGTCGAGAGTTGTTTCTTTCTCGAAGTCCCGCCAATTGTGGATATGTACCCGGTTTTGTTCGACAAACAATAGTCGAGAGTCGTCAAAGGGATCGTTGATCCACTGTCCACTCCGATCGCCGGACCTCGTTCTTTCTAGCGCTAACGTTCTCGAGGCCAGGTCCCAGATTTGATCCCGGGACCGAGTTGATATCAACAGCAGAGTTTCGTCCGGGCTGAAAAGAAATTGGTCGGCAACCTCATCGGCAACGTCGTCGGCGATCCATGCTTCGAAGACAGGGTATACTGCCCATTTCCCATCCTCTTTCAACCTCAGCTTCTTTGCAATGATCTTGCCCATGTCGTCTCCGCTGACGAGGTACCTTCCGGAGGGAGACCACGCCAAGCTGATCACATCCGCGTGAGGCCCATGAGTGCAAACCTTTCTTGAGATCTTCCCTTTGAGCATGTCGTGGATGGCGACTGTTCCGTCTTCCCGCCCACAACAGTAAAACTCACCCCCCCTCTCATATGCAAGCGCGGTGATTGCACTGCCGCTCTTATCCTGTGAATATACTGGCTCTGACACTGCTTCCGAGACCCCGGACCCGTCAGCTGTGCTGCTTAGATTGTCGCCATGGCGATCGATGTCATCTGGTCTGACAAGCGCATCAGGTTCCCACACAGAGCAGATGGAGTCTCTCACGTCGTAGATGCGTTGCGAATCAGGACTGAAGGCGATATCCCGAACGAACTCGTTGCCATGAAGCCTGTACACAAGGTTGAGCTTTGGCAGTGCCCACACCGACAACACTCCTCTATTGTTGCTGGTCAGGAGTAAGGTTCCGTCGCTGTTGATGACCATCTCCCGCGCCTCGGTGTTGTCATACTCTTCTCGCTCGTCCTCGATGAGATTCCAGTGAACAAGAACTGTGTCCTGGTACAGGATGAAAAGCGAGTCTCCATCTGGGTGCCAAACTGCAACTTCAGGGGCACTGTAAACATCATTTTCGTCCGATCTGCTTTCGTCGGCGGCGCGGATGCATCTCCGGGGAGGGTTGGGAGCATCAACATTCGCCTCCCACACAAATACCGGCCGCCCTCGAAACGCGATGACAACCTGGGTCCGGTCAGGGCTCAGCACCATAAGGCGGGGGCAGCCGCGGAGTTTGTCCGATTTGTCGGTTCTGAACCTTGCCAGTGCCGTGCCAGTCTGCGCGTCATACCGGACAATGGAGCAGTCGTCATACGCGACCACAAGATCCGTGTCGGTATTCCCAAAAGCAAGGTGCATTGGGTCAGCTTCAGGAAGTTTGTTGAACGAATGGAGCAGATTCCCAGTCGAGATATCCCAAATCTTGAAAGTAAACCGACCGCTGGAGACGACCATGCTGCCAGTGCCGTTAGTTTCGAACAGGACAACCCACTCCCCGTGCTCGAGCCGGCGCAATTCCTCGCATGTCTCGGCAGACCAGACGATGATGGTGCCGCTGGCGGACACCAGTGTGAGGAAGTAGACGCCGCTGCATCGCACTTTGGATGCTGTTTGGTCTTGTCCGACGGACAGCCGCGCAAGGTTGTCATCCCAGTTGCGTGAGGAGATTCCCGCGACTCGAATGAGCGCGCTGTCCTGCCGTGCACCGAACTGAGCAATGATGGAATCTCGAGGGCAGAGCGGTGGAATATGCTTGAAGATGGATGACGGTGTCTCGGCGAGGTTGCTCCCAAACTTGCCTAGGAGTCGGATGAGGTCCACAGCCCAACGCTCGAGAAACTGCACTTCGTTATCGCCTGGAGCCGAGGTCTCTCCACGTGGCTCTGCAGCGTCGAGCGACGACGGGCGTGCTCTCTTGCGCCGCTTGAGATAAAGCTTGATGTACTGGGAAGCCAGCGGCAGGGTGCGTAACGACCTCGAGAGTGCCACAGCTTGGATCCAGCAAAGAACATGTTTCGCGAAAAAGAGCTTTAGATGCTGAAGCAGTTCTGGAGAGCTGACTGGGGCGTGTCTCACATGATAGGCCCAGTAGTTCAGCGCGTAGCTCAGAAGCGGGTGTGACTCGTATACCGCGGACAGTCGGTCTTTGTGCTCGGTATCGGCCTGGGGAACCTGCGACAGGATGCGTCGCCATCGATCGTCAGAGAGGTACCTCAGGCATGCCTTTGCCAGCGTTTCGTGCCCCCCCCGTGACGAAATAAGCTCCGGCTCCTCTCCATCGGGCGTGACAAGGAATCTTCGAGCAGTGGCATGGATCAACGTCACACTGTCGCCGTCGACCCGCACAAAATGGCCGCAGACCTGGACGATGGTGTCCTTGAGGCTTATAAATCCGCCGAATTCAGGTTCAAGTGCGGCTTGGAGCTCCACCACTCTCATGGGCCTGAAGCTGCAAGTTGCCCACGTCAAGATCCTCTGTGCTATGTCCTGGAGCCGGGGTTCCTGATTCTTGATGGACAGAAGCATGTTCCGATACAACGACTGCATGTCTTTGGGTATGACGTCCATCGCTTTTTGTATGTCGCCCAAAGTGTGCCAGTCGTGGTGCAACCTGTCCAGGGCAAGGCGAGCCCACAGGAACGACCCCTCCGTTCTGGCGAGAATGCGCTCGATGATTTCTTCCCGGATGAGGCTTTCCGCCGGTAGAGCTTCAGCAACAACGGACCGAACGTATCCTCGAATGTCGGCCGCTGTATCTCGGACACTTATCGTGTCGAATATTGCCGCCTTGCCCTTCTGCGCCAGAGCACTTGTGATGTCTTTGCTGGGCCGGCTCAGAAGCATGATTTTGATGCACGAATAGGACTGCATTTGCGACAAGAACTTCAGAAACGCCTGCGGGTTCTCCGATTCGTCCACTGCGTCGATCACCCAGTGCAGCGTGTAGCCCACGTCAAGCTTGAACAAGATGCCTTCGAAAATCTTCGCCCAGATTGTTTGGTGCTTCTGAGACGATAGGACGTCGCCAACATCCTGATGCAGGCGAAGCAACTGCTCAGCGAAGACGTCGTGGGTGCTTGCGACCTGGAAGGCAATGGACCTGAGGCAGTAGGCGACGCTCTTCTTGGTCGGCTGGGACTCCAGAAAGAAGTGAAATTGGCAGCTCTGGGCCAAAAAGGCTTGTTGCAAATGCCGAACAGTCATTGCTGCCAAGGTCGACTTGCCTGTTCCCGGCATGCCGCTCAAGCAAAACAGACGATTCTCTCCGGTTGGATCACTCAGCCAGTGCTGAAAGCTCTTCCGTTCGCGGAGCCATTCACCGGACCCTTGCAGTCCCTGGCTTGCAAACTTTTGCACATCTTCAACCGGGTTTTCGACAATGCCGAGAACTGATTCGAGGGTTACGAATTCGATCCACCGGCGATGGCTGCTTGACTGGGGATTGAGCTTCCAGACGTCAGCGAAGGAACGGTAGCAGAGGGTTTGGGTCGTCGCATACAAGGAGCCATGAGGTCACGAGAGATCTGCTTGAGAAAGGTGATGAACAAGATATAATTGTCATCCACTCGGCTGCGGTACTTGCAGATTGTGTGATGGTCTGCATCAGCTGGGCCCGAGATCTCCTTCGGATAGTTCAGAACGCCTGTGTCTTTCCCCACAATCTACGCTCGTTAGCGTCCTGTCCCAGTTGGACCGGGGGAGGTTCCGTACCAATTTCTTGATGCCCGGGGGAACTCTCGTCGGGAGCGTCTCGTATATAGATACCAAGCGTAGGGGCCCACAAACGGTTCGAAATTGTTCATTCAAATCCTCGATTGAGGTAGAGTTGCTCTCCAGCTCCGACACGTAAACCTTGTTCGACGTCCCAACCATGACAGAAAGGAGGGTGTTGAGAGAGCTGGCATGCGATGAGCCTCTGTGGGGCGTGGAGAGAAAGACGATCCCGTGTACGCGGGAGATCATTTCCGTGTAGTGGTCATCGTACTTCCCGAGCACATAAGCCTGACAAGGAGGTAAGCAGTTGGAGTAGGCGAAAGCCCTTTCTGACCCACCTTCTTTACCACCAGCCCGCCCATGGAGTGCGCAACGAAGATGATCGGTCGCTAAGATGGTCATTCTTAGTTAACGGGCTTCACCACCCAGTGGTTGTTATCATAACGGCACAAACCTTCCCAAGAGGCTGAGCCCCGCTGGGATCCTCGTCGCCAAACCCCCTCATCCGAATCAGCAAGCCCTTGGCGAAGTCAAGGATGCTCAGTGGCGTGTCTGGACCACGCCAGTTGGCATTGTATCCGAACGTGAAGATCCTAAACTCTGATAGTCCTTGCTCATGTTGAAGCCAGGCGGGCCAAAACATGGATGAGTCGTGCCTCCAGCACCACGTAGTCCAAGAAGACCCGCCAAGGCCATGAACAAATATCACGTCGGCCGTAGCATCATGGGGTTCGTGCACCAGCGTCAGGCCTTGAGGATTCTTGGGTGGCGCAGACGTGAAGAACCTCGAGTCCGAGCCGGTCGCCATCGTGGCAATGGAGTCGTGCCTATAGAGCGCTCCTTCGGGGGTTCGTAGAGGGACATTGTGATGATCAAATGCCGGTTGCGACGGCCAACTTCGGCGAGTCCATTCGTCGGTGGTGCTGGAGCGGGGATTCACAGGTTGACGAGGAGAGCTCTCTGAGCTTCCTTGCTCCGCCCGGTCCGCGCGGAACCGTTTGAACTGCAGAGTGGTTAGCGAGAGATATGAGGAGTCAAAGAGGAACCTGCCATTTCGAGAATAGAATCCGAGAAAGACGCCTAGCATAGGCTGTCGTATGATCGCATGGAAGAAGATTTGTTCGGGATCGTCCCCGCCAAACTCCCGGGAAGATGTGGGTGGATCGAGGGGTCACCAACCAGGGAGGGCAAGAGCCTCACACATAAGGTACCTAAGGTAGCTACGTACCTTAGGTAATGAAATTTCCAGGTTGGCACATTATCAGGGGAGGGGGCATCATGTGCGTCCGGCATACTGTGCTCTCGGGGAGGCAGCTCGGGTGCCCTGATTGGGCAGATCTCAAGCCTCCCTGCAGCTTCCAGGTTGCAGACTCGACAGCACGGCACAGCACCCGACCGTTCAGATAAGAGGGGCAGTGCCTTCCCAAGTCTACGTTCAGGATGTTTCGTCCCTACCTTAGAATACTCTCTGCTCTGTGCGCCTGAACTCCGAGTTCCATCCGCTCAAACATTGAAGCCATCGGATCACCCACCTGAGTACGAAATGCTTGAGGATCCGGTTCCCCAAGTTCCATTTACTCAAGCATTGCATTCATTTGATCCACCCCCCGAGGACAAACATCATGAGGGTGCGGACCTCGACGTCGAGCGTCATGCGGGAAACAAAGCACCCACTGGTCCAGTGCCCAAGCCCCAGCTCGGGAGCGCTTTCAAACTTGACAGTGCCGTAGCTAAGGGTAGGGCCTTCGGATTGCGAGAAGATGAAGATTGAAACGTCAAGTCCATCGTCTGACATGATCCTTTAGCATTCCCCGTCCCTGGGTCGAAGCCTCTGAGCACAAACAGCTACGGCAGGTCCCTCTGGGGTCAGACTGGAAAGATCACAGCTGAGCTCCCGAACGGCAAGCTTCAAAACTACTTTCTGAAAGTAAGCGACGATGGTACGCATAACAACGCGTCAGAACGGTCATCATGTTTATGTATCTGCAGACCGAGAAGCTCGGAGATACCGGCCGAGTCATGATGCAGGGCGAGTACGAATCACTCAAGGCAATGCACGCTGTTTCTCCGAGCCTAGTCCCAGAACCGTACGGCTGGGGACAGTACGATGACGACCCGGAAACCTACTTCCTTCTGGCCGAGTTCCGAGACGTTGGCGAGCAACCGCCACACCCGGTGAACTTCACGAGGCGCCTGGCAGAAATGCACATCAAGTCGGTCTCACCGACGGGCAAATTCGGGTTTCACATCACGACGTGCCACTCCAAGCTGCCGCAGATCACCGACTGTTGGGAAGACTCTTGGGCCGTCCTCTACCGCAAGCAGCTAGCCCATATGATCAAGCTCGATGAAGAGAAACACGGCCCGTGGCCGGAGTTCAAGATTGTCTGCCAGCTCGTGCTCGACAAGGTGATTCCCAGACTCCTGGAGCCTCTCCAATCTGGTGGCCGCAGCATCAAGCCGTGCCTCGTTCACGGTAACCTGTGGGACGAGAACTGCGCCGCGGACATGGTTACCGGTGAGCCGTTCATCTTTGATGCCGGGTCGTTTTACGCCCACAACGAGTACGAGATCGGGAATTGGAGAGCTGTGAGGCATAGACTGAGCGCCACCCGCTATGTGAAAAACTATTTGCGGAACTTCCCTCCTTCTGCGCCTAGTAAGTCAGGACCCAGCCCAGAAGGCTTCCTGGACGCAGCTTGTTCTCGTTCACTAATAACCCTTCGAACTCAGAGCATGAATGGGACGACCGAAACCTTCTGTACTCCCTTCGTTTTGATCTCGGGACCGCCATCCTGATTCCCTCCGAGCAGCGCCAGATGTGAGTGCCACGATATCGTTACAAGCCGCGGGGGCTGTTGCTACCCATCAGCTTTTCCCAAAAGGTTCTGACGACTTGCAGTGTCAAAGAGAACATGACAATTCTGTGCAAGAAGTTCTTTCCCAATGAGTACGCGGCTCTGCAGAACGGCTTGATTGGGCTTCCTCTGCGCGCGAACCCGAGCTTGCGGCGCGCCGCCACGTACTCCGAAGACCAGCAGGTAGATGAAGAGGAAGAGGACGAGACGCAGTTCGAAGAAAACGATGAGGAAGACATCGAGGAGGAGACAGCTAGCAAGCTCTTGGATATGGATGCCAAGGATGACTGGGACGATCAAACTACCGTGGTCGATGAAGACCAGCAGCCTCGGTCAAGGTTGTAATCACGTATCACAGGACTCATCAATGGCACGTTCCCGTCTTCAAAATTAACTGTTAATAATCGCAAGAACGCTTAGACTGCGGCTAACCGCGCCGTTATGGTCTGGCCTCGTCGGAGAGATGATCACAGACCAGTCGCCAGGCTATACATATGATCCCATCAGAGCCGGGCGCCGCGGAGAACTGGTGGAACTTTGGCGTTGCATTTTTGCCCGACTGACTTGCACAACTGAATCTGATTCGGCGGGGAAGAGCGGGCGGCGCGGGAGGCACGGGCAGCGCCATGGTCGGGCCGGGGCGGCTGCATCGTACACAGTGAAGTAACTGACTTCGTACTGGCGTTCAGATCGGCGATGTCCAACGGTTGGGGTGATTTCTCACCGTTCTTCGGCTCGGCTCCACAACTCTCTCGGGGGGTTTCCTTCTTCTGAAGAACCGCAGTGCTACCAGCGTAAAGGATGGCCTCAATTTCAGATATTCGACTCCAGGTGTGGATTCTAGGCATGTACAACATACCCTATTCTCCCCAGAGTCTCGGTTCTCTCAGAGACACCGGCGCTGACAGCGACCCAGGCCTGATCCGCGCGACCGAAGCCATCGCCTGGAGCAGCATCTTCCCGTATGCCTACTACATGATCCGGTCATTCGAGGTGCCGGAGCACGAAGTAGCCTTTTACGCCTCGGCCTTGGTCGGCGTCTTCACGTTCGGCGAGTTCCTCACGGGCGTCGTCTGGGCGCGCGTCAGCGACCGGATCGGGCGGAAACCGACGTTGATGCTCGGGACGTTCTGCGCTCTCGTTTCTGCCCTTTCTTTTGGATGTTCCGGTTCTGTTGCTGCTGCCATCGCTTCTCGTGCCTTCGGTGGGCTCTTCAATCCCAACGTCGGACTGGTGCAAACTTGTGCCGGTGAGTTGGCGAGGAAAGAGCAGCAAGGTAAGCACGGGCGTGCAGGTGGCTGCTGCTGTGTCAAGAGGCCATAAGCTGATGGAGGAACAGCGCAGGCATTTTCTCTTGTCAGCTTCATCCGGTCTCTTGGGTATGTAATTGTTCCAGATCCAGAAGATTCCATTGTGTACCTGCCTGGGCCGCGGCTTATTATTGTTTGATCATGTCCTGATTACATAGCAACCTCATTGGCCCTGTCCTCGGTGGCCTACTTGCGGATCCAGTGACACTCTACCCGGCGGTATTCCCGGGCAACTCGATTTGGGACGCCCACCGATACCTTCTTCCCAACCTCGCTGTCGGCATCTTGCAAGTGCTCACCTTGCTCCTAACCTTCTTCTGCCTTCGAGAGACGCACCCTCGGTTGGCACAGCGCTACGATCCGGGCTTATCGGCAATTCGCGCTGCCAAATCTTACCTCAGGGGAGGCTCCGCGGAGGAGGTGACTTATGCTCCGCTCCCGCTCGACAGCGTCCCCTCCGGGACTCTTGAGAGTCCTCCTGAGGCACATCAGTTGGAGGCTTTGGAGGAGGATTCACTGGAGAGAAAGGCGGCATCGAGTCGAGTCTTTACTCTTCAGGTTGTGCTCGAAATCCTGGTCGTTTCGCTGCTCGCCTTCCATAAAATGTCCTCCGATGCCCTCATGGGTACCTTCCTTTCCTTGGCGCCTGCGTCCGGCGGCGATGACCAAGGCTCTAGAGCCAGTAGGCGAAGTGCATTCTTCCCGCACGCAAACGGCGGCTTCGGCTTTGACACTCGGACTATCGGCATTATCTTTCTCACCGAGGCAGTCTTCAGGGCGCTCATTCAGCCGACATTTATCCCGTGGCTCATCTCAAAACTCGGCGCGCTGAGCGCTTTCCGGACCGTTCTTGGACTGTATCCGGCCATGTACCTGTTGACTCCTTTCCTGCCCAGCCTTCCGTCTCCTCTTGGGCTCGTGGCCTTGCTGCCAGACTTGTGGATCAAGGTTGCCCTGTCTTCTGTCGGCTATGTTTGCTCGGCAGTCCTGTAAGTTGACTGCGGTTAACTTGGAAGAACGTGGCAGAAGCTCACATTGGCGCTTAGAATCACAAACGTGTCGCCATCCAGCGATGCACTTGCCAGAATCAACGGCGCTGCAGCGTCGTTCGGGTGTCTGGCAAGATCCGTAGGTCCATTGATAAGCGGCAAGCTCTTTACCCTCGGCGTCCAGTTGGGGTATTTGCAAGTTCCATTCTGGACATTAGCCGCTGTCGCATTGATGGGTGCTATTGTGTCATATTTCCTGTCTGATAGAGATTCCTAACCTGCTTAGTGGTGGACGAAACCCTCTTTGTGCTTTGGGTTCCTCGATGGTTATCTTAAAGGTTCAGCGAGAAATGACGTTGGAATGAGACAGCAGCAACCATGTCTTGTTATAAATAAGGTATATTCTATCACATACGTCTACATGCTCCAACCTCGCAATAAGCACGTCATTCAAGTGACGGGCCGGGTAAATCCTCCAGGAACAAAGGCCAGGGTATAGGATATGCTACTCCCGAGCCTCAGCATAGGCTCCGCGAACAGAGAGACTAAAAGCATACTCGAATGGTCGGAGACAGACGTGTTCTTGATTGTATGTGCGCATCTCCGCAACGGACCACGGCTGCCAAGCACCAGTCGAGTCCCCTAACCGGTTCTGCAGCTACTGCAGCACAAAATGCAAGAAGAACGTACCTTTGAGCCAGACCAGATTCACATCGGCAGACGCTGCGGGCCTGTCGATATGTCTTGGGGCTTCAGGTAGGTCTAGGCGCCGATTATCACGTCTACAAATGCGTAGCACTACCTTCCTCTGGAATTGGAAACGGGAAAACGGAGTAGTCCAGTAGGGCGAGGCGAGGGCAAGATATAGGATTCAAAATGCGAGTTGTTAAGAACAGAGTCGGCTTGTAATGGCTGTCGTGAAGGTGTAGACAGGGTGGTCTCCCTACAAAAGAGACGAAACGCTGGCGGCTCGGCAAGTGGGGAAGGCTTATTGCTGTGAGCTGGCCTCCTAGAGCCGGTTAAGGAATGGAGTTGTATGAGGATTCGGGGCCCACGTGACCTGGCCCACCGACCTCGGGTTTATCCATCCACCCACCTCTCTACCACCATCTCTGCCCCACTATCTCCATCATCATCAGTAGCATCATCTATGCATTGTCTTCCTTATCCTATAGGTTATAAGCCTAGCCTTTCGAAGCGCATTTTTCACTCCTTTTGAACTATTTGAATCAAATTGAACTAGATCTACTGCGTATATAGTATTTTCGACCTTTTTAATCGCTTTGAGCCTAATAGTCGGTCATTTACCCGATTAAGGGCAGATCGTCGTCTAGCGATAGAGACTAGAGACCTCGTCGATCAAGCTTAGCGATATTATAGTCGCTTAGTGGTATCGATAGACCGATTAGCTTAGAAGAAGTAGATTGCCTCTTTTAAGTAGAGCCTAAAATACTATAAGGATTAGCTTTAGTATAACACCTCTCTGTTCTTATCGATAAGATAAGATGCTAGATAACTCGGAGTTTAGCTAGGACCTTCGTAAGTTCGTAGAGGCCTTAACGAAGGCCTTGGACAATCGTTAATCAAAGTATAAGCTCCTAGCTATAAAGAAGATCGCTAAGGAAGAAGACTAGCCAATATAGTATAACAACCTTATCTAGAACTTTAGCTAGAACCGACTTTCGAAGTATATCTTCTACGACGTTCTCTAGCTTAAAGATGCTGTAACGTTTAAGAAGTAGGAGGAGGAGCATATCGCCGTTGATATATACCTTCGTACCTATATTGGTAATACTAAGATCGAGCAAGCGTTTAAATAGATAAGTTGGAACTCGAGGGATATAGATCCTAAGGCTACTTTTAATTTCTTAACTAAGTACTTCGAAAGCGCTTTTATCAATATATATATAGCTCTATATAAAGAATTTACTAATATCGATCGTAGTAAGTTCGCTTTAATAGAGGCCTTTTAATTATAGCTTAGTTATATTTAGAGCTAGCTATAGACCCTTGGCTTGCCCTTTACTAAGCTAAAGAACAAGGCTTATATTTATATCGCTCTAAAGATAGTTTGTAAACACTACCTAGTAAAGTACTTATATTAGGAGTACCTTATAAAGAAAGGCGATATAACTTAGAACTTCCTAATAAAGGAGTTCTATAAGATCAACTTTAATAAAAGCGCTTAGTCTATCTTTATTAAAGTAGATACTAAGAAGAAAGATAGCTCTAACAACAATGGCAATATAGATATTAACGACAAGGCCTAGAACGATAGTAAGAAGAAGAACAGATCTAATAAGAAGAAGGACAAGGATTATACACCTTATATAGTTTATAGTAAGCTAATAAGCTTTAACTAAATATATTGTAACGTCTATAACTATTATCGTCCTTATAACAACCTATTATACTTCTAGTATAAGCCTAAGAAGGCCTTAGATAACTAGCGTAATAAGTTAATTGTAAAGGCGAAGAAGGAAGAACGTTAACGTATATCAACGACTAGCCCTCTCTATTAGTAATCTGGTATATAGAATCTATCGATAGCGCTAGTACCGGTTAAGAAGGTCCTGTTCTAGACTAATATAGTCAACCTCCCTATCAACAAAATAACGATAATATCTTTTTAGGGAGGCTTATAGTATAATTAAACGCTAAAGTCCAATAGGCCTTGAAGGTAATCCTCGTTTATAAGATACGAGACTTAGTGGTCTATAACTTAGGTTGTTTAGCTATTACCTTCAACGATAAGAAGTGGTTTAAAATACTAGAACCGCTCCTAATACCGTTATTATTACTCTTTTCCAATAGCAAGATTATATATACAATGTATATAGGTATAGTTAGCTATAAGATAGTACTCTCTAATAATATAATCGTAACGATAGAGATTCGCTATACAATTTACTAACCAACGTTGCCCTACAACTTTCTTACGTCGTTGAATATAATTAACAACAGTGTTTTATAGAATTAAAACAACTATACTCTGTTTTCTTAGTATATTGGCTAGATCCTAGTAGAGATAAACATTGATTACAACGTTTCAACTATCAAGGCTAGGCCTACTAAGGAAACTATGGACTACACCTTTATTTCTATTCTATACTATAAGATATATCGCTACTTAATATATACCAATAAGTCTATAGTTGAGGAGGCTTATAGATATACCAATATTATACTTATTTACAAAGATAACTCTGTTTACAAGAGTTATATAATAGGTAAAGCCTATAACGAATAGGGCAAGATCGCCTCTATAGAAACCTATACGCCTCTCGATTTTATTTGTATAAATATAACGAAATATAAGAACCTAGGGCATCTTAGCTACTAGTACAGTATTTACATTATAGATATCTAGACCAACTATCATTGGGTTAAGTTTACCTAGAGGAAAGAGGCCTATTTCAATGCTCTCTAAGACTTTATAGAGATAATTGAAACCTAGACCAATTATAAGATTAAGATCATTAGTATCGATAGTAGTAGTAAATTCGGCTAAGCTATATATCTCTTCTTTAATAGTAAGTTCAACGCCTAGATACGTTTAAAAGGTATAATTGCAATGGTTATACCTCTATATACGCTATAGATAAATAGCAAGGTAGAATATACTAGTAAAGAAGTTATTGAGAAGACCTGAGCAACGATTATTGTATATAAGATTCCTAAGTGCCTATAGCTATTCGTTATAGAGACTATAGTCTAGGTAATAAACCTTTTACCTACTAAGGTGAATTCTAATATAGAGAGCCTACATTAGCGCCTAGCCACTGGGCTGAATATACTAAAGGAAGCTCAATAGCTATTTATTCAATATCTTTGAATATACTTTTACAAAGTATACTACTACGTTAAACTTATATATTGCGACAATTTTGACAAGTTTATACCTAGAGCTAAGAAAACACGTCTAATTAGCTATATTGATCTATATAGAAAGATCTATTGGCTTTAGAATCTTTAAACTAACGAAATCATCTATATTAGTATAGTTTGATTTAACGAAGGACCCGATGCCTATAATAATAACGATATTTAAACCGAATACAAAGTAGTAATAGATAACAATCTTCTAGAGAAAGAGGAAGAAATCGTTGTTAAACCTATTACTATTCTACAACCTTTGAACAAGTAACTAACTATATCTTCGCTACTACAATAGGAGTCCTCTCCCTTTAAGGACGAAGGTATAGGCTCCTCTAATAAAGAAAACTCTATTATAGATTGGTATAGCGTTGAAGAAGAAGATCCTAATTAGGAAAATCCTAATAAGGAAGATACTAAAACGATATATCTACTATCACCTAATCTAACGTCTAAGGCCTTAACGCCTTCTAGATAAGATAATTCTATTTCTAAATATTCGAATTACAAGGAGAGGGATCTTCAACCTCTTCTCTATAATAATAGAGGAAATCCTTAATCTCTTCTCTATAAGGAGATAGGTCCTTAACCTCTTCTCTATAATAAAGGGGGTTCTCCTATTATAGAAGTTCCTCAACTACTTTATTATAATAATCGACAATCGCCTTCTTTGCTTAATAAGGTAGACTAATAAAAGATTTAGTAGGAAGCTTCTATACCGCTAGATCATCTACTAGCGCTATATATTAAGTAAGAAAACTATATATAATAGCTATTTAAACAACCTCTCTTAGTAGGGGGGTTGCTTAGATATTCTCCTTAGGCGAGTAGCCCTTTAGAATTAGTAGGGGGGTCGAATCGCCTATAACGAAATAAAGTAAAGTATAGCGATAGAAGAGAGCCTAGCTACTATGCTAAGTTGATATAAAGTAAGTTACCTAGCTAGAATTACTTTATAATATATCTCGTTGAACTACCTCCTCTAAAGCTACTAATCGAATTCACTTTATTATATATTAAAGCCAAATATAATATTAAGATATCTTATTGTACCGACCTTCTATAGAATTATCGACAAGCTAGCTAGCTCCTAAACTTCAAAGAGTACTAGCTTCTAGCAATACGAAAACAAGATCGAAGTCTCCTTGAAAAAGACGTCTATAAGCTAGTACTAAGGCGCTTAGGGATAACGATTCTTCCTAGCAAATGGGTATACGACGAAAAGACCGACCTCGATATAGGTCAAACTACTATATAGGCTAGATAGGTTGTCTATAGCAACTTTGATCAAGGCTTATAGAATTTGTAAGATCTCTATATAATGGTTGTCAATAGCGTTATAGTCTAGGTTTTCCTAGCATTAGTAGCTATTCTAGACCTTAAATACCTTCAATTTGACTTCGTTATAGCATTTCTTAACGCTAAGATCCCTAATAGAGCAGAATACTACGTTTAGCTATCTACTAGGTTAAACAAGCTATTAAGCTTTATTTATCACCTTTGTTGTATACTCTACGGCTTACGCTAAAGCCTACTCTATTGGTTTATAATAGTTAAACCGACGATAGAGGAACTGGGCTTCGAAGCCCTAGATTTAGACCTCTGTCTCTTTTAGCATAAAGAAGATAGCATCTTAGTACTCATTTATATAGATAACTTGCTAATCGCTACCTATACTAGGGACCTTATTTACAAGGTATATAATAAGCTCAACAACATTTTCTAATTAAAAGAAATCGACGAACTATAACGTTTCCTTAGTTTTAATATCGTTCGCGATCAACCGAATTAAAAGATCTACCTCTTATAGGCATTATATATCAAGACACTTCTCTAGAAGGTCGGTATATAGGATTGTAACCTAGTTTCTATGCCCTAGCTAGCTAAGTTCGAGCTTCCTACTAGTTAGGAGCCGATTATAGAGGAACAGAAGACATATATTAAGAAGATTAGTTCGATCAACTAGATTACAACAGGCATATAGCTAGACATTGCCTATACTATATCGCAGCTATATAAAGCAAATATAGGCCTGTTATAAACATATCTCGATCTAATAAAATACCTCTTTCGATACCTTTATTATAGACCGGGCTATACCTAGGCTAGGTATATAGGGCTACGCCTAAGATCCGTAGTGGCCCTAGGGCGGACCTATAGCAAGCCCACTTCGCGCCTAGAATAACTTTAGTCCGAACCTACTTCGTAAGCCCCTAAAAAACTCTATACGTAGAGACCGTAGCCTATACTTCTCCTTTTTCCTTCCTTAAGGTAGTTAAATAAAACATTGTACACTTATCTATAGACGCTATAAGGCTAGTATATTATAGTTCAACTACCTTTATATAGATAAAGTAGCTATTGCTTCTAAATATAGACGAGAGTAGTATACTAGGCGTTTCGACGCTAATACTAAGCGAACTAGATATCACTATAAACAACCTAGGTATCCTATAGGTCCTAGACCTAGATTGGGTCTACGAACACTTCTAGCTCCTATAGGAGACGATCGTATATTAGAATATAACTATTAAAGAACTTTATATAGCCTAGATTACTATAGTTTAGACTATAAACGCTCCTATAGTAGCTAACGCCCTAGCTCTAGCGACTAACGCTATAGCTCTAGCAGCTCCCTAGACGTAGTAGAAGCGGCTCCCTATAGGACAACCCTTCAATAATAAAAAAGAGCTCTTTACTATCTAGAAGGCTATAATAGTATATATCCTAGTAGTAGACTAGGACTTTATTAGGGGCTTCTACAACTAGTAGATATTCATTTAGAGGAACTTTAGTCGAGGAGTCTAGGCTAAGGTTATAGCTTTCTATAAGTTAGGAGGACCTAGCTATAACTATAACTTAAGAACATTTCTTAAATATCTTTTAATAGTCTATATAAACCTCTATAAATAGGTTATAGCCTTAATAGAACTAGATATATTTTATTAAAAAGACAACGAGCTATTCTTCTCTTTTATTATTCGCTTTAAGGTGAAGCTATCGAAGGCTAAAGAATTTAATTAGAACGACGAGGTATAACTTATTAGACTATAATGATACCTCTCCTTAAAGTTGAAGTATATTATAGTAGGATAGAGGGTTCTATAGAACGATTACGCTATAGCTATTATAAAGTACTATAAGATCGCTATCGACCTAGAGGCCCTTCGCCTAGAGGAACGACACTAGTAGTCCTAGGGTAAACGACCTAGGCCCAACGTAGATATAGAGAAAGATATAGATAGAGATATACTAATAACTAGGATTAATATAACCTATATTGCCCTAGCCTAGAGGGGAGCTAATAGGGGTTATAGAAGAAAGTAGTAGCAGAATAGAGGAAAACAAGGTATAAATATACTATAGATGAAGTAGATAAACAATAAAATATATATAGTGTACTAATAGGCTAGAGCCTATATCCGTTGTAGGCGCTAAGGCCACTTTATAGCTATTTATCCCTTCGCCCTAGCTAAGAGACTAGCTCCTTAAGTCGACATTAATAAGTTAGAGGCAAAGAAATAGGTAGAGGAGGACTCCCCCTCTAAGGAGGAGAAGGGAAAAGAGTAGCCCCTATATAAAGTCTTATATAGAGGTTGAAAGGACCTAGCCGCTTATAGAACGAGTTTATAGAGATTAGAGAGAGAATAGATAAACCCCTCTTTCTTATCCCTATTTTCTTAAACTCTTTTAGTTTTATAAATGTATAAATAAATAGTAGGTACTAAAGCTATAAAGCTATTAGCGAGAAAGTATATTAGAGGTTAGGGATTAAGTAGATAAGCCTATCAACTCCATATACCCTAGGTATTATAGTCAAAGGGGTATAAATTACAAAGAAAATTATATATATCGCCTAAAAGCTTAAACAATCCTTTGCACTCAAACGCTGATTGCGAAGGAACCGTTGAGCCAAAACCGAATCCGACGACGCAAGCGTTCTTAGCGCACCCGATTACCCCTATCTGCGATATCGTAGAGGGGGCGTAGCGGCTACGTAGGTCGTGGTGGCGATGGCGGTAGCCCAGCGTTGGGCACCGTAGGTCGCGACACTACGGCTAATATATATAAATACCCTAATCGACGCGATCGAAGACTTAGGGTCCCTCCTATAGAAGCTATAAACGATCGGAATATATATACTAAAAGCGCTAGCGACAAGCGATCGAAGCTCCTATAGGAATTCTATACCCTAGTGTCGCTAGAGATATAGCTATATATATAGGTAGCTATATATATATATTACTACGAGGTGTTCTAAGACGAGCTAAACTGCCTTTACAATATATATAAGCTATATAGGAGCGTCGACTATATTAAAGAGGAGGTTATATAAATTAAGAACAAGGTTAGGATATAGGCGAGCGTTAAGAGCGTATAAGCGAGGACCTAGATATAGGTAGTAGGGTAGGGCGTAGCTATAACGGTAGCGCCCTAGCTACTTGAAAGCTATATTTAGTATATACTAAAGAAACTATTCTATAAGCTTGTAGTAGACCTTAGGCAAACGTCTATAGATATCGTCAATAGGAGTATAGGTGATATAGTCTAGGTAGTCAATATAGCTATAGCGACGATAGGAGCAATGATAGAGGGTAGCGAAAGCGGTACGATCATAGTATAGAAGCTACTAAAGAGCAAGAATATAGTAGTTACCTTTAAGGAGGACTACTAAATATAGTTTATTAATAAGGATAATAAAGTATAGGTTATAACTATATTTAGAGTAACTATAATATTTAAACGCTATACCTTTATAGTACTTATAAAGGGTGTTTAGCTAGCCGCTTTAACAAGGTATAAAGGTAACGTCGACTACCTAGTAGTAGACCTAGCGAAGAAAAACAAGGTTTAGATTATATATATAAGGCTATAGGCGCTATAGGGTAGCGCTAAGGACAGTTAGGGGCTATAAACAATATATATACTAGTCGAGCTATATATAGTCGAGGAAGTGGCAAGGCTTATCGACCAAGGGGTCTTGCTCAATTATATAGTCTACCTTTATAAATACTTTAAAGGTATAGTATATACGATCCTATACTTTAAGTATAGGAAGTAGAGGTATAAAGCGATATTCTATAAAGAGGAAGAGGTATACTACTTAATTTATATCTATATAGTGTATAGCGATAGCGATATAGCAAGGGAGCAAGAGGCAAGATACCTAGTAAAGACCGACCTAGCTAGGAATAGGCTAAAGTGTATTAACTATAGGAGTACTTATATAGCCTTTAATACGAGCTATAAGATAGTAAAGGAGTAGCGCTAGCGTATAAAGAAGCGGTTCAACGACCGCCTACTCACCTTCTATATACTCTAGTCTTAGGTGATAGTAGCAACGGGGGTAAGTACATAGTATAGGAGCTAGGAGGACAAGTTAGGAGAATAGCGCCTAAAGAAACGCCTTGCTAAGGTAGACTAGCCTACTGATATCTAGAGGGTAAAGTACTCTAATAGTAAAGACCTATTCTAATTTAAAGTACTTTTATAAACCTTCTAAGGAGTAAAGGCGTAGAATAGGAGCATTGCTTATATAGTACCCCTATATAGTATAAATACAGAGCTAACTTTGTAATCTAATATAGTAATAACTAAGGGCCTTTGTCCTATATCGAATATATAGCTATAACGTTGAAAGTACTCTATTAGAACACCGATAGTAGTAGAAACTACCTTAACTAAGCGCTAGAGGATAGAGAGGAGTTCGACCTAATAGCGATTTAGAAGCTGCTAATTCGCCTAGATATAGCCCCCCTAGCCCTGCCCTATAGGCGAGATAGCTAATATAAGATAGTATATAGCGTTGGCAAGGCGGCGCTATATATAAGCAAGCGCCTCGATTATATAATATAGTTGGCCGAGGCGGGGGAAGATTAGGTAGCTATAATGTTTAAGAAAGAAGGATCGGACCCCTTTATAGTATAGTCCATTTATTTACTTAACTAGGAGCTAGAGTAGCAATCGCTACTCTATACCTTAGTAGAGTAGGAGCCAAAAGGGTATAATGTACTTATAGGCGACTTTAACGCCTATTACCTAATGTAGGACAAGTATAATAGGACCTCTTGATTAGTGAGTATACTACTCTAGATCGTAGTAGAATAGGAGCTCGAGCTTCATATACTATACAATATATCTACCTAAGTATAGCAAGGCAATAGAGATAGTATAATCGACTATATCTAGGCAACGTAGGGTAGCGGTGCCTAGTGGCTAGGACCTTTTAACTTAGTAGGCTTAGACTATATGCCCTAGGTAGCTAAAGTACTACTAAGGGGGAGCAACGGTAGAGCTACTATACTATAGAGCTATAGCTAGGTATTACTAGACTATAAGAGGTGTAAGGCTAAGGCTTAGTTCCTAACTCTACTAAAGGAAATTAATATAGTAGAGGAACTTAAGGATATAGTAGATACCCTTATATATAAGCTAACTGATATCGTAGATATAGTAGCCCTACGCTATAAGCTTAACTAGGGGTCCTATACGCTATAGTAAAATCTTAAAGTCAACGAGGTAATATAAGAAGCAAAGAGGGTTAAACGTACCTAGTAGTTAAGCTATATAGTAAGCTCTTAAATATACTATCGCAAGGCGATATAGCGTTTTAAACGCTATATCTACTAGTTGTAGACGCTATACTAACGCTATTCACTTGCTAAGGCGTCGAAGGAGTAGAAGCTAATGTAGAACATTGAGAGATAGGTATAGCTTCGAAGCTACTAACGCCCTAAGCCTCTAGCGCTACTAACGCTCTAGCTAAGACCTAGTAAGCTCTAAAGCACTATAATATACGCCTAGAAGGCTAAGGCGCTAGCAAGGTACTTCTTTCCTATACTATAAACGTAGTATAATAGTATCCTCGACTAAGACTAGCCTAAGGGGTCTTTTCGTAATACTACGCCTATTGACTAAGAGGTCTATAGAGCTAAGGTTATAAAGATTATAAGCTGTATAGGATCGAACAAGGTGCTTAGCGAGGACCTCCTTATTAACAAGTTCCTTAAGGCCTATAATAAAGAGGGTAAGCTATTAGAGGTACTTACAACGATTATATACATTTGCTTTAAGCTAGAGCACTTCCTATATAGATTCTATACTATATAGGTAGTCGTCCTTAGGAAGCTAGGGAAGTCTCTAGAATAGCTAACAGAGGTAGAGGTGTACTACCTAATATTACTGCTTAGTATAGTAGACAAGATTATTAAGGTAGCTATTATAAACCAAGTAATATATATAGCTAAGGCGTATAAGCTACTCCTAAAGATATAGATAGGCTTCTAGTAATACAGGTCTATAGAGGTAGCAATCTAGGTAATAACAGATATAGTAAAGACAGTATAGATATACAACGTCTATATTTCGCTATTGCAATTAGACCTAAAAAGCGCCTTCGACTAGGTCGACTAGGTCTAGCTTCTATATATACTCTAGGAACTAGGCTTCGAGAGGAAGCTAATTATATTTCTAAAGAGCTACTTCGAGGATCGTATAGTACGCCTATAGTTTAACAAAATTATAGCTAAGCCTACAACTCTATAGCAAGATACGCTATAGGGCTTGCTACTATCGCCAATGCTATTTATCCTCTTTATCACCCCCTTGTTCTACGCCCTCGAGGTATATATTAGGCTCCTAATAGTCGAGTATATAGATAACACTAACCTTCTTACGTTTAAATAGGATATACTAGCGTACTACTATATATTAGAAAGGAGGTTTACTAAGTATAAGAAATAGGCTATAGAACAGGGGATATAGTTCGAACTAGCGAAGAGCAAGCTTATCTACTTTATAAGAGTACAATAGCTATATATAGAGGTCGTCAATATCTTCGACGAAGGTTAGCTAGGACTTATATCTATAGAGTTAACAAGGTTCCTAGGTATATAGCTAGACTATAAGCTCTTGTTTTAGGTATATAAGAAGGCAGTTAAAGCTAAGATAGCTATATAGAAGTTTGCCCTTATAAGACTTGTAGCGAAGACGTATAGAGTATATATTATATAAGCTTAGAAGATCTATATAAAGGTTATTAGGAGCGTCCTTTTATATAGGGTAGCGGCGTAGTATACTTTAACGCTAGTTAGAGGAGCTCTCTATAGGATTATATATAGCTTTAGCGTAATATAGTTAGGCTACCTCTAGGTAGTTACTAGCGTATATAAGGCTACGTTAGTCTATAACCTAGAAAGTGAGACCTAGGTACCCCTTATCGATCTATACCTTAACTGCTAGGTAGCGTATACCAAGTAGAGGCTTTAGAAAACTAGGCTTATATAGCTCCTATACAATGTCTACGCGAAGGTAGCGTCAAAATTAAAGAAGCGACGCTATATATATTACGCCCTAGCGGTAGGGCTAGCTATAAGGGAGTCTTCTATAGAGCAGAGGCAACTATAGGCCAAGGACTAGCTCCTTGTATATTGCTTAGCAATAGTAGTAGAAGCGTAGGGCGAAAGCGACAAAGACGACGATTAGAGACCCTAGGAGCTATAGCTATACACTAATGTAGATATAGCTATAGTAGAGGAGTAGAAGGTGTATAAAGAGCTATAGATACGCTATATAGACGTTAGAAGGCTAGAGAGGGTATACTATAGAGAAGTAGCAGACCTATATACTTTAGAACCCTTTGCCTAAATGCTATAGGTATATAAAGATCTTAGTAAGGTATAAAGCTCCCTCCTTATATAGGCGTAAACTAAGGCTATTGGCCTTAGGTAATTCCTATTCTAGAAGGGGGTATTAGATATACCTATATCGCTTTATCGCTATAGCGAGGTACCTAAGATCGTTATCTACTTTGTAATACGCTATAAGGACCCTACAATTACTATAGGAAGGCCTTATATCTAAGATCGATATACGCTACTTGTACTACTTAGAAGTAGAAGAGGCGCCTAGAGGCTTATAAGATAGCTAATATACATTAGGCGCTTATAGGAGTATTAGCTAACGTTTAAGCTAAACGTCGAAGGCAAGGTAGGATATAAGGGATCGGCAAAGGGCTCTACAAGTATATAGTAGGAGTATAGTAGCTAGGACAACGTAGCAAGGGAGCCTTAGGCAGCTAGCTATAAGGACTAAGGCGCGAGCGAGAGGCGTAATAGGAAGAGGAGGAGGCATAGGAAGGTCGGCCTCTAGCCGCTCCCCTCGAGTATATAGCGCGCCTAGTGGCTACGGCACTCGCGCTAGGAGCGTATTATATATATAAGTGGCGTACAACGGGCTATATAGGCCACTATATCTCCGTTGCTACTAGGCTAGAAAGGTGAGTTCTAGCGAGTTAGAGAGAAGGAACTAGGGAGGCCCGCCCTATATAGCGAGAATATAGCGTAGACGCTATATGTAAGTGGTATATATAAAGGTGGAGGGACCGCTTACCCTTAGTGGCGAGGCGCTAAGTGCCTCTTTAGTATAAGATTAATAATAATAATAATAATAATAATAATAATATATATCGCCTATATTACAATAGACATTAATAGGTAGATTAGTATTGCTATATTCTATATAGTCCTAGGGCTAGCCTATAACGTTATATTAGAGCTCTCCTAGATAAACTACTATAGGATTATACTAGACCTAGCTAATAGGGTCCTTATCGTCAATTTATAAAGCGGCCTATAAATATATAAGTGCTCCTTATAATAGAAGGAAACTAACACTACCCTAGTTATAGGTATAGTGTTTATAGATATAGCCTATAAAGTATAAAGGAAAAAGTCTAAAAGAGTATAAGACACGTTCCTCGTCACTAGTATCCGCAAGATAACCACTATACTAAAAGCGGCTATCTCCTAGCCTAATACCGATCTAGACCTAAAGGTCGCCTTACTAGAGGAGCTATATAACTTCGCCAACCTCTTCGACAAGGAGAAGGCGAACGGCCTACCCCTTTATCAAGGGGAGGCTAACTATTATATCCGTCTTAAGACAAGCCTAGATAGAAAATCTCCTAAGCTTCTATAGGGACCTTTATATAATATACTAAGGGACTACCTTCTAGAGATTCAAAGGTAGGTCGTAGACCTATTGGATAAGGGATAGATCTAGGTAAACTCTTTATTAATAGTTGCCCTAGTCCTTCTTATAAAGAAGCTAGGAGGAGGATAAAGGTTCTATATAGACTACTAAGCCTTAAATAAGATTACTAAATAGGACTAGTACCTACTTCTCCTAATTAAAGAGACTCTTTAGTCTTTAGCTAAGGCTAAATAGCTTATAAAGCTAGACGTTAGAGCTATATTCTACTATATCTAAATAGTTAAAGGGGACAAGTACCTTATAGTATTTTATATAAGGTTTAGACTATTTAAATAGCTAGTCTACAGCTTTAGGCTTATAGATACTTCTATAATATTCTAGAGATATATCAATAACGTCCTTAGTCCAATACTAGGAGACTATATAATAGTATATCTTAACAACGTCTTAGTATACTTGAATAAGAGTTAAAAGGACTATATAAAAAAGGTATATAAAGTCCTCCGAAGATTAAAGGATATAGGCCTTAACCTAGACCTTAAGAAATATATATTCGTAATAAAGGAAGTTAAATATCTAGGGTATATTATAGAGGTAAAGGTCTATATCTCTCCTAACCCTGAGAAGATTAAGGCGATCTATAAGTAGGAGGCGCCTTATAAGGTCCAAGGAGTATAGAGCTTCTTAAGATTCGCTAATTTCTATTGCAACTTTATCTCTAACTTCTTTAAAAAGGTGGCCCTACTAATACGCCTTACCTATAAAAATATCCTATTCTACTAGGGCAAAGAGGAATAGGAAGCCTTTAATATACTTAAGGCTACGTTTATATCAAAGCCGATCTTCGTTTAATAGAACCCTAAGAGGGAGATAGTTATAGAAATAGACTATTCTAGTATAGTGCTTAGTAGATGTTTATCTTAGTAAAGAGAGGATAAGGTTCTCTACCCCATAGCCTACTACTCTACGAAGCTAAGTCTTATTAAATACAACTATACTATCTATAATAAAGAGCTATTAGCTATTATCTCTTACCTTAAGGCCTAGTTAGCAGAGCTTTAGAGTATAGTAGCCCCCTTTACTATTTTAACCAATTATAAGAACCTTAAGTACTTTACCTAGCTATATCCAATTAATAAACGATAGGCCTAATAGGCAGAGACGCTCTCTCTATTTAACTTCGAGCTAAAGTACTAGCTAAGATCCTAAGCCTTATACCCTAATATACTCTCTTAGTATAAATAGAATGAGCTTAAAGATAGTTAGTGTATCGCCTAGCTATTTCCTCCGATCAAAGTATACTAGACTAGTATATAAGAGGAGGCTAAGTTACCTATAGGAGAGACACTTTTCAAGGACAAGTAGCTCGCTACCCTATAGGATAAGGGTGTTGTCAAAGACGAGCACTATACTTACTAGCTTTAAGCCGTTTATAACAGAGCTTAAAAGTTTCTAAAGGAGGCGAATATAGTATAGACCTAGATTGTAGACTACTCCTTCAATATATAAAGTGTACTTTAGTTCTATAGCTATCTCTAGCTCCCTATATAAGAGCCTTTGACTACTACGATTATCTAACAAATCTATAACTTAGCTATATTAGGATACCTAGGGTATAATAGGCTATTTAAAATACTTTAGAGAGATTACTACTAGGACCTTATATCGTCTAATGTAAAGCAGTTTATTAGAAACTATAATTAGTGCTGCTAAAGTAAAATCTCTTGATAACTATGTTAAAGGCTTTTACAACCTTTACCTATCTTTAATCGCTTCTAGAAGTAGATCTCTATTAACTTTATAACCAACCTCCCTATAAGGGATAAAGGGACGCCTAACTACCTTATAGTAATTATCGATCGCCTCTTTAAATATATATAGCTTAAAGCGATATACTTAATAGGAGTAAAAGAGTATACCCTTTAGTTCTATAACGTATAGTAGCGCTTCTATAGATTCCTAACTTAAATTATAACCAATTATAGGTTAGACTAGCTAAGTAGGTTCTAGACTATGCTATATAAGGTAGTAGAGGTAGAGCAGCTTCTATCGACGTTTTACTATCCTTAGACGAATAGAGGGACAAAGTAAGTCAATTAAAAAGTATAGACGATCCTCTAGATCTTCGTTTCCTTTATATAGTACAACTAGCTTAAATATCTTTTAGCCTATTAGTTTATATTCAATAATAGGGACTCGTCTATAACTAGAGTAAGTCCAAACTACCTCCTCTACAAGTTTAATATAAGTCCTATATAACTTATTACGATCTTAATAGCGCCTATAGCCTCCCTAAAAGGCTATACTACTAAGTTCCTCTGCTATCTAAAAGAGGGAATAGAGTAGATCTAAATAGCTATTACGTATATATAGTAGTAGCAATAGGCGAATATAAACTACTCCTATTGCCTAGTTAAACGGTTCTAGGTTAAAGACAAGGTATAGCTCTCCCTATATAATATAAAGACGAACTGCCCTAGTAAGAAGCTCGACTAGCTAAATGCTAAGTATAAGGTAGTTATAGTACCTACCCCTCTAACGATAATGCTTAATATACTAAGTGGCCTATATCTAATCTTTTATATTGACCTAGTTAAGTAAATAGCCTTTGACCTACTCCCTTTATAGAAAGTTATAGATAAACGACTAGACCTTATATAGGTTATATTAGAGGAGGGTGTTCTCTAGTAAAAGTATAGGGTAGAGGCGATCCTTAAAGCTTAGAATATAAAGGGGAGGGGGAATAACTATAATATATATATTAAGTAGGTAGATTATAATAAACTAACGTAGGAGCCTTTAAAGAACTTTTTAGATACTACTACGTTTAACGAGTTTAAATAGGAATAGAGAGATATATAGTATCACGATAGGCTAGTATTAAACTAAAAAAAGAAGGGGAAACGTTATATTTATATATAAACTACTCTATAAAGACTAACAACTTAGACAAATATAACTACTTAGGTATAGAGAAACTATAATATACCTAAATCTAGTTATCCTCCTAAAACTAAATAGAACGTAGCTATATATAAAAAGAAAATAAGATATATAAACGGCGCTATCTACTCTAGCTCTATAATAGGTCCTATATCTAGTAAGTCCTCCTCTTTATCCTTAAACGGATATATAGGCGAGGCAGGTATATATAAGGGCAGAATAGGCGTATAAAGGGTATAGGGCAAGGGCGGTATATATATTTGACGAGTATATAAAACGTCCTCTATAGGAGAGGATAGGCGTTGTCTATAGTATAGGTCGTAGGGGGATATATATATATAGGGTAAGTAGCGAGAGTAGGACCCCTAAAGGGTATAGACGGGTAAGGGGGAGGTAAACGTAATAACGTACTCCGTAAGATGCGAATTCGTCTTAAGGACAGTTGCTTAAGACTATACTATAGTATAGATAGCCTCTACGATATACCAATTCTCCTATTAAGAGGAATTAAAATATTACACTATATACTTGATAAGGCGATTATAGTACTATATAGCGAGATTGTCCTAAGGGGCTTAGTATAGAACCAAAGCTCCTCGCTAGCTTAGGGTCAAAGGCGTAGAGGAGGTGACTAAGGGTATATTAGAAGCGAAGGTAGAGCGTACTAAAGATTAGTATATAAGGGCTATACTAATTGTACTATAGAAGCTATATATAAAGGCGATAAATAGCGCCTTTAAAATAACGTAGTAGACTAGCTTAGATTTAGTTTTCTTATAAGTAGGCTCTATAATAGCTTTATTGTTAGTGTAGAATTTAATTAGGTATTTTAAGCCAATATATAGAGAGGGGTTGGTCGTCTAGAGTACTAAATCTTAGCGACACTTAGTATACAACTTAGTATACTCTATATAGCTTTCTCTATATCCTTAGATATATTTAACGAAGTTACTATATATAAGCCGTTTAACGTAGTTCAAATAGATATCTCTTTCCTCTTTAGGAAGGGCGTTATCCTTATTGTCTAAGTCGCCCTCGACAATATAGTCGCTAATAGTATAGTAAAAGGAGTTGTTACAATTATTATAGTTTTATCTAAGACATTGTTAGCTTCTAGCCTAGGGCTAAAGTAGGCTCGATAAGGGATAATATACATTATAGTCCTAGTTATCGTCTCCTCTAGGATAATATCCTTCTTTGTTACTATTAAGTGAAACGACTATAGCCGACATTTTAGAGGGTATAAACAAAGACAAAATAAATAAGTTTTAAGAATATATCGCTATTATAAAGAGAATAGAAAGCTATTATAGAGGTCGGAGCAAATAGATAAAATATATATAAATATATATAGGACATATATATAAAGGAAGTAGCGAGAAGCTAAGTATATATAAGGAGAAAGAGTTATAAGAACGAACTAGGCGTATAGTAGATTCTTATTAGGTTTATATCAAAGTCGAAGTAGTAGTGTCGTAGATATAGAATAGTTATATAAAGAAACGACGAATATTGCTAATAGGACATAGAACAAACGTATAACGAAAATAGCGTAGACGACATAGGCGTTGCTATATATAAGAAGGTTAAAAAACAAGTATAAAATAAAGACAAGGTAGGAAGAGCCAACGTATAGAGAGAATAGAGGATAGGAATATAAAGGAGAGATAGGGGTATACAATGGAAGTAAGAAGAAAATATAGGGTATAAAGTTCATAGGGGAGGAGGGGGTTTTAATAGTATAAAAGGGGGCTAGGTCGTATATAATTAATAGGTACGCCTAGTGCAACGTAGTTACAATATATAAATGTATAAAAAACAAAACTAATATTCTAGTAGGCAATCCTTTGCACTTAAACGCCGATTGCGAAGGAACCATTGAGCTAAAACCGAATCCGATGACACAAGCGTTCTTAGCGTACCCGATTACCCCTATCTACGATATCGTAGAGGGGGCGTAGCAGCTACGTAGGTTGTAGTAGCGATAGTAGTAGCCTAGCGTTAGGCACCGTAGGTCACAACACTATAGCTAATATATATAAATACCTTGACTGACGTAACTAAAGACTTAGGCTCCCTCCTATAGAAGCTATGAACGATCGGAATATATATACCAAGGGCATTAGCGACAAACGATCGAGGCTTCTATAGGAATTCTACGCCCTAGTATCGCTAGAGATATAGCTATATATATAGGTAGCTATATATATATACTACTATAAGGTATTCTAAGATGAGCTAAACTGCCTTTATAACGTATATAAGCTATATAGGAGCGTCGACTATATTAAAGAGGAGGTTATATAAATCAAGAATAAGGTTAGGATATAGACGAACGTTAGGGGTATATAAGCAAGGACTTAGGTATAGGTAGTAGGGTAGGGCGTAGCTACGATAGTAGCGCCCTAGCTACTTGAAAGCTACGTTTAGTATATACTAAAGAAATTGTTCTATAAGCTTATAGTGGACCTTAGGCAAGCGTCTACGGATATCGTCAATAGGAGTATAGGTAATATAGTCTAGGCAGTTAATACGGCTACAACGACGATAGGAGCGACGATAGGGGGTAGCAGAAACGGCGTAATCGTAGTATAGAAGTTGTTAAAGAGTAGGAATATAGTAGTTACCTTTAAGGAGGACTACTAAGTATAGTTTACTAATAAAGACAATAAGATATAGATTATAGCTATATTTAGAGTAATCGCGATACTTAAACGCTATACTTTTATAGTACTTATAAAGGGTATTTAGCTAGCTACTTTAATAAGGTATAGAGGCAACGTTAACCGCCTAGCGGTAGACTTAGTAAAGGAGAATAAGGTTTAGATTATATATATAAGGCTATAGGCACTATAGGGTAGCGCTAAAGACGGTTAGGGGCTATAAACGATATATATATTAGTCGAGCTATATATAGTCGAGGAAGTAGCGAGGCTTATCGACTAAAAGGTCCTACTCAATTATATAGTCTACCCTTATAAATACTTTGAAGACGTAGTATATATAATCCTATACTTCAAGTATAGGAAGTAGGGGTATAAGGCAACGTTCTATAAAGAGGAAGAGGTATACTACCTAATCTATATCTATATAGTATATAGTAATAGCGATATAGCAAAGGAGTAAGAGGCAAGATACTTAATAAAGACCGACCTAGCTAGGAATAGGCTAAAGTATATTAATTGTAGAGGTATCTATATAGCCTTTAACATAAGCTATAAGATAGCGAAGGAGTAGCGCTAGTATATAAGGGAGCGGTTCAACGATCGCCTACTTACCTTCTATATACCCTAGTCTTAAGTAGTAGTAGCGATAGAGGCGAGTATATAGCGTAGGAGCTAGGAGGACAAGTTAGAAGAATAGCGCCTAAGGAAACACCCTACTAAGGTAGGCTAGCCTACTAATATTTAAAGGGTAGGGCGCTCTAACGGTATAGACCTATTTCAATTTAGAGTACTCTTACAAACCTTCTAAAGAGTAGGGGCGTAGAATAGGAGTACTACTTATATAGCGCCCCTATATAGTATAAGTATAGAGCTAACTTTATAACCTAATATAGTGATGACCAAGGGCCCTTATCCTATATCGAATATATAGCTATAACGCTAAAAGTGCTCTACTAGAATACCGATAGTAGTAGAAACCGCTTTAACTAAGCGCTAGAAGATAGGGAGGAGTTCGACTTAGTAGCGATTTAGAAGCTGCCAATTTACTTAGATATAGCCCCCCTAGCCTTACCCTATAGACAAGGCGGCTAGTACAAGGTAATATAGAGTGCTAGTAGGGCGGTATTATATATAAGTAAGCGCCTCGACTATATAATATAGTTGGCTAAGGCAGGGGAAGATTAGACGGCTATAACATTTAAAAAAGAAGGATTAAACCCCTTTATAGTATAGTCTATTTATTTGTTTAACTAGGAGCTAGGGTAGCAGTCGCCGCTCTACGCTCTAGTAGAGCAGGAGCTAAGAAAGCGCAATATACTTATAGGCAATTTCAACGCCTATTACCTAATATAGGACAAGTATAATAGGACCTCTCGATTAGCGAGTATACTACTCTAGATCGTAGTAGAATAGGAGCTTAAGCTTTATACGCTATATAGTATACCTACCTAAATGTAGCAAGGTAATAGAGATAGTATAATCGACTATATCTAAGCAATATAAGGTAGTAGTACCTAGTAGCTAGGACCTTTTAACTTAGTAGGCTTAGACTATATACTCTAGGTAGCTAAAGTGCTACTAAGGGGGAGTAGTAGCAAAGCCGCTATATCGTAGAGCTATAGCTAGGCGCTACTAGACTATAAAAGGTATAAAGCTGAAGCCTAGTTCCTAATTCTACTAAAGGAGATCAATATAGTAGAGGAACTTAAGGATATAGTAGATACCTTTATATAAAAGCTAACTAGTATTATAGATATAGTGGCCTTATATTATAAGCTCAACTAAGGGTCCTATACGCTATAGTAGAATCTCGAAGTCAACGAGGTAATATAAGAAGTAAAGAGAGCTAAACGCGCCTAGTAATTAAGCTATATAGTAAGCTCCTAAACGTATTACTATAAAGCGGTATAGCGTTTTAAGCGCTATACCCACTAGTCGTAGACGTTATATTAGCGCTACTTACTCGCTAGAGCGTCGAAGGAGTAGAAGCTAATATAGGATATCGAGAGGTGGGTATAGCTTTAAAGCTACTAACGCCCTAAGCCTCTAGCGCTACTAGCGCTCTAGCTAAGACCTAGCGAGCCCTAGGGCGCTATAATGTACACCTAGAAGGCTAAGGCGCTAGTAGGACGCTTCTTTCCTACGTTATAGGCATAGTACAATAGTATCCTTAACTGAGACTAGCTTAAAGAGTCTTTTCGTAATACTATACTTATTAACTAGGAGGTCTATAGAGCTAAGGTTATAGAGATTATAAGCTATATAGAATTAAACAAGGCGCTTAGTAAGGACCTCTTTACTAATAAGTTCCTTAAAGCCTATAATAAGGAGGGTAAGCTATTAGAGGTATTTATAGCAATTATATATATCTACTTTAAGCTAGAATACTTCATATACAAATTCTACATTATATAGGTAGTCGTCCTTAGGAAGCTAGGGAAGTCTCTAAAATAGCTAACGAAGATAAGGGTATATCGCCTAATATCGCTACTTAGTATAGTAGGCAAGATTATCGAAGTAGCTATCGTAAACCAAGTAATATATATAGCTAAGGCGTATAAGCTGCTCCTAGAGATATAGATAGGCTTCTAGTAATATAGGTCTATAGAGGTGGCAATCTAAGTAGTAATAAATATAGTAAAGACGGTATAGGTATATAGCGCCTACGCTTTACTATTGCAATTAGACCTAAAAGGCGCTTTCAACTAGGTCAATTAGGTCTAGCTGCTATATACGCTCTAGGAACTAGGCTTTAAGAGGAAGCTAATTATACTCTTAAAGAGCTACTTCGAGGATTGTATAGTACGCCTATAGTTTAATAGGATTATAGCTGAGCCTATAACTCTATAGCAAGGTACGCTATAGAGCTCGCTACTATCGTTAGTACTATTTATCCTCTTTATTACCCCTTTGTTCTATACCCTTAAGGCGTATACTAGGCTTTTAATAGTCGAATATATAGATAACACTAACCTTCTTATATTTAGATAGGATACGCTAGTATATTACTATATACTAGAGAAGGGGTTTACTAAGTGTAAGAAATAGGCTATAGAACAGAGGATATAGTTCGAACTAGCGAAGAGCGAGCTTATCTACTTTATAAAGACGTAGTAGCTAGATATAAAGGTCGTCAATATCCTTAGCGAAGGTTAGCCGAGACTTATATCTATAGAGTTAACGAAGTTCCTAGGTATATAGCTAGACTATAAGCTCTTATTTTAGGTATTTAAGAAGGTAGTTAAGGCTAAGATAGCTATATAGAAGTTTACCTTTATAAGACTTATAGCGAAGATATATAGCGTATATATTATATAAGCTTAGGAGATCTATATAAAGGTCATTAGGAGTGTCCTTTTATATAGGGTAATAGCGTAGTATACCCTAACGCTAGTCAGAGGGGCTCTCTATAGGATTATATATAGCTTTGGCGTAACGTAGTTGGGCTACCTCTAGGTAGTTGCTAGTATATATAAGGCTACGCTAGTCTATAACTTAGAAAGTAAAACCTAGGTACCCTCTATTGATCTATACCTTAACTACTAGGTAGTATATACTAAGTAGAGGCTCTAGAAAACTAGGCTTATATAGCTCCTATATAATATCTATATAAAGGTAGCATTAAAGTTAAAGAAACGACGCTATATATACTATACCCTAACGGCGAGGCTAGCTATAAAGGAGTCTCCTATAGAGTAGAGGCAACTATAGGCTAAGGACTAGCTTTTTATATACTGCCTAGCAATAGTAGTAGAGGCGTAGAGCGAGAGCGATAAGGACGACAATTAGAGACCTTAGGAGCTATAGCTATACGCCAATATAGATATAGCTATAGTAGAGGAGTAAAAGGTATATAGAGAGCTATAGATATATTGTATAGACGCTAAAAGGCTAGAGAGGATATACTATAGAGAAGTAGTAGACCTATATACCTTAGAACCCCTTACCTAAGTACTATAGGTATATAAAGATCTTAGTAAAGTATAAAGCTCCCTTCTTATATAAATGTGAACTAGGGCTATTGGCCTTAGGCAGTTCCTATTCTAGAAAGGGGTACTAGATATATCTACGCTACTTTATCGCTATAGTAAGGTACCTAAGACCATTATCTACTTTATAATATATTATAGGGACTCTATAGTTATTATAGGAAGGCCTTACGTCTAAGATCGATATATGCTATTTACATTGCTTAAGAGTAAAAGAGGCGCCTAGAGGCTTATAGGATAGCTAATACGTACTAGACGCCTATAGGAGTACTAGCTAGCGCTTAAGCTAAACGTCGAAGGCGAAATAGGATATAGAGGATTGGCAGAGGGCTCTACAAATATATAGTAGGAGCGCGGTAGCTAAGATAATGTAGTAGGGGAGCCTTGGGCAGCTAGCTACAAGGACTAGGGCGTAGGCGAGAGGTGTAATAGGAAGAGGAGAAGGCGTAGGAAGGTCGGCCTCTAGCTACTCCCCTCGAGCATATAATGCACCTAGTAGCTATAGTACTCGCGCTAGGAGCGCATCGTATACGCAAGTAGCGTATAATAGGCTATATAGGCCGCTATATCTCTGTTGCCACTAAGCCAGAAAGGTAAGTTCCGGCGAGCTGGAGAGAAGGAACTAGGGAGGCCTACCCTACGTAGCGGGAACGTAGCGTAGGCGCTATGTGTAAATGGTGTATATAAAGGTAGAGGGACCGCTTGCCCTTAGTGGCGAGGCGCTAAGTGCCTCTTCAGTATAAGATTAATAATAATAATAATAATAATAATATAAATGTATAAAGTAGAGAAGGGCTAATTACCGACTTACTAAGGTGATATAAATAAATAACTTGAGCCTAGGCAGTAGGACAACTATAAGTAGCAAGGCCTTAGTAGGTAGCTATACTAGGCTACCTTAATAATAAGGTAGACGCTATACAACTAAGTAGCAAGTACTAGCGTATATTACAACTAGCACTGCACTAGACCTAAACTACGCTCGATATAGCATTACATATACTCTAATTTAATTGCCTAATAGGGCGGGGGGGGTATATTACAGATTAGGCTATACCTAGGCTAGGTATATAGGGCTATACCTAGGATCCGTAGTAGCCCTAGGGCAGACCTATAGCGGGCCCGCCTCGCGCTTAGAATAACGTTGGTCCAAACCTACTTCGTAAGCCCCTAAAAAACTCTATATATAGGGACCATAGCCTATACTTCTCCTTTTTCCTTCCTTAAGGTAGTTAAATAGAACATCGTACGCTTATCTATAGACGCTATAAGGCTAGCACGTTACAACCTTCGCGATATATAGGACTATACTATCTCGTTTAGTAGCAAAGATCTTACAGTCGAAGACCTTAAGATAATAATATTCGTAGATACTAGCTATACGGACTATATACTATCCTATTATTCAACAAGTAGCTATATTGTCTTTGTAGCTAGTATTGTCTTCGTAGCTAGTAGTCCAATGTATTAGAAGACGAAGAAATAGACCTTTATAGCACTTTCTTCTATAGAAGCCGAGTTTATAAATCTTATACCTATAAGGCAGTCAGCTCTCTAGGTAGTGAGCATTCTCAAAGACTACAGCTATATATAAAATATACCCTAGGTTCTCTATACTAATAGCCTAAATATATATACTACGGTTCTAAATCCCCTCAACGTAGCTAGAACCTAATACATCGATATCTAGTACAAATAGATCATTAAATAAGTTAAACGGAGCAAGCTCATAGTACATTACATCAGAGGAATAGAGATACCTATAGATAGCTTAACGAAGCTACTAGGCAAAGAGAAACATACTAGGTTCATAGTTTTAATTGGGATCACTAAGATAGCTATTCCCTAGATTTGAACAAGGCGGTAGAAGCTGGATTTGAGCTTAGAAAACGTAGAAAATACGTTTTTTGATAGATTTGGCTCAGAACTAGATTCTTCAATAGATTTACGTTGTACTAGGCAATTGCCCGGCATACCTGTTTAATACCTTATAGTAGATGCTTAATACTATAGATTTGTATATAGTTACTAGATTGGGAGATGGGAATAGCCTCATCTCTATAGTACTGGCGAGGTGGCTGTCTATAGGGGGGTATAAGGATTCGGGGCCCACGTGACCTAGCCCACCGACCTCGGGTTCATCCATCTACCTACCTCTCCACCACCATCTCTGCCCCACCATCTCCATCATCATCAGTAGCATCATCTATACATTGTCTTCCTCATCCTACAAGTTGGGGTTGGCAGTCAGAGAATAGAGCGCGTTGACTTTAGATGGAGGCTGGATGTGCGTTGATTTGAGATAAAGCCGACTTTGTATCTGCAGCTCAATTATCATAGCCAGCTCATAAACAATGAGCAGGCACTGGGGCAGATCCCCAGGCTCACATACGCTATCGAGGTACAAGTACGTGTCCAAGTCAATAGCTTGAGTCGATCGGCTCTGGCGTGAGATGGATTGTGAGAGACGTCACGCAATATGTACAGCAGAATCGAAGTATGTACCATTTCCACCAAGCACATCATCACCCAGACTACCCCCTCATCCCTCAGTCCTCCCCTCCCCCTCCCCCAGAGAACCTAGACAAGAGCAGGCAGCCAACCAACCTGGAATTTAGCAGCTAACGGGCGCCGGGCCGGGGTTGGTGTAGCTGGTCGGGATGGGCCAGTACAGCTGGAAGAGGATGCCCGGGTCGGTGGCGCTGTAGGCGCCGGGGAAGGCGACGAGCTCGCCCGTGTTGAGGGTGCCGGTGCCGCCGGTGACGGTCAGCTGGGCGCACGCGAGGTAGAACTGGGCGCCGCCGACGGTGCTGGCGCTGTGCAGCGCGATGTGCTCCACGCGCAGGAGGTAGTCGCCCGGCGCGATGCACGAGGGGATCTTGACGCTGACTTCGGTTTTGCCTGTTTTTTCCATTTGGTTAGTCATTAATTAGGTGGTGGGTGAGTGGTGAGGTGGTGGTGGGGGGGTAATATAGGGGTTTGGTCGGATAGGGCGGGCGGGGTGGGGGAAGAGACGATGGAGAAAGAGAGAGAAAGAGAGAGAGAGAGAAAGAACGCACCGCTGCTAGGCCAGGTGATGTTGCTGGTGCCGAGGCCGGACGGGCCGTCCTCGTAGATCTTGAACCAGACGTTGCCGGTGCCCTGGAAGGTGGCGGCGGTCTGGCCCGACGGCGCCTTGGCCATGTAGAACTGCAGCGGGCCCGGGTGCTGGATGCTTGGGTCGACGGTGAAGGTCACGGTGCCGCCGGCCTGCACCGTGGCGATCTGGGGCGCGGGGGTGCCCGGGTTGAGCTCGTAGCAGCGGATCTGGTCCGACGTGACGTCGGTGACCGGCCCGTGCGAGTAGTGGTTCGTCGTCTCACGGATCGTCACCCATTCGCCGGAGAGCTGGCCGTTGATGTCCGTCTGCGGGAAGGTGTCTGGCCAAAAGTGTTGGTGTTAGCGGCGGCGCCTGGTGGAGGCTGGCGGAAGGGGAGGCTCACAGTGGGCTTGCGCGCCCGCCGCGGCAAGCAGGGCGACCGAGGTGGTGAGCTTCATATTGGATGTGTTTGACGAGGCTGGGGAGTAAACGATCTTCGGCGTGTCTTGGCAGAGGATGATCAACAACGTGCGCCGGGTGAATTCCAGGAGTGAATTTGGACAGGGCTTTATAGTTTGCTGATCTCCCGCCCCGATGGGCTGCGGATCATGGAGGATTCCATGTCTTTCCACCTCGCGGCCCCGCATACCCTCGCGTCATCTGCGAGGTCCGTCCCAAGAACCGGGCTACTGCGAGGACGTGCTACGCTGTGGACCGCGTGATGCCCTGGGAATCGTCATCTGTGGAGGAAAATCTCAGCACTCCACGGCCTCGGCGGCGAGTGGGAGGGTTGCGTCGGACGGTAAGCGACCGGACATAGATGAAAGGGAGGATCAAGGGCGCTCCATTTCGCCCTGGAATCCGGGTTTCGCCCCCCTGTCCGCCAAGCACGTCTGCGTAATGCTGCCTACGCCGATGTGCTGGCGGACTGGGATGGCGATGTGGATTGCTGGAAACCTGGGGCAAGCCAGAGTCGCACGCGGCTTGTGTTCCCGATCACTTGCCCCTTTTGGAGCGCGAACTCGAGACAGCTGGGCATCCTTGCTGAGGGCGACGAATGAGAAGGGCGGTTTCGGGAAGCGCACGTTGCAACCCGGGCGCCGGGTTGCACGACTCGGTACCAGCCCTTCCATGGTTCCCATTCCGGCTACTCACGCATTGCCGATCGCCAAGCAGTTGGCTTGATGCAGGGGCGGCCAGAGGAGGCAGACGTGCCGTTGCTAGACCAGGGGACTACACTGGACATGATCTCGATCGACTCCAAGCGAGTTGAGAGCCCGGACTTAAGCACAAAAGCTACGCTCCAGGCAGCGGTGCGCTCGACTTGAGCCTCAGCCCTTGACGAAGGATGGACATTGGCTTCGGCAAGAAGAGAAGAGTCCCGATGGCAAGAGGGAGATTTGTTTCTATGGAGTGTGGGTTAGTTGCGATGTCGGGGCGAACGCAGTATATCTGATTTCTTTCCGAGTCCGGAGAACTTGGACTGGCTTCCTGGCTGGTCGAGGGTGGGCTGTGGAGGATGCATACTACTGTGTTGTGTGTAAGTCCGGATCAAGGGATGGGGTACCTAACAAGCAGGTAGTACTGTGTGCTGTGCGAGGCTGGAGCCGATTTTCCCGGGCTGGAATTCGGCGGAGTGAATAAGTTTTGGCTTCTTGCTCAAGGCGTACAACGATGCCGAGGCTTACACAAAACCGTGGGGGTTCGTTCCATCCACTTGCTTGCGGGTGCACCGAAATGAAGTCTTCGACAAATGACCCGAGTTCGGCTCTCCACGACGGCCAACTTTGGCTCGAACATACTGTATTGGCATTTCTCATTGTCTCGTTCGTTGCTATTCCCGGTTGCTATCATTCGAAGCGTTGCTTATACGGCGGATTCACGTTGCTGCCATCTACGGAGTACTCGATCGAGCCCGAGCAGGGACGGATCGTGACCTAGCACCAGTGACTCGGGGGAAGAACCCCCAGAAGTCGGGCCGGGCAGCTGGGAGAATCGCCTCTTCGCGCACACCACATGCTCAAGTGAGCAAGCTCAACCACGACCTAGTATTGACGAGGTGGATTGTCTATGTAGTGCATGAGACAACCCACCTTGGCCACCGCGCTCAAAACCCCATCCCCTACACGAGCACTGCATCTGAAAAAACAAGCCAAAACATTGCATATTTATCATGATGGGTATCAATACTGGACTCGACAGCTCCCTCCCCAACATCACAAGCGTCCCTTCACGGCGACCCTTCAAGGCGTGCCCGGCGACCCGACATCAAGATTCGGATCGAAGACGGTAATCTGCGAGGGCTTGGCGCGGCCGATGGCGCCCGGGAAGGTCGCATCCTTGAAGTCGATGGTGGCCTCGCCGAAGTCGTGGGCGAACAGCTCGTCGCGCAGGGCGGTGGACGGGAAGCCGTTGTACGAGACGAGGGCGCCGCGGAACCACACGCCCTTGGCGTTCTCGATCTTGTCGTCGTCCGCGTTGGCGAAGCGGAAGCAGTGGGTGCTGAGGCCGTCCTTGTGGTACACCATCTTGGGGTGCTCGCCGTCCCAGCGCACGTCGGCCGCGGCCCTGACCTCGTAGTTGCCGTGCTGCGAGGCGGCCACGTACTCGGCCTTGCCGGTGGCGTCGCTGACCCACACGGCGATGTGCTCCCAGTCGTGCGTGTGGCCCGGGTCGATGAAGTCCGGGATGGCCACGTCCTTCTCGAAGTAGTAGCCGTACAGGTAGATGCACCAGCCGTTGTTGCAGCGCTGGCGCGAGTAGACGTTGTTGTTGTCGAGGTCGGACAGGTCGTGGCAGTCGCTGGACAGGCCGGTGAAGTCGTGCGGCAGCCCCTGGACGATATTGCCCTGCGCGTCGATGGCCGGCACGTTGTAGCAGCCGTCCGTGTCGAAGTCGAGCGAGGGCTGCCAGCGCAGGTCGTTGGCCGTGGCGCGCTGCGGGAGCGCCGTGGGCGGGTTGGGCGCGCGGCCGACGAGGAGCGGAGGAGCGGCCAGGACGGCCGGTGCCGCAGCGACGGCCAGCAACAGTAGCGCGGCGTCTACTCTCGTCATGGCTGGTGCAACTGGCTGATGAGGACAGGCTACTGCTACTGCTGCTTGGAGCGGGGGAGGGGGGAAGGATGGCGAGTGACCCCTTGGGTGGTCACCGTGGCGTCGCTGCCAGGGACAGGGCCGTCTTATAGCATCGCCGTCGATACTATCCTAGCACACAGCAGTGGTTGCTGCTGGCGGGGTAAACTGCCGCTTTCAGCGATGCCGGCCGATCTGCGGTCTATGTTTCGGGTTACGGGATCCGGTGTATGAGCGTGATTCACTATACCTCCTTACCTGGACGTAGGCACATTCGCGCCGCCCAGGACAGCCATGAGAAAGCCAGCACCAGAATGGCACCGTCATGCTGGAATCTGCGCATCCCATTCGCCCTGTCGAGGGGCGGTCGACGAGCTAAACGGTAAGGTCAACTACTGCGTACCTGGTAAAGGTTCAGGGTAGGGAACGTTGCATGCACCATCTCCGCTTTGCATGTCCGCATGGCCGAGGCCGCGGCCATCAGAAGACCAGTGCCTGGCCCAGTTGAGAGCCGACGTCGCATTTGAGTTATCTCCTCCCCAGCCAATGGCGAGGGGTAAAGCGGGATTGTGGTCATTCGACGGTCGCCAAGCACGCACCGCCGACCTGGGGGAGGCGCCATTGCTGTCCGTGTGAGTGGCCACGACGCGGGTCTGAGACACCCAATTGGACACGCCGCCACAGAGCCCGGAAAAAGGGCTAGTTACGGAGTACACCAATGCGAGACTTGGCTAACTCGATCGTGGCTCAAAAGCCGCCGGACGAAGTGACATCGAAGTCAAGCCACAGAACGATGCGGAGGACGGATGGGTGCTCATATCAACGTTACTATGCAAGAAGGGGCACGCATCACTTGCGGGGATAACTAATTTTCGGAATACACACACCGTACTGGCAGTACTACGTACACGACAGTGAATAGTCAGGGCCACTGACATTAGCCCTAACCCTAGAGCTTGCAATTGCCTCAAGGTTTGCGAACCGCCAACACAGAGAACTGAGTAGGGCGTGGAATATCGCGCAAAGGATATGTCCGATTCGCTGTATTAGCGTATCAAAATGATCATTTGAAAAGGCAGACCAAACTTGGCCAGCAGCGAGCGATGTGTGTGAACTTGGGATCTGAGCCAATCGGATGGCAGGAATGACAGCTGACAGCCGTTGCGTTGTCGCTTGCAAGCACCAGGTTAAAGTGGGTCCAGAGGCCTGCAACACACCCCCAATTTGAGCAACAACAGTAGCCAACAGTGGGCAACCATCGCCATCGAATTTGAAACTGTAGATACTGCAAAAAACGGCCCAAATGGCCATTTTCTGGTGTTTTCGAGTGCCTGTTGATGTTTTGATACTTCCTTTTTAGACATCTCCTCTGTTGCATACGTCGGAAGCGCTACACGTACTGCGCGGGCGAGCAACGCCCACAACAACGCCCACCACAATATAGGCATGGAACCGCTTGAATCACTGTATTGGGCACGAATTCGAAGCTCTTGATGCATTTTGCAATATCCTGATGATGGCGTATTGTTTGGATACTTCCTTTTTTAGCGTTTCCTTCCTGTATCGCGGGCATCACTGGCACCGCGGCATCATGGCTGTATCGCTGGCACCGTGGGTATCGCTGGCACCGCGGCATTGTGGCTGTATCGCGGCCACCGCAGGCACCGCGGGCATTGCGGCATCGAAGCTGTGTTGCGGCCACCGTGGGTATCGCGGGCATCGCGGGCATCGTGGGCATCGCGGGCACTGCAGTAGTGGTCGGGACGGCGTTCGGTATAGCGGTCGGTACGGCGGTCGGCACCCAGGATATTGAACAACGGTTCGGCACAACGGTCGGCACCCAGGATATTAAGCAACGGTTTTGCACAACGGTCGGCACCCAGGATATTAAGCAACGGTTCGGTACGGCGGTCGGCACGGCGGTCGTTGCCCTGGATATTGAACGGCGGTCGGCATAGCGGTCGGCACAACGGTCGGCACCTAGGATATTGAACAACGGTTCGGCACAGTGGTCGGCACGGTGGTCGGCACGGCGGTTGGCACCCAGGATATTGAACAGCGGTTCGGCACGGCGGCCGGCACCCAGGATATCGAACGGTGGTCGGCACAGCGGTCTGCGCCCTGGTTATTGAACGGCGGTCGGCACGGCGGTTGGCACCCAGGATATCGAACGGTGGTCGGCACAGCGGTCTGCGCCCTGGTTATCGAACAGCGGTCGGTACGGCGGTTGGCACCCAGGATATTGAACGGCGGTCGGTACGGCAGTTGGCACCCAGGATGTTGAATAGCGGTTCGGCACAACGGTCTGCGCCCTGGATATCGAACGGCGGTTAGCACGGCGGTCGGCACGGCGGTAGGTACAGCGGTCGATACAGCGGTCTGCGCCCTAGATCTAATATATATACTACACAACGGCCCTCAATTTTGCCATAAGGCGATGGTCATTTAAGCTGTAAAACAGGGGTCTCCCTTAACTAATTGTTATTGCTCTCTATCTTCTATGTCCGTTAACAAATAACAGGTATAGGGTATAAGTCTGTTAGCGTTTTTTCCCCCCTACCTTGCTTACCCCTTTTCGGATGTGCGAGCCCCCTTTTCGGATATGTAAATTTTATAGAAAAATCTTAGCTCCCCCTTTTCTAGATGCTCCCCCTTTTCTAGATATATAAAATTTTCTGCTTTCTCTCCTCCTCCCTTTTCTATTATTATTTATACCTTCTTTTGCCTTTGCTACGCTTCTCTGGATCTACTACGCTTTGTAACTCGATATACCTCCTTTTCGCCGACCTTCTACCTCTCAGTCTACGTTCTACAACTATTGCTATATATATAAGCCGCTATTAGAGTTTTAGACTCGTTGTAATAGCGCTCTTTATACTATATATATCTCTTATAGTAGTAGTTGCTATACTTATACTCTTAACCTTCTTAAGCTCCTCCTACTTCTCGATCTTATAGTTGTTACTAGTTGGCTACCTCTTATAGGTTATATAATATTTACGATCCTACTTTACTATCCTACACTGCTATATATTACTAATGTCTATATAGGCAATGTAACCGTTGTATTGTATAATCTTAGCCCAGTAGACGTCGAGTGCACTGAGTATAGTACGTTATATTGGATAGATAAGCATCTTAGTATATATTTATATATCTATTATATCTTCTTCTTCTTTAGCTAATACTCTTCTATAGTATAGAATTCTATAGCTACAAATCTTGTATTTAGCTCCTATTGCTTATAGGGCAATGTTTCTTTGTTACTAAACCGCTATCTTCTAGACTTCCTTAACTATTTGTTGTATATATAAGATCTTCGAAAGTCCTATTTTCGTAATAATCTTTATTGTTATAATTTAGCTTTTGTATTTACTTCTGTTTCTATAAATTAAACCATTTACAACGTTTATAGTAGTAGGCCTATAGATTTTCAAATCTATAGCACCCTATATTATATTGCTAGCCCTCTTATAGAAGTGCTTAGAGAGCCTCCTTAGTATACTTAGCTTTTTTTTATAATCTATAAGCTACTATTGTATATTGAACTTTCTTCTTTATAGACTCTAATTACGATTTTATAATACACTTTATAGACTTTCTCTATCGATATAACCCCTTTATTTGTATCTACTTAACTATAAGAGAGCGCTTTCTTTAGAGCTTAGCTATATTACGAGTTGTAATTATACCATAGTTGCGTTTAGTTATAGATTATAGCTATAGTTACAATCGTCGCTATAAGAACTTGCTAGTAGTAGATAAGGTAGCTATTTTTATTCCGGAGGAGAATTTAAAGCCTAATTTTCGTAATATTGTCTTTATACGCTGCTTAGACGACAGCTCTATATAGGCCTAGCACTATATTTATCTATATTACTTTGCCTATCTCCTATTAGCTTACCCTTTGATGTTTTTATTTAGAGATCTTAGCTTTTATTAGGGCTTATAGCTCTATAATGGCTAAGGGTAGGGCTATATTTAACTATATGTTGAGTTTAGGCAGTGGTGTTGGTACTTATTATATCCTTATATAGGTTATAGCTAAACACCTTTTCTTTTTCACTAGTTATTCTAGCAGTTTTTAGTAGACCTTTAGGCTATAAGCAATTAGCAAAAGCTATATTAGATTCGTAATAACTAGAAGGAATTGTATATAGAACTATATTAAGGAGTGTAGAACTAGCTATAACTAGGTAATAGCGATGCTTATAAGCTTAGGTAGCAAATTGTCCTACTTGTAAGCTAAGTTAGGGGCCTATACTTTATTGCTTAGTGCTATTAGGATTTAATAGCTATCATTTATAAGCTGGGTTATCCTATACTATTTATTATAGTTATAGCCAACCTAAACTAGGTAGAGATCTAGCAAGAGCTTCTTCTAGACTAGACTATAGTAGACCGCTCTAACATTGCTAGCTATATCTTTGAGCTTAAGTGCTAAGCTATCCTTTATAAGCTTTAGTATAGTAATCTATTTAACGAGTTTATAGGCATTGTTTAGACTATTAAATACTAGAAATGTAGGCTCCTATACCGCTATATATTGCTTTTCTTTTCGTAAGAGTCTATACGTCTGTTTCTTACGCCTACCAACGTCGACTACGTTATTTGGGCTAAGCTTCTAATAGAGGTGAAGATCTTAATAGCTAGTTATAGGTCGTTATTACAAGTAATATAATTTATAGGCTATATAGTTCTAATAAACCTACCTTTCTTTGTATAGTTCGTAACCCTTATATAGGGGTTGTAAGCTGTTCTAAGCACTTTCTAAAGGCGTTTATAGAGGAGACTGTTATTCTAGAAAATAGGTATCCTATCTATCGTTGTCAAGACATTGGGCAAATAGTTACTTATAAAGTTAATAGCTACAAGGTGCAACTTAACAACCGTTGGGTTATACCTTATAACCTTTACCTCTCTTATAAGTATACTACCTACATTAATATAGAGATTTATATATCTGTGAAGTCTATTAAATATATATATAAGTATATTTATAAGGGGACTAACTAGTCGACGATTCAACTCTCTACGAGTAACTAGCTTAATAAGGTTGATACCTACTTACAATATTAGTACATTAGTCTAGCAGAGGCGGTTATATTAGATTGGGGTAATGGACTACCTAAACATAGGGGACCCAGTTTTTCTATTTTTCTATTTGTCTCAGAGCGTTATATTCGTTGCTAGGGGAGGTCTGACCCTCTAGTCATATATATTTAAGTGGGCTAAGCCTATCTTCTTTATTATCAAGCAAGACATTAAACAGTTGTCAATATACGTTCATTGACACTACGTTGGTAGTTCTCCTTCTTCTAGGAAGGCTATTGAGCCTCTCCTTCTATTGTTCTACCTCTGTCTAGACAATAGGTATCTAAGCTATTAAGCTCTAACCGTATTCTTATTGTCCTTTCTTATATTTCCGCTATATCCTATTAGATGTACCTAAGCTATATATCTTCCTCTCAGAAGATAGCCTTCCTACTATTCGATATATACTATCTTTATCCGTCTAGAGGGATACTATATTCCTTTAGAAGCTATCTTATACGCCTAGTTCTAGATATAGTAGAGTAGGTTAGTATAGAGGTTTTGCACTATTTCAAATGGGGGCTTAATTAGGGAAGAGCTTAGCTCTATGTCTAAACGGGACAGTATAGACTACGAAGTCTTCTAAGATTATAGAACTATACGATGCTATATTAATAGCTATACGACAACGATACGACCGACCTATTGAGGCTCCAGTATACCAATACTAGTATCTCTAGGAGGCGTAGAAACCTATTGAGGCGTATACGTTCTAAGGGTCTGTTGAGACCTTGTCCTAGGAGACCTTCCTTTGCCTAGACGGCGTAGGGTATCGAAAAGATATCCTATTATCCTTAATACTTTAAAGACCTATTAAAGCTTCGTCATTATCGATATAGCGATTGTAAAACACTAACCTAATCGAAAGACGATAGTTCTATCCTCCTAAGTAGAGACAAAGGTAGAATTTTTATTGATCGTCATTTTCTTCTCTAGTCTAGCTGAACTAGTTATAAAAGTAGTTAAGTGTAGTAGCTATTTATAAGCTTCTAAGCTTAGGGCTATACCTTTATAACACTTAGCTCCTTTTAATAGTATATCTAGCATTGTTTTATATTAGATACAAGGTCTTAGCGTAGACGTTTACTTTTTTTTTTAAGAGCTATACTTTTACTGCTATTATACTAGTTGAGTTTAGTATATTAGTTGCTAAGGGTATCTAGGTAATCTACAAAGAACCTATAGTTATCCTTTAGGGCCTTTAGACTATATATTCTAAAGGAACCTAGCTACTTATAAGGTTTTCTTCCTCTAGACAGACGTCGAAAGAGTCGATATTCCTATAGAAGTATATACATTAGTCTTTTTATAGTCTATCGATATAGTCGTTGCCTTTCTTAAAGACGATAGCCAAGCGCCTAATGACTAGACTCTAGCGATATATATATATACTATCTATAGAAGCTCTAGGAATCCTATCGACCTCTATAATACTATTAATCCTAATACTAACCTCTAAGGGAGAGTCTAAGGACGTATCTGTCTTATAGCCTTTCTAAGGTATACTAAGCGAAGAAGACTTAGCTAAAGCGGTGTACTACCCTCGTAAGACCCTATAGGCGACCTTAGACGACAGCTATAGAGTACGTTTCTAGTACCTAGCGCTATTCTACCCTTCCGACTAGAGGACTAGCTAGTTACTTTAGGTCTACTAGCGGCATTCGTAAAGGATCTTAACAATATATCGACCTAATGGGATATCGAAGCTAAGATTATAGAGATTGCTATACTATAAGCGACTATAATATAAAGGCTTGTCGATGCCTTTATAGACAAGATAGACTATAAGCGCCTTCTTGGCAATAACCTAGTTAAGAACCTTAGGGCATTGGTATAAGTAGCCTTTAAGAAGATAGTACTCGATCCCTACCTCTAGGAAGAGGAGACGTTTATTTGTACGTTTATAAGGAGGCTAGACTACCTTAAGATGCTTTATACTCTAATATAGAAGTATCTTTAGGCGCAAGGATTATCTGTATTATCTAGCTAGACGTCACCTTTAGTATAGCACCGTAGTAAACGCCCTTATAAAGAACCTATAAAGCCTAGACGTCTACTTCGCCTACTACTATATAACCTATACGACTATACCTTTGCCTACAAGTATAAGTATCTAGTATAGTAGCAAGGCTAGGATATGTATATTAAGGAGGTAGAGGAGTATAAGAGACAGTGTAATCAACTACTATAGCTAGCTAGACCTTTACGAGCTGAGAGAGCTATATGTAGAGAGCAACTTAAGGAGTAGCGACGATAGGAGGTATATATTAGAGAGCTTTTAAAGTATAAGCTTGCCTATAGGAGTGTATAGTAAGCTTAAAAGGGAAGTATAGATTAGGGTAATAAACTACCTAGATATAGGGGACCTAGTTTTTCTATTTTTCTATTTGTCTTAGAGCATTATATTCGTTGCTAAAGGAGGTCTAACCCTCTAGTTATATATATTTAAGTGGGCTAAGCCTATCTTCTTTATTATTAAGTAAGATATTAAACAGTTGTTAATATACGTTCGTTGACACTACGTTGGTAGTTCTCCTTCTTCTAGGAAGGCTATTAAGCCTCTCTTTCTATTGTTCTACCTCTATCTAGACGATAGGCATCCGAGCTATTGAGCTCTAACCGTATTCTTATTGTCCTTTCTTATATTTCCGCTATATCCCACTAGACGTACCTAAGCTATATGTCTTCCTCTCGGAAGATAGCCTTCCTACCATTCGATACGCACTATCTTCATCTATTTAGAGGGACACTATATTCCTTTAGAAGCTATCTCGCACGCCTAGTTCTAGGTGTGGTAGAGTAGGTTGGTGTAGAGGTTTTGCACTATTTCAATATAGCTCTTTGAATTTTATATATATCGCGAGTTCCCCTTTGTTTATCGCTTTCTAGTCTATCTTAAGCATTAGCAATATATTGTTTTCTAGGTAAACAGCACTTCTAAGAAGCTTATAGAAGCGTTAAAATATAGAACTGTAGAGCTAGAAGCATTCTTTGCTTATAACGTAGCCTATAAAGATACTTGTAATATCCTCTATATTGATTTTCCTTTATACTTCGTCTAGGATAAGTGGTTATAGGAGTAGAAGCCTTATATCCGTAGCACTGCTATTGGGCATATATACTACGTTCCTTCTACTATAGATAAGCAGTATTTTCTTTGTCTTCTTCTTTGTTTAGTTCTTAGTGCTTAGTCATTTACCTATTTATAGACTATAAATAGCTATAAATATCCTATATTTTAAGCTACTTATATTGTAGCTAGTTTGCTCGACTTTGATTAGAGCTAGATTATATACTTCGACAAAGCTATAAACTAGCAAATAGGATATACCCTTTATAAGCTTTTTGCTATTAGCCTCCTTGCTAGCGACATTATAGACTTGATAGTGCTATAGTTATAATTTTGTAATTCCTTTTGTAATGATCTTCTATACTGCTTTTATAATAGCATAGCACACTAACCACCGTTATATAACTTGCGCACGGACCTGTCACGTGACCACCCACCCACGTGACTTCCCGAGTTGGTAGATTTGTAGGATTCAAGTCGACTTCCAGATTAGGAAGGAGGGGTTGACTTGCCAATAAGGAAAAACGCACTAATAAGGCGAACTGCGTCTTACCCTATAACGTACAGACTTTGTAGCCCCACTGCAAATTGTAGCCCCACTGTAAATTGTCTATATATACTACCCAAGGTATTTGAGCATAGTTTTCCACCTATATGATAGTTTTCCTCTCTCCTTAGACTTAAAGTCTTCGTCAATCGAGGATCAATTTAGCTATAAGCTATCTAGCATTTATTTTACCTTGCTATAACATTACTTTAAGTCTCACTACTATAGGCCTACGAAGGCGATACAATATCCAATATAGTCTTTCCTAATAGGACTAGTTTAGTTAGCTAGGGAACCTAAATCTCTAATAAAACCTTTGACTTACTAACAATGTAGTACAATAGGTTGGCTAGGAACCAATTGGTACTAAGGACAGACCGTCAAATATATAATAGGTTGCTAATAGCGAAGTAACCTCTAATCGACTAGCGGCAAGTAGTATAATCACTTTATTAAAGCGATTTAACTATATTGATCAATAGAAGAAGTCCTAAAAGAAGTATAATTCCAATAATAGCTTATAAGACGGAAAACGTAGGTTATACTTCTAGGCCTATCGAATAGAGCTAGAACACCTAGAAGATTAATTTAGTAGACCTCTATAAGTTTAACGTAGAAGGTAACTAAGGTACTTAAATTCGATTGAAGATTAGTGATTTAACTTTGTTTAGCTCCTAAACCTAAATGACTGTCAACTTAATTAAGAAATATAAGCTTATAAACCCTATTTCTAAGTTTTTTAACTAAATTAGCTAAATTAAGTACTTAGCTAAAGAATAAGAGATAGATTTAATTAAGTGTTATATAAGGCTTAAGAATAAGTATATCGTTATTACTTGCTTCCCTTAGGATAACAAGCTAATCGCTCTTAAAGAGGTCTAGCCACTAAGTACCGAATAGGTCAATCAGTTATAAGGCGACGATCTTATTGAGATAATCTAATCGATTATTATATAGCACAATATAGCAATTGGGCAAGCTATAGCTCTATAAGTCACCTACAATGTACTAGCTAATTCGATAGTAGTACTACTTATAAGAGTTTAGTAGTTTAAGTAGAAATAAGGCAATATCCCTAACCCTAAAGAACTTTCTACTTTATACGTCTAAGTCGAGGTACTTTTATACAATAAAATAGTACTAGAAGACGAGAGGACAGAGCTCCTTAAGAAGATTGCTAATATAGTTGATCTATAGGGCTAAACTATGCTTTTGACCTAAGCTGAACCAATATAAACTAAGTTGTATTTAGAGTTATATAATCCTAATTATCTAATCCTAATGACTAAAAAGACTTTTAAACCTATAACCTATAGAAAAACTATAAAAATTACTAATCCTAAGAAATTTATCAATAGCAAAGACTTAAAGTATTTAGTATAGAAGGCAACTATACTCTAAAAGATTAAAGGGAACTACAAATTGTTCTTAATAAAGGACTTGAAATTTAGATATACAATGTCCTTTATTAGAGGCGAAGTAATAGAGGCTCTTATACCCTATCTAAAAGAAAATATAGCAGAGCTAATCACTAATCTTAACGAGTTGTTCGACTTCCTAGATAGATTCTATACCGATCTTACTAAGCTCTGCTATATAAAGAACGATTTTATAGTCCTAAAGATAGAATCTACGCCCTACTATAAGTTCTTTACTAAGTTTGTCTACTTTGCTACTAAATCTAGGAAACCTAAGGATAAGTAGAAGAAGGAGTTCTATACTCGACTCTCCTAGAGCCTACGTTTCTAAATAGCAAGAGATTTAGTTGATCTAAATATTAGCTTTAACGACTTTACCCGCCTTAGTCACTAGTTCTCCTTACTTTAGGAAATAGCTAAGAAGGATTAGAAGAATAGAAAATCCAATTTACTAGAATCTAGACAACTAAACGAAGGATTAGCCCCTATAAAGAAGAAAGAAAAGACCCTTTAGCCAAATAGCTCTAGTAGAGGCAAGGCTAAATTAGGATCTCCTAGACTCTTTTAGAAGAAGTGTAATACCCTAAAAGAGAAGAGCAAGTGCTTCTATTACTAGGAGACTAGTTATATAAAGGTATAGTACCTAAAATGTATTGTAGCTATAATTAAAAAGATAGAGGTAAACCTAGAAAAAATAACGAATTTAGTTAAGGAAAATAAGACTAAGACCACTGAATTAGAAAACTAAGGGCTCTAGGGAAAGTAGACTCTAGCTTAGGGCTAGATATTAGGTTAGTAGTTACCTAGATAGACCTTTAGTAGCTTATAGATAGTTAAAGTCTCTCCTTCCCCTATACATTAGCTATTAATAGAACTAGTATTACTATTACTATATTTATTAACTCTAGAGCAAACGGATATACCTTCCTTGATTAAACCTATATAAAGTAAATCGCTAAGAAACTTAGTATTAAAAAGATACTACTTGAGACTCTAATCTTTATAAAAGACTTCTAAGGCTAATCTATAGACTTTATCGACTTAATCCTAAGATTTGACCTCCGAATTAATAGGAAAATATAGAAGGATACCCTATTCCTAGCTCTTAATATAGGGAAGGAGCATTAGCTATTACTAGGTTAATAGTAGCTCGCTTACTATAATATTCTACTAAATGCTCGCTAACATTGATTAATCTAGCCTAAAGATAAACTATATAATTTAGAATAGAGTTATATCCTTAAGATTCTTTATAACTCCTTTGTTCCTAAGGCACTAAACTCTAAATACTAAAAGGACGCTAAACGGAGAGACTAAGCAATAAAACGTCAAGATTAACGTTAAAAGGCTTAATAGCAGCTATAAATACTAAAGTGTAGAGAGATACTCTCTAAACCTATATCTAACAAATTCTACTAATTAGTATAACCTACTAAAGATCTAGAAATATATTGATTAGTATAACCTAAAGTAAGCCTAGGATTATACTAATCGGTATAATTCAAAGTCTCTAAAATGTATACTAATAGGCGTAATCTTCTTAAACCCCCTAAGAAACCCCCTTAGAAGGTATTATTTAGAGGCGTATAAGACAATAGCCTCTAGAAGATAGACCAAGCATTAAAGGGCAAGGAATTTATCCCCCTAAGAACCTATACTCGACCTATAACACCTAAAGAAGAGGAGGAATAGGCCGTCTCCTAGGCAAAAGAGGGCGAACGACTATAGATTCTAGAAGACCTGATCAAAGCTATAGTCATCTCTATTATAGCCTTTAACAAAATATTCCTTAAAGGAAACTAATAAGGGAATTCTATACTAAGATTTATTATAATCGCCTAGATCAACTAAGCTATTGAGGCTAAGAAGATTAGTAAACTTCTTAACGACGAGGACAAAGAGGTCTAAGCCTAAGTTAAGAAAGCAATTGCGAAGTACCTATACTTTGCTAAATTTACTAATATATTCTTAAAGAAGGAATCTAATAAGATACTACTAAGGTATAAATATAACTATAAGATTGAACTTACTAGACTACTACCCTAGTAAATAAGTCCTTTATACTCCTATATCCTCGACTAGCTAGAGACTATAAAAAAGTACCTAGTTAAGAACCTATAGAAGGGTTTCATCGAGCTAAGTACTACTTTATATAGCTCTCCTATACTCTTCGCTATTAAAGGAGATAGGACTTAGAGGTTCTATATCGACTACCAAGCCCTAAATAAGGTCACTATCAAAGACTACTATCTACTACCCTACATTGATAAAACCTTATAATAACTAGGAAACGCTAAAATATTTACTAAGATCGATATCTAGTAAGCCTTCTACTAAATCCGACTTGCCCCTAGAAGCGAAGACCTAACGACCTTCTAAACCTACTATAGTCAATTCCGCTATAAGGTTCTACTGTTTAGCCTATATAATAGACCTACTACCTTTTAGCGATTTGTCAATTCCTAGTTCTTCAAGTACCTCGACATATTTATAATCGCCTATATTAATAACCTAATTATCTACTCTTAGAACAAGGAAGAACACTATAAGTATATATAGCTTATCCTCTAGAAGCTATATAAAGTAGGTCTCTAGGTAGACATTAAGAAATACGAATTCTATACTACTGAAACTACGTTCCTTAGGTTTATTGTTAGCATCGAAGGCGTCTAAGTAGACTTAAAGAAAATTAAGATAGTAGTTTCTTAGGACTAACCTACTACTATATAGAGAGTATAAACCTTCCTTAGGTTTTATAACTTTTACTACTAATTTGTCTATAAGTATAGAAGGATTATACGTCCTCTATAGCGCCTAATTATTAAAGGAAAACCATTTAAATAGATCGAAGAGTATAAGGAAGCTTTCTAAAAACTTAAGAGGCGAATGACCAATACCCTACTCCTTAAGTACTATAACCCTACTAGAGAGAGCTAAATCGAAGTCGATATATTTAGTGAAGTCGTAGCTAGAGTCTTCTAGTAGAAATATAACGATAGTTAGTACCCTATTATATTCTTCTTAAAAACGATGTTTAAACTAGAAAGCAATTACCCTATCTATAATAAGGAACCCTTTGCCATTGTATATACCGTTGAAGAATAGTACCTAATACTACTTAGTCTCTAGCAATAGTTCAATATCTTATTCGACTACTATATATTGCAATACTTTATATAGAAGAGGCTACTTAATATACAATAAGCTAGATAGGCTAAGCTCCTCTCTGCCCTAGATTTTCAAATTATCTACTAACCTAGTAAGTAGAACGCTATTGCCAATGCCCTATCCTATAAGGCTAAAGAGCTCGCTACCTAGAAGGAAGTCTAAGAAGCCTATTGTACCTAGATAGTCCTCTCTAAGAGCAAGCTAGACCTATAGATCCTAGAGGAACTAGAGTTACTGCCAAGAAGCCTACTAAATACAATTTATAGTATATAATCTACTAAATTAAAGCTAACGAATCTAAGCTATCCTACCTATAATAATTCGAAGGATATAAACTAGTAGATACTATCTTTAAAACGAACTAGGAGAGCAAAGCCTTAGAGAGCTTCTAGAAGCTTGCCTACTAGAATAATACCAACTAGACCCTAAGTAATAGTAGCCTCCTACTAAAGGGAGGGAGGCTAATAGTTCTACTAGATAGTTATCTATAGACTTACCTATTAGCTAAGATCTATAACTAGATCTCTATAGCCTACCTAGGCAAGAATAAGATATAAGAGTTAGTCTAGAGACAATACTTCTAGCTAGGGTAAATAGGAGATATCAATAGGTTCGTTCGGAATTGCTAGACCTACCAACGTTCCTATATACTCTACAACAAGCTACTAGGCCTCCTTAAGCCCCTAGAAGTCCCTACAAGACCTTAGTAGTATATTACTATAGACTTCTATACAATGCCTTAGGATAAGTTAGGCTATAACTAAGTCTTTGTTATAGTAGACTGCTTAGAGAAGTGTAGTTATTTACTCCTCTATTATAAAACTACTACTATTAAAGAGATAGTACAACTCTACTATTAGTATATTTAGTATATCTATAAGACCTTAGAATTAAGTACTTTAGACTAAGGCCCTTAGTTTATCTTAGTATTTTAGGACAAGTTCTATAAGATCCTTAGAATTAATCTATATCTCTCTTCTTCGGAGTACCCTTAGATAGATAGGTAGACTAAAATTATAAATTAATACTTTAACCAACGCCTATACCTATTTGTTAACTATTTCTAAGACAATTAGTTAGAATTATTGCCTATAATAGATTTTACTTAAGCTATTTTACTCTACTTGTCTACTAGCTTTACCCTATTTAAAGTCGAGACTAGTATACTCCCTTAGATAACCTATAATTAGTAAAAGTGTACCTAAGAGTTCAGTAGCGCTAAAGACAAGCTTAATTGTACTAATGCCTAGGAGATACTCTCTAGAATTAATTCCACTGTCTAATTCGCTAGGGAAAGTATATAGAAAGCCTAGGAAGCCTATAAGTAGTAAGCAAATAAATATTGGCAACTAGAAGAGTTTAAAGTTGGCTAAGAGGTCTATATTATAAAGGGCTACTAGTAGATAAACCAATTAAGCAATAAGCTCGATTACCTAGTCGCTAGGCCTTTTCTAATTATCGCTAAGAAGGGTTATTCCTATAAGCTAAAGCTACCTAAGACCTAGAAAATATACCTAGTGTTTACCCTAGATCGACTCTAGAGGGCATCGAATAACCTGTTACTAGGCTAGGAACCCTAGCCTAAGCTACTAATTAAGGTAGACAGCAAATTAGAATAGTAAATCGAAAAGATTCTTGCCTCCTAGATATTTAAAGGGAAACTCTAGTACTACGTTTAGTAGATCGGTTAAAGCGAGGATCCTAAATAGTATAGCACTACTAATTTTAAGAATATACTATACTACCTTTAGGAATTCTACGAAGAATTCTCCTATATAGCTAGACTACCTTAGCGATTACTGCAATAGCTAAAGGCTTATAAAGAGGATTACTTCAATAACGAATATCCGGATAATAACCTACTAGTACCTAAAGGACAATGTAATCCAACTCGATCTAGGAGATGTTGTATATATATATAAACTTACTATAAGGTCGTAGGATAACATTTCATCCTAGCTCTCTTATATACCTACTAGCCTAGATGTAGCAACTTATATAGCCTAGCAGGCTATAGGGTAGATTTCCAAATCCTATAGAACTTAATTGTATAAACTTTCGTAAAAAATAGGCTTGTAAGCCGATTCGCCTAGTTACTAATAGCTAGTGGAGGACTATAATATATTTGTTATATAGGTACAACGTTTTTTCAAAGGGGGGGTAATATAATAGTATAGTATACTAACCACCGTCATATAACTTACGTATAGACCTGTTATATGACCACCTACCTACGTAACTTCCTAAGTTAGTAGATTTGTAGAATTCGAGTCGACTTCCGAATTAGGAAGGAGGGGTTGACTTGCCGATAAGGAAAAACGCGCTAATAAGGCGAACTACGTCTTACCCTACAACGCATAGACTTTGTAGCCCTACTGCAAATTGTAGCCCTACTGCAAATTGTAGCCCTACTGCAAATTGTCTATACGCACTACCTAAGGTATTTAAGTACGGTTTTCCACCTATATGTTGATAGTTTTCCTCTCTCCTTAGACTTGAAGTCTTCGTTAATCGAGGATCAATTTAGCTACGAGCTATCTAGCACTTGTTTTGCCTTGCTATAATAGCTTTAAGTGTATTACAGATGTTTCGCTAGACTTAGAAGAACTATATTTCGACTTTGGGCTCTTTTTATTGAATTAGCTACTAGCTAATGGCGATAAGTATTTAGTCGACTTTAGTTTACTAACTATTCGTTATTACTAGGAGGATATAGAGTGGAACCCCCTATTATAGGCGAAGCTTAGTTACAACCGTCAATAGTAGGAGGCCCTCTTTATAAGTATTTAATCTTGGTTAAACGTTAGCTAAATCTAATATATATACCACACAATGAGGCAGGTAGTGCGATCCTCCATTTGGCTATAAAACAGGGGTCTTCCTTAACTAATTGTTACTGCTCTCCACCTCTTTGGCCTTGCACCCCTCCTCTCTAGCTTAACAAATAACAGATGCAGGGTACAGACCTGTTAGTAATTTTCGCGCTCCCCTCCTATTGGCTTACATGCTGACACCCCTGTTGCTGCCCCTTTTCCTCCCTTCCGCACCTCGCTTATACCCCTGTTACACCCCTGTTGCTCCCTCTTTTCTTCTTTTCCGCTTCTTTTGCTGTTTCTCTTTCTCCTCCTTTTCTCCTTTCCGCTCAGTTCCTCTTGACCTTCCCGTCGATAAAATGTCTCTTCTTCGTCGCCCTCCTAGTAGCTCTCTTTATAGAGATTATAGCTATAGTCAACTTATACTCTAAAATAGCCTATTTTTTATCTAAGGCGCTAGCGGGACTGGTAGAACCTTTTTATATTATTGTCTCTCTTTTTTCTTCCGTTTATAAGGGTATATTGTCCTTTACGTTGTTTCTTCTAGTATTGCAGCTCTCCTTCTCAATAGTGGCTATACTTCTTATAGCTATTTTAAGATTCTAATCGACATTATAGACGCTAGCACTTACATAGTCTAAAAGTATACTTAGCTTATAACTCTTTTGCAATGTACTAAGCTTATTATCTAGGACAAGGTTCTAATATAGTACCGCTATTGCTTTAAAGCTATAGATCGTATATTGTAAGATATTTATAATTGCGATAGCCTATTTAGAGGAGTTCCAGTTATATTAGAGGGAGACTTTATATAAATCTTGCCTGTTGTTCGTAATAGTAATAGGTGTTACATTGTTTAAGCCTATCTATAGAACTTGCCTATTTAGCCTTAGCTATAGGTCTAGAGATTATTAGAGAATATATAAGTATAGGGAGCTAATACTAACAATTGTACTTTCGTAAGTTGGTTGTAGGATCTAAATTATAATCCTTACTTCTATAGCTCTATTAATCTCCTCTCCCCCTTTATACTCTGTTCTATATAGGAGCAGTTAGTTGATTAGGTCCATCTTATATACTTGCTTAAGCACGTTGTAACGGACTTAACAGTGTTTATAAGCTAAGCGATTCTTTGCCTTTACAATGTAATTATAAGTTTTATTAATATAGCTATTATTTCTTTAGTTCTAGGTTAGAAAACTTAGTATCTCTTTATTAATAAGGTGGAAAACCCTCCTAATAGTAAGGATCTTAATACTCCTATATTGTCTTTTGATTTTTTATTTTCCTTAAACTTTGCTTCTATTCTACCTACTATCCTAACTTTGATGGTTAGAGCTCCTATTCTTTTACTTTAAAACCTTGACCCTAGCAATAGTGTCGCGTACCACACTGGCCCACCCCCCTGTCTGTGGCTCTGTGGCTCTGGCATCTGTGGGGCTGAGCTCCCACTTGTGTATATAGATCTCAGCTCTCTTCCTACCTACTGGGAGGAGCTCCCTCGATCTACGTCCTCTTCTCTCCAGCTCTCGCTCAGCCACCTAATGTGCCCTCGCCTTCTCTCCTTAGTTATAAGCCTAGTTTACGCTTCAAAATCACCCTCGGAGGTTGCTTTGTAGAGCCATCTTTTTCTTCCTTTCTTCTATCTTCTAGCCTCTTGAGCCTGTAACTACTATAGCATCTCTCGCGTTTACCTCTTGCGATTGAGAGCGCCTCCGATCGTCGACTTCCAACCTCCTTTTTCGAGCTCCTTTTTTAGAACGTTCGGATCTCCCGACCTCTTGCAACCTTAGCTACTGCCCGCTAAGCCACTAGCGCGTATACTACGGCTATTCTTAGGAGCGATCGACAGGTAGCCCTACTATTTAGGGGGTACTATAGTCTTAATGCGTTTAACAGTTCTAGAAGATCTATTTCTATCGCCTATCTCTATAAGGTAGAGCACTTCCTATAGCCTTTTTTAGCTTTACTATAGAGACCTAAGCTTCTAGTAGCCTTTCTAATTAGCTAGCACTATAGAATTAGGTACTAAGTATATAATAGTAACTATAGGCTTTAAATGTCTATAGTTCTATACTTGGTTTTAGCTCCTAAGTATAGTATATACTCTATTCCCTATTAGAGCTATAGCCTAAGAGGGCCTAGTGACGGTTCCTAGCTCTCTAGAACAACTAGGGGGTACTAAAGGAACTAGAAGGGTAAGCTTCTCCCTACTCTCCTACTAAATTAGGGGGTATAGAAGTACTTAGGCGCCTAAGGCTAGGGCTTAAGCGAGGAACCTACTAGTAGTCCTTATACTCTAGAACCAACTCTAGAGCTACACTAGGAACGCCTAGACGTATTTAGAGAGAGCGGCTACCCCTGCTAATCATAGGGCTAGCAGTAATAGTAGAATAGAGATTTACTATATTAGTAGAGGCCTCTAATATAGGTGTTAGTACAATTGTTGCCAATATAGCGGTACACCTAGAAGTGCTAGCTAGGGCAGTACAATGGCAAGTGCTACTACTACCATTAGCTAAGGCAGTACAACAGCAAGTACTGCTATTATCGCGGTCGACACTTCCGACAATGGAGGTTAGTTCGACCACTTTTCGCTCTAGCTAACGCGGCCACCAGAGGCAACCGCGGGCCTCAACAGCCTTGTCAGGCACCTGTCTTTTCCTTTGTTCGAGGGATAGATCTGTGGTTGAGATCTCTAGATCTGCGGCCTAGTGTGCCTTACGTTTTTTACAGACCCGCTCCTCGAAGCGCGTCTGGGGGGTGTGTCGTGTACTACACTGGCCCACTCCCCTGTCTATGGCTCTGTGGCTCTGGCATCTGTGGGGCTGAGCTCCTACTTGTGTATATAGATCTCAGCTCTCCTCCCACCTACTAGGAGGAGCTCCCTCGATCTACGTCCTCTTCTCTCCGGCTCTCGCTCAGCTACCTGATGTGCCCTCGCCTCCTCTCCTCAAATAGGCTTTGTAATAGGACTTAGCTAGTTGTAACTTAGCTTGCTTTATCTATTATTAAAGGGTGAATCTTAATAGGTGACTTTACTAGGCAGTTGCAGTTGATTCTTAAAATTAAGTTAAGTTCTTTAGAGAAGGACTTTCTTTATATTATTATTTGTAGGTAGTTTCTAGTTCGCCTCTACTTTGCAATGACTATTAATAAGTCTTAGAAGTAGTCTTTTTCTTATCTTAGTAAAGAGATAGTTAAAAAGTAGATTTACACTTGGCCCACTCGGCCCACTTACACGTCGTGTACACCCCTTAGCCTCGACTACCCTCTTTTCTTCCAACTACCACAACTTCGTCAATTGCAGGCCAAAATACGAGCTTTTTAAGCTCGAATTGTCGCCTAATATCCGGTCTATCTAGGGGAAACGAAAGTATCTCCTAGATACAGAAAAGGCTACAATTATTGCGGCTCGAAAGGCTAGGGTATCTCGCAAGGCCTTGGCCTCTAATTTCCAATGTAGTTTAACCACTATCTCCAACATTTGTAAACGCTTCGAAGAACGTAGAACCGTCGAAACAAAGCTATATAGTAGCTAGCCAAAGAAGCTTAGCAATGCCTAGGTCTGATATATAGTTTAGATGGTTAAACGGAACTCTCGAATAAGCTAGGTAGCTCTGCTAGGGGCTTGCCTTCGCTAGGTTGTCAAGAACACCTTACGTAAGGTCCTAAGTAAGTATTATCGTCGAAAATTCTATTTGATTAAGAGGATCGCCCTGAACGAAGAAACAGCTACTCTTTAGCTACAGTATATAAAAGAGTTGAGGAACAGGGTCTAAGATTTAATAGAAGTATAGCCAAGTGTATCCTAACCCTCCTAGTAGCTCTTATTAACTTAAAACTCAGAGGGCCTACTCTAACAAATCTTCCATTTAAACTGCTCTAGATATACTCAACAGTTGGGTTTTCTATACCCTAGAGTATAAATACGATAAAGAGGTTATTAATATCTAGGCTTACATTAAGGCCGAGATTACAATAATAATATAGGAGATAATTTAGAAGGGGGAGAGGTCACCCTTAGTGGTAATGACCTAGGATAAAGATTCTTTATACTAAGGATATATAGCTAATAGCTATATCTAAGCCTTAGAAGAAGGCCTACTTCCATTCTACCGCTCTAGCACCTTTTTCCTCTAGGATAATGTAAGAATCTACACTATAGCTAAGACGAAGGAGTGGTTAGAATAGTATAGCATCTAGGTCTAGGAGTACCCTCCTTATAGCCTAGATCTTAACCCGATTGAACATATATAAAAGAAAATAAAGGAAATCCTACGTAGAGACTTCCCTAGCCTGCATCTTCTAAAGGATACAGAGGCCAATAGGGCCAAGGTGGCTAATGCATTGCGAGCTGCGTAGGAGAGGGTGCCCTAGGATTTAATTGACTAGCTAATCGATTCGATGCCTAGGCGTTTGTAGGCTGTACGTAAGGCTAAGGGCTGGTATACGAAGTATTAGAACCTTGTCAAATAGCTTTAATTTGGTCTAGAAATGACCTAGTTTGGCTAGGTATTTAGCTCGTAATTGAAGGATGCAGTGTGGTAGTAGCTGTGTTGGTAGGGTGCTAAGATAGGAGTGTAAATCTACTTTTTGACTATGATTTTATCGATTTTCAAGAGCTTATATTTTCTTAAGCTAGTTTTATATAGCTATGTCTTAGGTTATAGATGTTTATAATATTTATATATACTTATTAGATTTAGAGGGGTAGGGTAGGAAGCTTATAAACATTGTATACCTAGAGATACTAATATTATAATATAGTTGTTAAACGCCATTGCATATTGTTGTAGTTGAGGTATACTATATACTAACTAATGCTTTGCACCTGTGTTAAACGCTATTATATACTCCTATAGTCTAGGTGCGCAACACTATTTTAGATTCGATTCCTATATTCTAGGTACGCAATGCTATTTTAGATTTTTATATTCTAGGTGTACAACGCTATTCTAGATTCTTATATTCTAGGTGCACAACGCTATTTTAGAATCTTACACTCTAGGTATATAATGCTTTGCACCTAGAGCTAGTAAACACGTTTCTCTCCTCTATAGTATATTCTTTATAGACCTATTAAGTAGATTCGTTATAACTTACGTTCACTAATTATATCTCCTTCCTTTGTAATTTGTCCATTATAGATATATCAAGTAGGTTAGCTATATCTTTGAGAGCCTTTGCAAAGGTCTGCTCCTCTTTAGTAGATAGGTATAGAAAGAGCTTGCGAATAAGCTCGATACAGTAGTTGATACGTTTGACGGAGCTTGTAAGTTTGCTATACGTAGTGTAGCGTCTATCCTCTTTTAGGTAATATAAGCTATAATAGGTAGGCGTAGCAAGGTCGTTATTCAATAGGCGTATAGCTTTCTCTCTAGCCTTATAACGTCCGTTATAGATAAGAGGTATAAATTTATCTCTTAGAATAGGGTATATAGTAGGAGCTACTATTGTATAGGGAGTAGGCTATAAAAGTATATATAGGTCGTTGAATTGCTAGAAGCTAATAGAAGATAACGTGTCTATTATAAGGCGTAAACGCTTAGAGGAGATAATCACTTCGAGCTCCGACTTACACTTTGTAGACGTAGTATAATACTTGTAAAGCTTAGGTGTTAGCTAAGGGGGGGGTGGAGGGGGAGGGAGGGGGTCGGATTCTTTGTAATATAGTGTTTACAAGGTGTCTCCAACTCTATTATATATATATTAGCTACGAAGTATATTATAGATATATTAGGAGGACTATATTTACTACTTCCTTTAAAAAAGCTATACCTAGTACTACCTAAGTTGTAGTAACAACTAGCGTAGTAACTATTACCTATATTATCTTACAATATAACGTAGTTTATATATAGGCTTTAACCTTTTTTATAATGCTTATACTCGCTATTAGGATCGTTGCCTATAATTTACATTAGTAGAGATTTAAAGTTAGTCGTATAGTCGAAGTTAATATTATAGTACTTATTTAGGTTATAAAGATCTATCTATAAGTAGATATTGCAGACCACTTATAGGTATATTAGCGTTGATATCCTATTATTATTATAGATCGCTATATATTTTAAACTTTAGCAAGTTCTACATATACTTTATAGGCTTAGAAAAGTTAGCGTTGATATCCTATTATTATTATAGATCGCTATATACTTCAAACTTTAGCAAGTTCTATGTATACTTTATAGGCTTAGGAAAGTTTTATATAGCCTTAAGAACAGTCTCCTTTATAAGGATACTAGCTATAACCTTTATATCGCTATCTTCGTTCCTCTCTCTTTGCACTTCCATAGCTATGTCTCTAGCTTCGTTATCTTCCTCTTGTACGTCTGTCGCTATAGTAGTTGGCGTAGATATAAGTGGCTTACGAGGAGTATTGCTATATTAGACGTCTTCGTCTATATTAATAGATGGCAGAGGCGAGTGCGCTTCGTTGTTGGAAAATGTAGGAGGCATCTAATAGTCGTTAAAATCGCTACTTACATATAGCGATTGAGCTAGTATATATATAGTTGTGTTGATTGACTTAGTCGACGATATGCGATATAGTTGTTAAGCGGTTTGTTTAGTCGATATAAGACCTAGGTTTCTGTCTTTTAGGCGTAGCGATTCTGCTCTGATACGTAGTCGGCTTCTATATACCCGTTAGACTTGCTCTAATCGCCTAGTAAAAAGCTTAGAAAAGAGGTAATAAATCAGTAAATGCTTACAAATGCACCGCCAAGCTGAGCTGCAACGGATATATGCGGTTCTATAGGATGAATGTCGTATACGTTGGAAAAAGTAGGTGCGTAGGTGTGGAAAAAGTGGGTGGTTGTGGCACTGCCAAGAAAAAGGATTGAAATGGCTATGCGCAGCCTGCGAAGCAGGCTGCCAACCCCTAGTATCGAACTACGGTCGGTATAGCGGTCCGCATAGCGGTTCGGCACAGTGGTCGGCGCTTAAGATACTCAACAGCGGTTGCAGATATCGTAGTTAACCTAGCTATCGCAAGCACATAGTAGATATCGCAGACATTGCAGTATATAGGCGTTGCTCGCCTACGTAAGGTGTTTTCGCAGGCTCAATATACGCAACAGAGGAGATGCCTAAAAAGGAAGTATCAAAACATCAACAAGCACTCGAAAACACTAGAAAATGGCTATTTAGGCCTTTTTTTGCAGTATCTACAACTTCAAATTCGATAGCGATAGTTGCCCACTGTTGGCTACTGTTAACTACTGTTGTTCAAATTAGGTGTATATTGCAGCGACCCCATTAAATCCACAACCCCTTTTCATTAGAACTACAACACTCAAAGTGTATAGCCTATACGCTCCCGCCAAAATTTGCAGCGTATACACCTCCACCGGGGTCAAAAAGCACACAGGCCGGGGTTGGATACCAGGGGGCCAGCAAGGGTGTTGACAAGGTTAGTCAGCCACATACGATCTCACTTTCCAAGTCCTTTTTCTAGCGCTTTCTATAGGAAAATACTTAGAGTAGAAATCCCAGGAGGGCTCCTGCAACTGCATTGCATCTCTTTTAGTTGACTATGCCGGAATATTGGCTCTTACGGCTGGTACAGATGATGCCCAAGAGGTTGCAGATGTGCAATGTGAACGAGGGCCGTACAATAAACTACTGATTTTCTTCCCTTGTTGGCCCAGTATATTGTCGCTCCTTGGCGCGGCACCTTGGCGGGCACCCTGGTTAGCACCCTGGCATCCAACCCCTGCCTGTGTGCTTTTTGACCCCAGTGGAGGTGTAGCACTAAAAGGCCGAGGTACATAGGTATATATCACCCTAACCCTAGGTGCATATCACTATATCAGGAATACGGTACCTACCTTACGTAATATAGAACCTGAAATATTATCCGAGAACGAAGCTATCGCTAACCTCGACGCCCTCGAAGGCTATAGGGCCTCGGCGTCTACCGCATCGCCTAGTGTATTGCCTAGCGCCTCGCCTAGCGCATTGCCCCTTCAATAGCACTAGCAACATTGTCGATTTGTAGCGATTCCTGTATGAGCGATTCCTATGTGTGATGCTGTATATGTTGGGTTGGGAGTGTACGGGCTACACTTTGGGGTTGTGGTTCTAATGAAAAGGGGTTGTGGATTTAATGGGGTCGATGTTGCAGGCATCTGGACCCACTTTAACCTGGTGCTTGCAAACGACAACGGATGACCGCCCTCCCGGCGCCCCACATGAGTCGGCGCAAAACGGGCAAGTCTCAAACTCATCGCTGCCTCTTCATGCCGCAACAGGCCTCGCAGCAAGCCCGCATTGCCAAACCTCCCAAACCAGGACAAGTAAACGCAGAGCAGTCGGCCATGAAAGATGTACCCGCATCATGACACGCCCAAACAACCCCAGCCGAGGTGATGGCGGCCCCTCGGCTTCGCCATCCATTTCACCTTCATCTTCACCCTCATCCTCATCGCTGTCGCAGCCGCCGCAGCAGCCCGACAACCAAGACCCGCTCGGCCTCGGCCTGGGCCTCGGGACCCTCTACCCCGGCCTCCTCCCCGCCATCCCAGACGACGCCCCGCTGCCGGACAAATCGCCGAGCAGCAACGCGGCCACGGGCGCCTCAGCCGCCAGTGTCCGCGCCCTCACCTCGCAGGCCATCGCCTTCTACTTCCGCGCCCCCGTCAAAGCCTTCTTCCGCACCCGCGTCGACTACCTCGCCTACGCCCGTGCACTCCAGGAGCAGCAACAGCAACAGCAACGGCAGGCCCACGCCGCCGCCGCCAGGCTGGCAAACGACCCCCTCCCTCATTCAACCCCCAGCCCCGCCACCGCAACAACGACCCACCCACCCCGACACTGGCTCCTCTCCCGCCTGCGCTCCACCGCCCCGGGCCTGCTGGCCTCGGCCATCCGCCACCACGGCTGGCGCGTCGTGCCGGACCAGGTGCTGCCGCCGCTGCTCGCCAACGCCGCCGTCGGCGCCGTGCTCTACACGAGCTACCTGCAGGCGCTTGCGCGGCTGCACCCGGAGAGCGGCCGCGCCAGCCGCCGCGTGTACCCGCCGCCGGCGCCCGCGCAGACCTTCGCGGCCGGGTTCGTGGCCGGCGCCGTGCAGAGCGTGGTGGCCGCCCCGCTGGATGCCGTGCAGGCTAGGTGGGAGATGGTTGCTGCGGCTTCGTCGTCGGCGGGCGGGATGACGGGGAGTGGCAACCCCGTGAGGGCGATGGGGAATGGGGTTGGGGGTGGCACGGGTGTGGGCGAGAAGAGGCCCGCGAGTATGTGGGCGTTTAGCCGGGGCAAGCTGAAGGAGATCGGGGTCCGGGGCATCTTTGCCGGCTGGGGGCTGTCGTTCCTCAAGGACAGCCTCGGCAGCGCCGTGTTCTTCAGCGCGTTTGAGTACCTCAAGGCGCAGAGCTACTACAGCTTTGTGACGTGGTACTACGGCTCGCTCAATGAGGACGCCGTCGTGCGGCTGTCGCGGAAGCGGCCCGCGCCCGAGGACGGGCGGCAGAGGCTGTCGAGGGACTGGGAGGGCGAGGAACAGCCGCCGCCGACCGTGATCCGCCCGCACTACGCCATCGAGCCCGCGTTCCTGCTGCTCGCCGGCATGGGCGCCTCGGTCGCCCAGCAGGTCGTGCTGCATCCGCTGTCGCACGTGCAGGCCGAGCACTGGGAGCGGCTCGAGGCGCTGGACGCCAAAGCCCGCAAGCTCAAGCTGAAGCGGCAGGCCAGGTCGGCCGAGCCGCCGGGGGCGAATTCGACGTGGAGGTGGCGCATGCTCAGGGCCTACCGCGACGCGTACCGGATCACCTGGGCCGAGTGCGTCGCCGAGGCGCAGGCCGCCGGCCTCAGCATGCGCCAGTGGCTGTATCGTGGCTTCTGGTGGAACACCATCCGCCAGGTGCCCAGCACGAGCGCCGGCCTGATCATCTTTGAGCTGGTCCGGAGGAAGTACGGCTTTGGCGGCGATCAGGTCCGCATCAACCGGGACGGTTATGATATCATGTTGCATTAGATGTACAAATGTTGCGTAGATAGACTCGGGTCAGGCGCGTATTTGGGTCCAGGCAGGCTTCATCTCTGATCAATCTCACATCTTTTGTTTGAAGATAGCGGTTGGCTCGGGGAAGTTGGAAAGACGAGAGCTAGAGAGCCAGAGAGCCAGATAGCGCATAGAAACAGGAGGGAGAGCATAGCAGAAGGGGAGGGCTAGCGGTCCGAGTTAGGGATAAATGTGGCGATTGACATCTATTTGACAACGAGTTGATTAAACACAATCAACTCAATCAACATGATCTACCCAATTCAATCCAACTCGATCTGTATACTTGAGTTGATTGAGTTATTGGGAGCCTTGGTCTGAATCCTCCGCAGGTGCATGTCCAAATGGCCAGAGTAGCGGACAGTTGAATAGAACGCGTCGGCCCGACATAGGCTATTGTCACAATCACAGTTCAGTGCAAGTATTGGAGATAATGAGACACCGCTTCACGCTGAAAATGATGTTCCACCTCTCTTCACTCAGCTCGTATGTTCTAGAGTTTCTCGACCCAGTCCCTGCACTTATCTCAAAGGCTTCTGCTGAAAGAAGACTCAGCCTTAGCCATGTATTGAGAATACCCTTCCTGTCCAACAAGGCCGGACCGGCTGGCCCGTACGATACCCACCTCTTCGGTCATCGACTCGAGTGTTCCAACCGGGCATCTAGCTAGCGACTTGATGCCCAGCATGCCCGGGGAGCTTTGGAATCTGCGAGGTAGCTACTAAGCTCACACTACTCAGCTGGATCACCCACTCGTTCCCCTATATAATGGCCGGCCTTCTGTCTCCTCTGGTAGGGTTCCAAGCCGCAGACAGCACAAGCAACACAACCAACTCAACCAGCTCAACCAGCTCAACCAGCTCAACCAGCGCAGCCAGCACAACCAGCGCAACCAACGTGCTTCCGCCCACAATGAACGGACCGCCTCCCCCCCAAGAGCCCCTCGTCTCCGACATCATCACCGCAGCGCTAACCAGCCTCCCATCCCCCGCGCCCTCCCTCCCAAACCCCCTCTTCCCCGTCGCCGTCGGCAGCAAACCCTCCAACCCACCCCCGACCCTAGACCGCACCGGCATCAACCGCATCGCCCTCTACCGCGGCTGCTTCAACCCGCCACACGCAGGGCATCTGCAGCTGCTGGAGACGGTGCTGCACCGCGGCGGCGGCATGCCGACCATCAACGTGCGCGCGGCCGTCGTGCTGCCGCTGCGCGATGCCGCGGTCGCGCCCAAGGACCGCTCGCTCGTGTTCCCGCTGGCCGTGCGGGCGCGGGCGTGGCGCGACGCGATCGCCGACTCGGGCGTGCTGGCCGGGCGCGTGTGCGTGCTGCCTTCTGGTTCTGGCTCTGATTATGGTTCTGGTTCTAATTCTGGTGTTGGGGAGGACGCGGAAGGGGATCTGGGATTTGAGTGGGTGGCCGAGTTTACGCGGCGGGTGGAAGAGCTGGCGCGGCGGGAGGGGTGTGAGGTGAGGTTCATGATCGTGTGCGGGCCGGATCATATTCATCTGGGCGTGCGGCCGGTTGCGGCGTGGGGGTGCAGGGAGATCGCGGTGGCGGATGGCACCAGGGATGCGCACTTTCGGGGGGAGGATGAGGGGGTGTCACAACGGGCAAAAGGACATCCTTGCCCTGCAAAGGCCAGGGGCACCCTATATACTGTGCGCGACAGGGGGGAAGTCGCGTGCTGTGGAGGATCGAAGGGTGCGGCGAGTGGCGGGAGCTCGAGGGCCCGCATAAGGTGTGGGAGTGCTCTGTTCTTGATGCGTCGGAGGAGGAATGGGATGGTACGGAGGATGGTCGGCTGAAGTACTGGTTCATGCCGCGGGTTAAGCAGGAGGAACAGTTCAGCTCGACGGGTATCCGCGAGATTGTCAATGCCAACCGCACGAGGACTGTCAGGTTAGCGGCGCGATTGACGGGGTACGCGCTCAGCCCAGGGCGGCTGGTGGAATACCTCCGACAGTTGGCGAGGAGGAAGTGACGCGCAAACCGCGGAGGTAGGCGATTTTTTTTTTTTATGCGAGGGGTTCATCAAGAGACTTCCTCTAATTTATGACTGCACCTAGTTTCTCACGGCAAAGATTGGGATTCCATCTAATACTTCTTGCCCAGTGAGGTGAATGAGAACGCGGACCTGAGTAAGAGCCCCCGAATCAAGGACACAACCGAATTTGCGCGAATCCATCTAACAAGTTGGAAGGCACTAAGAAGACAGACCCCGCTAACGCCAACCCAGGGTTCCTCGAGTTGCGACTCACCAAGCACTTACTTACCCCCTCGGACAGACAAGTGACCCAAGCAACCCCTTAATTCCCATCGCCGTCACCATCCCCATCCCCATCCCCATTCCCATCACCCTCTTCATCACCCTCCCCATCACCCTCTTCATCACCCTCCCCATCACCCTCCTTATCATCACCGTCCTCATCAGCCTCCTCCTCATCCTCCTCATTATCCTCCTTCCCATCCTCCTCATCACTATCCTCGACTTCCCGCCCACCAGGCAACCGAATGACCCCCTCGTCAAGGTAATAATGCACCTCCTCGTACGCGTTCACGATGGTGGTGCGGCTGAGGCCGAGATTGTTCGGGACGGGGTGCACGCGCACCTCGACGCCGGCGCGCACCAGCGCGTCCGCGCACATCTCCTTGAGCCAAACGAGCTCCTCGTCGTCCCGGGCCAGCTTCAGGTCGCTGCACCAGCTGCGCAGCCGCTTGACCGGCTCGCGCATCAGCAGCCACTTGGTCGCTGGTCGCCAGCAGGTGTCGTCGAACCACCGGTCGGATTCAGTGCCGGAGGAGGGGGAGGAGGAGGAGGAGGAGGAGGATATCACGATCACGGGCGGTGGTTGTTGTTGGGCTGCTGCTGGTGGTGGCTGTGGCTGTTGTTGCGCTGGTGACCGTTGTTGCGGTGGTGGCTGTTGTGGTGGTGGTTGAGGCGGCGCGAGGTTGGGTTGTTGTGCCGCTGAAGAGCGGAGGACGGAGGACGGCTGGACCGAGGACAGCTGGTTGCCGTCGCCGCCCAGGAGGTTGCCGGGGCGGGCGCCGGGATCGGTGTTCCGCCGCCGCTTCTTGGCGGGTCTGCCGTCGTCGGGTGGCGACGCGGCTGAGCGCTTGAGCGAGGTGCTGGAGCCAGCCTGGGTGACGCCGCTGACAAACTGCTGGAGGATGTTGACGGCGTTCTGCACGGTGTGTACGTCGGCTTGCGTGATGATGCTGGGCTGTGGAGGACTGCGCGCCCCGGCCTGGGGGGCTGAAAGCATGCTGGCGATACCCCGGGCAACGCTCGACGGCAACCCCGAGTCTGGAGAGGCCTGGGCCTGCGCTTGCTGTTGCTCCGGTGCTTGCTGCTGCGCAGGCGCTTGCTGTTGCGGAGGGTCTTGCTGCTGCGCAGGCGCTTGCTGTTGCGCAGGGTCTTGCTGCTGCGCCGGCTGTGGCTGAGGGGCGGCGGACTGGTTCACGTATGGCCCGTAGCCGACTGCCCGGCCCAGGTGCTCGGGCTCGAACGAAGGCCGCGAGCAGGGCGAGGGAATGATATCACGGCCACCCACGCGCCAGTAATGGTCCGGCCCGTCGCCGACACGACGGCGATGCTTGGCGCTCGTCACCAACGCGTACTTCTTGGTGGACTGCAGGGTCGGGCGCGGCAGTTTGAACTCGTAAGCGTAGTAGTCGTTGGGCACCATGGGCTGGAAATGATTCCCTTCCTACAGTCCCGCGTTGTACTCGGTCAGCTTACTGCCCGTCGGTGGACGGAGGGACGTGACTGCGAACATACCGTGTAACACAGAAAGAGATGCCGGCTGTTGTACGAGCCATACGTCTTCATGTCATAGACCTTGTTCCACCACGGCACCTCGCCCGAGTGGTACTTGTACAGCACGATGAACACGCCGTAGACATCCGCCGTGAGAATGCACGTATCCTCGTTCGTCCAGCAGCCGGGAATCTGCAGCCTCTCCCAAAGATTTGCATCCCCGTCAAACATGGTCTCGGGTTGGAGACTACTTGATCTCGGGCCTGTCGCTGTCGTTCGGGAGTCGGATTGGTTCAGTCTTGTGTAGAACTGATGTCGAGGGTGTTCCGGGTTCGACAGAACCTTCTCGAGGAAGCTGAGATGCTCGGCCTTGACCCGCACCCAGAAGCTAGCGTTGCCGTAGATCAGCAGGGCCACGGCGAGCCAGTAGCACTGCCCGCTCTCCACGGTCTTCACACCGGTTAAATACCACGGCCAGTGGTTTGGATGCTTGATGAAGACGACGTCCTCTACCATGGGAAAGCCCTTGTAGAGCAAGACAAGATTCCCCTGCTTGTCGTAGGTGCGCAGGTAGTGCAGCCAGTCCGGCCCGTTGAGCATCGTCTCCTGGTCCATGTATTCGTACCCAGTCGACAGAAAGTCCGCCCTGGCAGCCTCGACCTCCAGCGGGAACTGCCGCTCCAGCGTCCCCGCGTACCCCATGGCCTTCGTCAGCTTGGGGATGTCTATGCGCATATCGGTGAGCGGCCCCGGCGGCTGCCGTTTTGCCGCTGGGGCATCGTCGTCGGAGTCGAGCAGATCGATCACTTGACCCGCCTTTGCCAGCAGACGAGTCAAGTACCAAGGAAGCTGGGATGCGAAGCTCCGGCCGCGCTTCAGAAGCGGCGAGGACGGTCTATCTGGGGCGGCGCCGCCGCGCAGACCGACTTGGCCTGGGCGGGCAGCATTATCGTCGTACACTTCCACCTTTTTGATCCTGAACTCGGTGGGGTCGAGCAGCGGCGCGTCCCGTTTGATGGTCTCGAGCTCTCGGTAGAAGAGCGCCTTGGCCAGCCACTCTTTTGCCTCGTCATCGGCGCTGTCGTAGAAAGCTTTGGCTGCTTGGGAGCTCATCGTGAATGTTGTGCTGTGCCGGTGTTCCTGGGTCCGGAAGGGCACATTTGCGCACCCGAGAAGATGACGCCCCTCTTTAACAGCAATGGGTATTGTGGGCATCCTGAAAGCTCAGGGCCGGACCTGGAACAACAAAGAAGTAACAATTGGGCTGACCTGCTTTTCGGATTTCGTCCTAATCCGGAGTGGAAAAAGGCACCAGCCGGGCTCAAAGACTGGTCAGAGCATTGTTGTGAGGAGTCTTCTTTGTCCGTCCCTGCTCTCTCGCCAGCAAATCTCGATTCCATTATTGAGGAGGGTCCCTTTAGCCAGGCTAAGCCGGACGTTCACGAATTATCAAGTCTGCAAGAAGCGAATCCTGTTGGACCACTGAGCTAAAAACCTAGGGTGCCCCATTTGTTGTTATTGGGACTTAGCTCAGCGCCGTTATGTTCTGACAAATCCTACAGGTAGAGCCAACAAAGGACAGCTCCGTCCGGATCGGGAGCAGGCCCGGACACGCCGAGGCAGATAATGCTTGTGTTCCGTTGAACAAAGGCCGAATCACTGCCGAGAGGAGGAAGCTAACAGTGGCAAGGGGAAAAGCTATGCTTCCGTCTTCAAAATGTCGCCTTGTTCTGATTTTCAACTTGACTCGCATAGCCCATTGTACGGAAATCTGAATGGTAAAATATCGCAGCTTTACAAAGAGCTTCGTTTGGCAGCAGCTGTAATCAAATGTCAGGAATCATAAGTCATTGAAGCCTTTCAAATATATACTTTATACACAGAGGAAGCGAGGAAGGAGGCTTCCGTTCATTTACCAGGCAAATCCTCTGGAGTTTTCGTTGCGGGAATCGGATGCCACAGCCGTGTCGTGTCTTGGCCGTGCCCGGAGATGTCCTCCTGCTAGCGTCTATCTTTCCCCATTTTCGCTGTCCTCTCACAGTGTTGGTTCTGAATTGACGTAGGATAGTGATATCCAGGTACTGACTACGTTGTCGACCTGCGATAGATGCGAGATTTATCAAAGGCCACTTGATATATCTTGAGAATAGGTAGGTATATATAGTGTGGTAGGCGCTGTTGAGGGTGGTGTTGACGTCATAGTGTTTGCAGCGTTGTGGCTTAGCTACTGCAAGCAGGTTCAGCAACCACGCGCATGTTCAACCACCGGGGTTAGCTAGCTGGCTCGGACGGTCATCGGCTCCTGTAGCTGCGGGCGGGCGATGACATCGGCCTCGGCTTTATCAAGCTTCGCTTCACCACTTACTGCGGCGTGGCAGAGTTAAGTGTCCTGTATTACGCTGCACATACAAGCACGAGAACATCAAATATTGGTATCACGGTGAAATCTCAGGCGCACAGCTCCGGCGCCTCCCCATACCCTCTGCGCGCCCGTATTATAAGTAGATATGAAATTGCGGTTCGCAGCCAGTGGCTTGCGAGGAAGAAATCTATGTGCAGCGCAAAGCAAACACGCCAGACCCAGCCGATGTGCGGTGAGAAAACACGCAAAAAAACAAGAGAACTCCCCCCTCCCAGCCACCGCTCAACGAGGCGGCTGACCAGCCGGCGGGGAGTTCGGCAGCTCATGCGGCTGATCACCACCGGGCGGTGTCAGGGGAAGCTCCTGCGGCTGGCCGCCAGGAGGCCGCGGCTGTTGTGTCTGCTCCTGCGGCGGCGGCGTTGTGTGCGAGGACTGCTCGGCCGAGGGGGACACGGGCGACGGAGACGGGACGGAGCCCGGATGGGTCTGCGGCTGGCCGGCGGCGGCGGCGGCGGCGGCGGCGCCCACGCCCGGCTGCGCCGTCGCCATGTACTGCACGGGCACGCCGTAGCCCTGCGCAGGCACAAACCCGGCCGGCGCGGCAGGAGCGTACCCGTTCTGTCCCGGCACCGGCTGCTGCTGGCCGGGGTACGGCGCCATGACGTACACCGGCTGCGCCTGGGCGGCCGGCGGCATCTTCTCGGCCCCGTCGCCGCCGTCGGCCCCGCCGGGAGGGGGAGGAGGCGGCATCGGCACGACGGCCGGGTTGTTCCCGTTCGGATTGCCCAGCAGCTCGACGGGGTAGCGCCAGCGGAAGCCGTGGCGGAACCAGTACTTGAGGCGGGTGCCGGCGCTGAGCGTGTCCCAGTACTGGCGCAGCAGGACCTGGTCCTCCGGGCTGCGGGCGGGCTGGTGCTGGGTCATGCAGATGACCCACAGCGAGATGCAGCACCAGCAGATGGTGCCGAGGCGCAGGGCGCTCTTGCCCAGCATCAGCCGGCGGAACCAGAAGTACGACTCGACGAAGCCCAGCAGGAAGATGGCGGGCAGCACGGAGGCCAGCACGATGGCGTACGTTGCCACCCTCACGCAGCCCGTCATGGCCGAGCACACGTCCCAGTCGTCGTCGTCGTCAGAGCCGCTGGAGCCGCCGCCGCCGGAGCCGGAGTCGTCACCGCCGCCGCTGACGGCGTCAAAGCCCGCGGTCGGGTTGATGCAGCGCTCGACGTAGCGGGTGTAGATTACGTTGGTGGCCGTGTTGGCGACGGTGGAGGGCACGGCGGTCGAGGCGAGGAAGTAGGTCACATGGGTGTGGACCGAGCCCTCCTCCGTGTCGGTATAGAGCGAGGTGGCCGTCGAGATGGGCGACAGGTGGGCGGTGACCTCGTAGGGCGGGTAGTAGTAGGCGTAGGTGACCACGGTGAAGGCGGTCGGGCAGGACGCCGGCGCGGTCCAGGTCACCGGCACGGCGTAGTCGGTGAAGATGCCATATGTCGGAGTGGGCAGGGCGGTGAGGATGTCGGAGGAGGGGACGGCGTCCACGGGGACGAAGACGCTGACAATTTCGACATCCTCGTAGGTGTCGATGTCGGTGTCCGAAGAGATGGGCCGGGCGGTGGGCGTGACAGTGGGCTTGAGGGTCAGCGTTGAGGTGTAGGTGTAGACATCGCACTCGGTGCAATCTTCGACGTATTTGGTGGTTCTCGTGGAGAGGGCGTAGTACGACGTGACGGTGTAGAAGGTTGCCAGCGCCGGCTGGAGCTGGCCGAGGAGCGCGGCGAAGACAGCCAGACGGGCCATTGACGGCCGAGCTGTCGCCATGGAGGTCGTGATGCTCAGTCTCCACGCAGCGTCTGACGCGTATTCCTTGACGCGTATTCCGGTCGTGTAGTGAAGTTACTGTCCCCCAGGCACCGCGGTGGCTGCCAAGTCCTCTCCGAGAGAAAGGACCAAGCAAACTAACGGCGGGAGGCGCATCAGCCTCATCTTGTACCTTCGAGGTTCCGCTCGCTCCCCAGGTCCCCCGGCAATAACTCACGTTATCATGGTAACAGGGGCTCGGCGACCACCCCACGCCGTTGCTTTCACATCAGGGCTCAATGACTGGTCGCATCGAGAGTTTAGGGCGTGTTAGTGTCTGCAGCTAGCAGAGGTGGACGACCACAGCCCCCTGCTCCGGGCTGGCGATGCCCAATCAGCAATCGGCCTCGGGAGGGTGGGGTGTGTTGAGGCCGTAAGGTCGGATCAATTCCTCGCCGGTGGGTGCAAAGCCACCAATTTTGATTGTGCCCAGGTCTGTTTGTACTGACGCTTTTGCCTCCTCTCTGTCTGATCTTGAACACGACGCCCAAAAGCTGCGCCGTCTGGCCAGATTTGCCTAAGCCCGTGGCGAGACCAGCCTTGCGTTGTAACTGCTAGTGCAGGCTGCGTGCGCAGGACTGCCGTTCGTTGAGAATGAGATCTGGGAGGCCGAGGCTCTACACTGACTCGTGTCCGGATCCGTCATGCATAACCTCTCCCTTTTGCGGCTCTTCAGTGAAAGAACGCAAAAGGCCCACACCATGTTGTTTGCTGATCCGCACCCAGGCTTTCCTTTTCTGGACGGCGCGAGGCTTCGTTCTCTGGTAGCGCACTGCAGATTAGTTAAAAGCGGTTGCAAAGCCTTGCGCCGCGGGGTCAATGCGCTCTCCGCATTGCGGCTCAGAGAGCCGTGCGCTGGTTTGCTGGAAGAACGGAGAGGGTGGGCCGAGTTAACAATCCTAGCATTGTGGTTCTCAAACACCAGGTTAAAGTGGGTCTAAATGGCTGCACCGCACACCCAATTTGACAGCAGTACGCAATGCACTGCCATCAGTGCCATCAATATTGAAGCTGTAGATACTACGAAAAACGGCCCAAATAGCCATTTTCTAGTGTTTTCGAGTGCTTATTGATGTTTTGATACTTCCTTTTTAGGCGATTTCCTCTGTTATATACATCGGAGGCGCTACACGTACTACGTAGGCGAGCAACGCCTATAACAACGCCTACAACGCCCACCACAACATAGGCATATAACCGCTTAAATCACTGTATTGGGCACAAATTCGAAGCTCTTGATATATTTGGCAATATCCTAATAATAGCGTATTGTTTAGATACTTCCTTTTTTAGCGTTTCCTTCCTATATCGCGGGCATCGCTAGTACTACGGCATTATAGCTATATCGCTAGTATCGCTAATATCGCTAGCATTGTAGGCATCGCTAGTATCGCTTGTATCGCTAGTATCGTGGGCATTGCTAGCATCGTAGCATTGTAGCTATATCGCTAGTATCGATAGCATTGTAGCATTGTAGCTGTATCGCTAGTACTATAGCATTGTAGCTATATCGCTAGTATCGCTAGTATCGCGGCATTGTAGCTATATCGCTAGTACTATAGTATTGTAGCTGTATCGCTAGTATCGCTAGCATCGCGGCATTGTAGCTATATCGCTAGCATCGTAGTATTGTAGCTGTATCGCTAGCATCGTAGGTATTGTAGGTATCGTAGGTATTGTAGGCATTGTAGGCACTGTAGTAGCGGTTGGTATAACGGTCTGCGCCCTGGATATTGAACAGCGGTTGGTACAGTGGTCGGTATAGCGGTCTACGCCTTAGATATTGAACGGTAGTTGGTATAGCGGTCGTCGCCCTAGATATTGAACGGCGGTTAGTATAGTGGTCGTCGCCCTAGATATTGAACGGCGGTCGGTATAGCGATCGATATAGCGGTCGGCGCCCTAGATATTGAATAGCGGTTAGTATAGCGGTTGGCGTAGTGGTCGTCGCCCTAGATATTGAATGGCGGTCGGTATAGCGGTCGGCATAGCGGTCAGCATGGCGGTTGGCGCCCTAGATATTGAATAGCAGTCGGTATAACGGTCTATACCCTAGATATTGAACGGCGGTTAGTACAGTGGTCGGTATAGTAGTCTGTGCCCTAGATATTGAACGGCGGTCGGTATAGCGGTCGTCGCCCTGGATATTAAACGGCGGTCGGTATAGCGGTCGTTGCCCTAGATATTGAACGGCGGTCGGTATAGCGATTAGCGTAGTGGTCGGCGCCCTAGATATTGAACAGTGGTTGGTATAGCGGTTGGCGCCCTAGATATTGAACGGTAGTCGGTATAGTGGTCGTCGCCCTAGATATTGAACGGCGGTTGGTATAGCGGTTGGTATAGTGGTTGTCGCCCTAGATATTGAACAGCGGTCGGTATAACGGTCTACGCCCTAGATATTGAATGGTGGTTAGTATAGTGGTCGGTATAGCGGTCTACGCCCTAGATATTGAATGGTAGTCGGTATAGCGGTTGTCGCCCTAGATATTGAACAACGGTTTAGTAAAGCAGTCGGTATAGTGGTTAGTGCCCTAGATATTAAACAGTGGTCAGTATAGTGGTCGTCGCCTTAGATATTGAACGGCGGTTGGTACGGTGGTCGGCGCCTTGGATATTAAACAGCGGTTGGCACGGCGGTTGGCGCAGTGGTCGTCGCCCTAGATATTGAACAGCAGTCGGTATGGCGGTCGGCGTAGTGGTCGGCGCCCTGGATATTGAACGGTGGTCAGTATAGCGGTCGGTATGGCGGTCGTTGCCCTGGATATTGAATAGCGGTCGGTATAGCGGTCGGCGTAGCGGTCGGCGCCCTAGATATTAAGCGGTGGTTGGTATAGCGGTCGGCGCCTTAGATATTGAACGGCGGTCGGTATAGCGGTCGGTATAGCGGTCGTCGCCCTGGATATTGAACAGCGGTTGGTATAGCGGTCGGCGTAGCAGTCGTCGCCCTAGTTATTGAATAGCGGTCGGTATAACAGTCTACGCCTTAGATATTGAACGGCGGTTGGTACAGTGGTCGGTATAGCGGTCTACGCCCTAGATATTGAACGGCGGTCAGTATAGCGGTTGTCGCCCTAGATATTGAACAATGGTTCGGCAAAGCGGTCGGTACAGCGGTTGGCGCCCTGGATATTGAACGGTGGTCGGCATAGTGGTCTACGCCCTATATATCGAACGGCGGTCGGCGCCCTAGATATCGAACTATAGTCGGTATAGCAGTTCGGTATAGTAGTTAGCGCCTAGGATATTCAATAGCAGTTGCAAATATCGTGGTTATCCTAGCCATCGCAAGCACATCGTAGATATCGTAGGTACTACAGTATATAGGCGTTGCTCGCCTACGTAAGGTGTTTTAGTAGGCCCAACGTACGCAACAGAGGAGATGCCTAACAAGGAAGTATCAAAACATCAATAAGCACTCGAAAACACTAGGAAATGGCCATTTAGGCCGTTTTTTGCAGTATCTACAGCTTCAAATTCGATGGCGATGGTTGCCCACTATTGCTACTGCTGTCAAATTGGGTGTGCGGTGCAGCTATTTGGACCCACTTTAACCTGGTGTTTGAGAACCACAACAGCAACCCGATTTTCCGGCTCGCAGTCCAGGGTGTGTCCCCTCGGCCAGCCTGCCTCATGTCCCACTGCGGCGCGGGTTCCTCTGCGGCTCTGTCGTCCCAGGGCTCCAGCAGCAGCCGGGCTGTCTGCATTGCGCAATGAGATTTCTCCCTCTTCCTGAGGCTTTGGTATTCTCGTTGACGTTTTTAGATGCCAGTGCTTCGGCGGTCAGAGAGCACTGTGTCAAATGTCCATTGCCTCTGCGAAACATCGTGGAGGGGAGACGAGAAGAAGGGAAGGGAGCAAAAACAGGTACGGAAGACCAAGGTAGAGATCACATACCTTTCTCAGTCGTGTATCGTCGCCCTCTGCCCAGGAAACTAAGGTATTGTCTCCCCGACCCGCTCGCTCACCGGTCGCTAATTGACACGCTACAGCGAGCTGCGAGGTGTGGATGCAACGGTGGGATCGTAGTAGAGCATCGGAATGCAAAGAGAGTACGTTGTTCTAGTACAAAGGAGAGCTAAAGACTGAACAGAGCGTGGTATATATATACCTAGGAGTGGGGAAGCTATAGCTAGTACGCTGTGCCAAGCTCTAAGCCCCTTACCCCTAACGTGATATACCCCTTAGTTGTTTAATAGAGCGCCTAAATATATATAAGTTGAACAACTGAACTACGAAAAAACTAGAATATAGGAAATCCTTATAAATAGTAGATTATATAGGAGTAGGTTATATAAAGCTATAAGAAATTCTAAAGTATAATTCTAGCTAATTAAAGTGTCTAGATTTAGGGAGAGGTATAAATTTCTATCTATAGGAGCTTAAGCTTCTTTCTTCCTATATATATCTTTTTATTTATATATATAGTAGCTACTACTACTATTACTATTACTATTCTTAGCTCCTTAGAGTATATAAGACTACTATACCTCTATACTTTAATATCTTTTTAGATAAATTGCCTATACCTTCGCCTACTCCTTTAGAGGAGGGTAATAGTGCTAAAGAGCTTATAGTAGAACCTACTACCCTATATACTACTTCTAAAGAGCCTACTACACCTTCTTCTAACTAGCATTATAATCCTTTAGTTAAGTGAGTTATATACTCTTCCTTCTAGCTCACTTCTATATTACCCTAATATACTCTCTAATTATATACTATAAATGACTATAGAGTATAAGATCCTATACCTAGATTGTATATACACTGCTTTTATAGGCTTCTATAATAGAACTTACTATAACTATAATAGCTATAGTATATACTATTAGCATTATAAACGTTTCAACTATAGCTATAAGCCGATCCTACCTACTACTATAGAGAAGGTATAAGCTCTAACTATAGCTATCAACGACTTCGACTAGAAAGTAAGTCTCTACTATTTACTACTCTATACCCCCTATTTAACACCGAATAGGCTATAAAGAAGATTCGTCCTACGCTTTATACGCTCTTGAACGATCCTTAAGAGGTTAAGGAGAAGGGAGAGTAGAAGGATATAGATATAGCAGAGCTAGTAGAGTAGTAGCTTTAGCAGTAAGTATAGGAGTAGGCGTAGGAGGTCCCTATAGTCGCCTAGGGTAGAGCCCTGGATAACCCCCTCGGTTTTACGCCTATAGCATTAATAGAGAGTAAGGCGTAGAAGGTACTCTCTAAGTAGGTAGAGAACAATAAATTAGTTAATAACTAGGAGCTAAAGCAGATCATTATATAGACGATAGAGCTAGTAGAGCAGTTAAAGATATAGGCGAGGATCCTTTGGCTTTAGGGAAAGGTAGCGATAATAAAGCTTATTAATCACTAGATTATATAGGGCAAGAGTATAGAATAGTAGTAGTAGATAGTCTTTATAAAGAAGATAGTTGACTCCTCTGTTCTTTTCTTACCTAATATATATCTTAAAGGTTCAATAGAGCGTAGAAGTGCTTAAACTTCTACCTTAAGAGCTATTTCGTTAAACCGTCTATAGGCATCTATATAGTAGAGAGGTAGAGTATATCGAACTACTTACTTTAATACTCCTAGCAAAGCTATATATTATAAATATCTATATAGTGTAGATGAGTATTGATCCTTATATACTCTCCTACTATAAGCTAAATCGTTTGCTAATTGTTATAGAAGATCCTTTAGGGCTCTTTAACCTCGAATATAAGGTCCCTAAATAAGCGCTTTAGGGCAATTGTCTTAGCTACAGTAAGCGATAGAGCTTTCAACTCTACCTCGGTAGAAGATATAGTAATAGTATTTTGCTATATAGTTCTAAGAGATTAATCCTCTAAAGAGTATTATAATATAGCCCTATAAAGAGCGTTGTATATCCGAATTATTGCTATACAATATATTAGACGTAATCTAGAGTACCTAGTAAACGCTCTAACCTCTATACTATATACTAAAGAAGTATATAGTATATAGATACTAAATAACTTGTTTTACTACTTTAATATACTCTAGTCCTAGATTCGTTAAGAACTAGGAGAGCTTTATAACTATAAATACAATGTCTAGTCGGATTATAACTATAGAGTAGAGAATCGAGCCTATAAGCTCTTAGTATAGTTTAACCTACTTAGAGGGCACCTCTTCTTCGAACTTACAAAGCTCCTCTATAAGAAGAGGGATAGCTAGAGCGCTTATAATATCAAAGAGACTATACTTCTTTATAATCTTCTCAATATACTAGTTGTATATAAGCTAGATCTTATATACTCTATAGTTATAGATAACTCTAATCCTAAGAAAGTGCTCGATATTACCCTACTTATATACCTTGTACTTCGCTTTAATGCCCTTTATAATATACTCTATAGCTATAGTGTTATTTCGATAGTAAACTACTAGGAAGTCGTTGATATAGAAAATAAAGATTATCTTCTTCTTAAGGTTAAAGAATAGGCAAGGTTCTTCTATAGAGGGTTATAAGCCAAGCTCTTTAAAAGTATCGTAGAACTTATTATATTATAGGAGTAGTAAGTCCTTTAGCCTATAGAGAGCCTTTAGAAGCTCTATACAAATCTCTAGTTTCTTAAATCTGTCTAGAAGCTTATAAGTCACCTGCTCTACATCTAGCCTCCTTATATTTAGGAACACCTACTTAACATCGAACTACTTCACTTCAAGGTCGAAGTACACTATAAGCGCTATAACAGTATAAAAAGAGTATATAGCGAGGGTAGCTATATATATATTCGTAATATTAGTAGTGTCTTATAGATCGCCTTATATATAGATATATACCTTATACTTCTTAGGGTTACTATCCTTATTAAGCTTATAGTCGAATACCTATTTCAAGGGTAGAGGCTATATTTTTATATACTCTCATTTAATCTCTCGCTATGTTGCTTTACTTATTAGATTACGAATCTCCTTATATATAGCCGCCTTAAACTCCTTCTTATACTCATAGTTCTCCAAGTCTCTATAGCTCTTCAAGAGAGGGGGGAGCTTAGTATTGTAATATATCGTTAGTATCTAGCTAGCGGCGGTAGCAAATACCGTATATAGGGTTTAAAATAACTCTAGGAAGAGCGTTTTAATACCCTCCTAAGATATAGGGAAGAGCATCTTATTACTATTGTAGGCTTCCTATAGAGTAAGATCTAAGTGATTAGTCTAGAACCTTAACCTTAGGTTTTCTTATATTTCTAATAACCTAATAAAGAAAATATATATATATTCTAAAGCTATACTTAGAGCTATATTCTTATATACTTTTATAGAAGGCTTCTAAATTTATATACTCCTTCTTATAGGTATAAGAGGCTCCTTAAGTTTATATTACAGTTTTATTACGCTTAGTCCTAGTTCATTAGTCAAAGGTTACATTTATAGAGCTTTATACCCTATAGGCTAAGCTTCCTACTCTACTATATATTCTACTATATTGTAGAATATATCTTCTTCCTTACTTTATAAAGCTAGGGGCTCTATAAGCGGAGATGCTTTATAGTTACGTTATTGTCATGCCCTAGAGCCACCCTAACCCGCGGGACCCGCCTCGGCACCTGGCACAGCCCTCGGAACGCGCCTCGGCACCTAGCACAACCCTCGGCCCAACCACCTCGCCCTACATCCGGCACCCAGCGTAGCCTAGCTAACCACAGGGCACCACACAAGTCATCTACGTACGCCACCAAAGCGTACGTCAGTAGCCTAGATCACGTAAGCTACCTAGAAGAGCGATTGGAGGGGCACAGAGCTAAGCGAAGTGCAGGGCATCAGGCTAAACAAGTGTAGGAAACTAAGACATTGGGTTGGCAACAGAGCGGATTAGGCGTACTCAAAGAGCTATATAGGCGCTATAGGATAGCCTAGGAAAGGATCTACGAGCTTAGGAATAGAGGCTGGCCGATATAGAGGAAGATCGAGGGCCAGGATAGGAGAAATAAGGAGGATGGAACCTATAGGCAATGGGAGAGGCTAGTGTTCAATACAACTACCTGCAACCCCCCTACCTATAGCTACCCTATAGCGCGTACTCTACTTATACCTTGCTCGTACTCCGTCACTTCAACGTATACCCCCTTCCTTCTAGGAGCCCCTACTTCTAACAAGTTGAACGCTCTTATCCCACCTTAGGGAGTTGAACTAGCGGAGACGAGCTATAGCCTAGACCTATACCTACGCTACGCTCGAGCAGAGCCCTATACCCTCGCAATCTTAGGTACTTTCTACCGATCCGACCTCTTTGTATACCCTCTCCGTACCGCCTACGCCTAACGCCACTATAGGCGAGAGCTCCTAGCATACTTAGATTGATCTGAACGGCTCCCGTATAGCGCCTATCGACCCCCTGCTCTCTACCTAGGAGCGCGACCTTACTAAGGAAGAGCGCTATCTAAGCGCTAAGATCGCTCTTGAGCGCTGTCGTCAAGCTATCCTCCAACTACGAGCTTAGTATACGTAGCTCTTACACTAGAATGCCCAGCTTACATATATTGCTGAGGGCACTACCTCTTCGAATTCCAACCCTCTTATCGCCTAGGCCGCTAATACTACTGTGCTAGCTACATCTATTGCTACGTCTACGCCTATACCCGCTCCTACACCTGCTTCTACGCCTATTGCCACGCCTAAGGCTATACCTATAGCCGCTACGCCTACGCCTACACCTATAGCCGCACCTATAGCTATATCTATTGTTATCGATACCCCTCTACCCGCTGCCAATCCTAAGTTCAACGCTCCTATTGCGCCCTCGCCAATCCTTCCCAGCGCTACGGGAGCTCCCCTCTAGCGTACCACTAGCTTGAACTACCCTATATATAGCGGCAAGGATGCTTCTTCGCTTCGGGCCTTCCTATACGACTACTATACCAACTTCTAGCTTATAGGCTACTCGCTCGATAGTAGCGACTACGTTATATATATAGCAAGCTACCTCTAAGGCCCGCCTAAGAACGCCTAGGTAAAGTATATCTAGGAGTAGGAGGCCGATCCTAACTTTCGTCTCTTAGCCATTACCTAGGGCGAGTTCGTTGTATTCCTTTAAAACGAACTATTTGATCCCGATTTGTACGTCTTTAGTATAGCCTTAGAGCTTAAGCGCCTCGTATAGTGTAAAGACGAGACTATCCCGGAGTTCGTTGAACGGTTTACTAGCGTAATCGCCGATATACCTTCGAAGTAGAATGAACCTACCTATATAGTTACCCTCTTGCCGAAGTTCCGCCTAGAGATTAGCTTCATCCTCAACTGCTTCCCCTAGTTACCCGCTATATTCTAGTAGCTTGTGAGCTTTGCCTACTATATCGAGTATAGTCAGCGTATTGCCGGCACCTCTCGCTATCGCCCTCGCTCGTCAAATAACGCCCCTATAGCTCTGTAGCTACTACGCCCTGTTAACGTCCTGCCCACGCCCTTCTAGCGCCCTGTTCGATGCTTCACCTATAGCAGGGAGGGCTATCGCTACGCCAATTGCCCTGAGAACCGCCCTCCTGCCTAGCCTGCCCCGCCTTTTGCCCCGCCTGTTCAGCCTGTTCCGCCTACGGCTACGCCCACCTAGCTTCCTCCTACGTAGCCCGCACCCTAGCAACCCGCCCTAGATACTGCTACGGCACCCGCTGCTACGCCTAAGTCGCGCCCAGTTTGCTACACCTACAACGAAGTTGGCCATATCTCCACATTCTGCCCCAAGGCCATCTGCCGTCGTTGCAGGCGTATAGGTCATACTGCTATTCGTTGCCCAGAGCCTCTGAACCCAAACGCCTAGAATAACCCGAACCTTGCTCTGCTTGGGCGCGACTATAGCGCTAACGCCGCCTAGGAACTCGGGGGGCCTAGGTCGTCTTGGATCGAGAGCATTGTCCTTATGCGCTTGGATAAGAATTGGAAGCCTACGATAGTAATGCTAGATACTAGGTCGGATTATAATATAATTAGTCGTAGCTTTCTAGCTGAGTACTCGCAGTTGACTAAGTTCATTCAGTGCCCTAGATTTGCCGCTATTGGCAATGTGCCTATTCTGATGTATGGTGTGTGCCCCCTATATATTCGTATCACCGACCACCTTGGATACTCCTAGACCTGCCTGCTACGCTTCGTAGTCGCAGATATCGAGCCATTTACAATCCTCTTAGGCCAGACTTAGATAGAGATGGCCAAGCTATTCTTCAACTACTATGAAAAGACTTGGACTTACCTAAACTCGAAGCGCTACCTTAGCTTGTAAGTTGAGCCTAAGTAGGATTAGAGCGATAATACTTTCCTTGTTGCTACGCTTATACCAGTTACCGACCTAGCCGAACCGCCCGACCTAGCCAACCTAGACGACCTAGCCGAAGAAGACTCGTCTACCGTTGGCTTGCAACCTGCTACTCCCGAGCTCCTAGAAGTATATAAGGCCTACCGAGACCTCTTCTCCACTATAGATCGACCTCCCTTGCCTCGCCACATTGCGCTTGAGCACCGTATTGATCTCGAAGACAGTGCGACTACGCTATAGGGGCCGATCTACCCTCTTAGCGAGAAGGAATTGGAAACTCTATGTAAGTGGCTCGTGGAGGCTCTGGAGAAGCAGTGGATCCGACCTTCTACCAGTCCTATAGGCGCGCCTATTCTGTTCGTTCCGAAGAAGGGAGGCGAATTACGCCTCGTTGTCGACTATTGTACGCTCAATCATATCACCTGTAAGAACTGTGCTCCCATTCCTCTGATCGGCGAGATCCTCGATCGCCTATCTTCTATAAAGATCTATACTAAGCTCGATTTGAAGGATACGTACTATCGGATCCAGCTATGCGAAGGCGACGAGTGGAAGACCGCCTTTCGTACACGTTATAGCCACTTCGAGTTTATTGTAATGCCGATGGGCTTAGCTAACGTACCTACAACCTTCTAGACTTACATTAACCATACCCTCTCTAGCCTTGTTGATGTCACCTATATCGTATATTTGGATAATATACTGATCTTTAGCAACGACGAAGCTGAGTACGAGCGGTATATGCGCGAAGTTTTAGAACAATTGCGAAAAGCCGACCTCTACGTCAACCTCCCTAAGTGCCGGTTCTATATACGCGAAGTCGAATTCCTTGGGTTCATTGTTACCCTAGAGAGCATCAAGATGGAACTATCGTACATTGAAGCCATTGCGTAGTAGCCGCTACCTCGTAGCGCTCACGACATCTAGATATTCCTTGGGTTCACTGGCTTCTACTATAGGTTCATTCGCAACTACTCGAAGATCTACGCCCCCCTGACCGACCTACTCCGAGGCAATCGTACCTTTAAGATGACATAGAATACGATCGATACGTTCTACGAGCTACAACGTAAATTCTAGGAAACGCCTGTCCTACGCTATTTCGATCCTAGCCTTCCGACCTACGTTGAGGCAGATGCTTCGAAGTTCGCTATCAGCGTGGTCCTCTCCCAACTGTTCAAGGGCCAGTGGCACCTTGTTGCGTTCTGCTCCTATAAACTCAGCCCTAAAGAAATGTACTATAGCACTGGTAATAGGGAGCTGCTTACGTTCGTCGACGCCTTTCGTACCTAGCAGCATTACCTCCTATATTCGTAGACCACCGTCATCGCCCTCACTGACTACCTGAACCTCGAGTATATAAAGACGAAGAAGTGGCCCTCTACGCGGTAGCTACGCTAGAGCGATAAGCTTATAGAATTTGACTTCGTCATTAAGTACCGCCCTAGCCTACAGAACCCTGCTAACGGACTCTTTCGAAGACTAGACCTAGTAGAAGGCCCTAGCGACGAGGGCGCCGAGAACCCATTGCTATAGCTCCTAGAGGAGCGTATTGCTACGGGAAAGGACTATATACCAGGGCACTGCTCTACAGTTAGGGTTGTCACTCTAGCTATATGGCCGAGACCCAGTGTAGGGCTTAGAGAGTTGGAGGATATGTATAAGCTGTATAAGCAGGAGTTTAATAAGAGTGTTGCGCCTGATATACGCCTCGAGGAGGGCTATTAGGAGGTCTTATAGCACGTAGGTAGCGGCAAGCGTCACTGTAAGCCTATGGCTAGGGACGAGGGAGAGGCGGCGGTGTAGAGGCCTCGCCTAGATAACGCTTTTCCACTGGTCAACCACAGCTTGGACGGAAGTACTACCCATAGCCCAGATGGACCTAGTAAACCGCCGTTAGAGCGTAGCTCCCTAGAGGCCCAGGAAATATATACAAGGGAACCTAGCCACCTAGGGCCTAGGCGGCGACCCCCCTCGGACTAGACGGCCCGTAGTAGTCTGGCTAGCGGTGTATATACACCTAATCACCGCCTATACGTCGCTACCGCTGCTAGGAAGCCGGTGGAGGACAAAGGCTAGCCTTTTGAGCAGCAACTAATCTAGGTATAGGAAGTCGATCCCTAGGTGACTGAGGGCGCTTGGAAGACGGCTCGTATATATAGGCAATGGAAGCTTAGAGACGATAGTATCCTATGTTATAGTGGCAGGATCTATATACCTATAGCCCTACGGCATACGCTTTTAGCACGCTACTACAACGCTATAATAGGTGGCTATAGCGGTATCAAGAAGACTTACAAACGCCTAATACGCTACTACTACTGGCCAGACATACGTAGAGAGATCGATCAATATATAGTAGAATGCATTATATACGGCTGTACAAAAGCGAGAACCCACCGCCCTTACAGCGAGCTCGTAGCATTGCCAGTTCCTGAGCGCCTATAGCAGGATATTATAGTCGACTTCGTCATTGGCCTGCCTACCTCCATCGACCCCTGTATATATAAACCTTACGACGCCGTCCTCGTTATCGTTGATAAGTTTACTAAGTACGCCCTCTATATTGCAACGTACAAATAACTCTAGGCTAGCGCCTTTGCCTACCTCTTCTTCAATTACGTCTACCGACCCTTCGGCCTACCGTAGACCATTGTTTCCAACTATAGGAGCTTGTTTATAAGCAGGTTTTAGCGTACACTCTACAACCTCTTAGATATTATACAAAAGCTGAACACTATGTACTATCCTTAGACTGACGGCTAGATAGAGAGGTAGAATCAGGCGTTGGAGCATTACCTATATACTTACTACGTATAGGAGCAGTATAACTGGGCATAGAAGTTGGCTCTGGCCAAATATACTTATAACACCTTAGTGTATTCGGCTACGAAGGCGACCCTAGTATACCTCCTTTATAGCTACTACCCACGTAATCCGGTAGACCCGCTTACGAACAGCTCAAGCAACGTTCCCGCTATAGAGGAGCGTGCTAGGAAGCTCGCTAAGGATCGGGAAAGAATCCGCAAGGCCCTAGTGCAAGCCAACGAAGGTTATACGAAGTAATACAACCGCAAGCGTACGCCTATAACCTTCAGAGTTGGCCAGTGGGTTTGGGTTGATTCAAAGCACATTCGCTAGCGGCGTCTGAGTAGCAAACTCGTAGATAAGTATCTCAGGCCGTTCAAAATTATCGCTAATATAGGTAGTAAGAAGATGGTATATCGCTTGGATCTCCCGCCTACGTTCAAGTTCTACCCTGTTTTCTCTATTGCGATACTCGAGCCGTTCAACGGCAACCTGTAGGAAGCGCTTACGTACTACGATCATATGCAGGTCATTGCGTAGGAGCAGCATTGAGAGGTCGAAGCCATTCTTGATTATATAGGGCCACCTCTCGACAAGTATTTCCTCATCAAGTGGAAGAACTACCCGCTAGAGGAGAACACCTAGGAGCTACATAGGCATATTGATGACGGGCCTTTACTACACGCTTACGAAGTACATATTCAAAATAAGCATAGACGTAGGCGATAAGCGGCGGGAACGCAACGAGGGCGCTAAGCGACACTTCAATTGAGGAAAAAAGAAAAGAAAAGGAAAAAAGAAAAAACAACGCAAGAACTACCTACCTACCCAACAGCCACCCCCTATATTGCCAAGTCCTTCTCTAAGCCCTAGATCAACTCCGTTATAAACTCGGCCACCTATACGTCATTAGCGCCCTCCTCGCTACCCCCCTCCCCCTCCTTACCCTCCTCTAGTAGCGGACCCCAGCTCTTCACCACTACTAAAATTTCATTCTTTGATTGTTAGCTATATATACGCTTTGTGGACACAACGGACTTGTAGATTTACTACCACCCCCTCTATACACTTCTACTGCTCCTCCAGCTTGGCTAGCCTCTCTACTACCTCTTCTAGCGTAGTGCTAGGAGGAGGGGGAGGAGGTAGGAGCGGCGTAGGCGCGTCGACGAAGCGCCGAAGGCGCCTCTTTAGCACGCCCTCCGCCTTCTGCACCTCCCCCCACTGCTCTAAGAAGTTCTCGGAGTAGGCGGTAGGGGCGACTGGGGTACCGCTAATGGCCTCGCGGGCCACCGTAAGCGTATCGACGACGCCCTAGACAAGCGTAGCCGGCTAGAACGCGCTTAGTACACGTATTATGTACGTAGGGGAGACACTTGAAAACTTACCTTTTTATCGGTGGTAGGGTGGTCCCTCTTGTCGAAGGCTTCGATAAAGCTATAAACTGTAGCGAGGGCAGTAGAATAAATCTTCATTTTTTCAGAGGGATCAGCAACAGCGCAACGTATATACAACGAAAATGTAGATTTCGGCTTTAAAGCGCTAAGGTCAACGCCTTTGAAGGAGGAGGGCAACTTATAGCTAGGTAAGTATAGTTATTTTACGTACATTCGATATAGCGCGAACCGGAACCTACGAGTATATTAGATGTAACGAATATGTAACCTATACGTAGATACGCACCGGCTTAATAGTAGTAGACGGGGGCGCTACCACTGTCGAAAAACTTGGCTATACAATGGCGGTAGCTACCATTGTCAGTATATATATAGCCTACGCCTCTGATATACTTCGATTGCGCTCTCTGCACTTACAGAATAATATGGGCAACGCCCGTAGGGACTCTCTTCTTAGGCGTCGAGTCAAGGTCACTAGACTGCCGCACTGTTAGCGATCGCGTTGCTCCCTATCTACGCCCTCTCTATGTACCGCCCTTCTCTTATGGCCGAAGCTGCCTTTGTACGGAGTCGGAGGCTCGGATTCCTCTATCTCTTCGTCCTCGTCCTCCTCCTTCTTCTCCTCCTTCTTGTCGTCGTTGGTGGGCGTAGCCGCCGCGCTAGACGTACGCTCCGTAGGAGCTGTGGGCGCGTCGTCGGCGGGCGACTCTACCTCGCTAGTAGAGCGCTCTTCAGGCGTTGCGTTGATAAGCCGGAAGCCTAGGCTTGAGAACAACTTTGATATAATTGCTTCTACCTAGTGTATTAGTAGTGTCTGCCCTACTCTATCTATCAACATCTCAGCGTTGAAGGTCATTTACAAGGCGTAGCTGGAAATGAATGAGTTATTTGAATCTACTATATTGTTAGCGTACCATTGCATTCTTCCCGCTAGCTATATAGCGAGTTCGCTAGCTATATAGCCCTCGTATACTAGAATCGCTAGAGCTATCCTATCGATTAAGAGCTATCTTGCTAATCGACCGAACCATCGTAGGGCGACCTACTGAGGAGAGGCGAGGGCGGAAGCGCTAAAAAAAAACGAATTATCTATAAAGCGAAGAAGTTAGCTATACGTGTACGATCAGAGGGAGCGTTAGGAGGAAGTAGAGGGTATATGTACGATCGTAATCGCGGGCCAGTATCGTATTGTCGTCGTAGTGGGCTAGGCACTTAGGTGGGCTAGGCACTTACGAAGATAGCGCGAAGGAAGAAAAGGAGGAAAGGAAGGCTAGGAGCCGTGAACCTAGAAGATATACTCGGTAAGGTGGTCTAAGCTTAGAGGGCTTAAAATCCTATATTTCTTATATCGCGATGTTCTAGCAGAAGTTTCAATTCCCCTTTTCTATATACGTAGCGAAGGCGCTTAGGACACGTATAGTGTATGCTCCTTACCCCTTTTTCTTTCCTACTATTACCCTAAATATACATACCTTCTATTCAGTTCTATTTAGCTCTATTGTTACCTTTCTGTTTTGGGTCTGAATAGGCCCTAAATAGGCGGCCCTAGATCTGAATAGGCCACTTCTATCTAGGCCACCCTAGATCGCGTATACGGAGGAGCAGTTGGATCGATAGAGGCCGCGTATATAGGAAGATCGCAAGCTGCGTATATGCTACCCAAACTACCGCTATACGATCTGCCGCTAGTAGGCTAGGCCACGAGCCGAAGCGCGACTAACAGGAACTACGTGTACAGCAAGATCGTAAGCTACGTATACGCCACCTAAACTACCGTTATATAGTCCGCCGCTAGGCATATAAGGCTACAACCCTGAGGCGCGACCACTGCGCCCCTCAGGCTACGGCATAGCAGTCCCTAGGGTCAGGGACCTTGAAGGAGGAGGGCCCTATTATACCCCAGAGCCACCCTAACCTATAGGACCCGCCTCGGCACCCGGCATAGCCCTTAGAACGTGCCTCGGCACCTGGCACAACCCTCGGCCCGACCACCTCGCCCTGTATCCGGCACCTAGCGTAGCCTAGCCAACCATAGGGCACTACGCAGGTCATCTGCGTACGCCACTAGGGCGTACGTCAGTAGCCCAGATTACACGAGCCACCTAGAGGAGCGATCGGAGGGGCATAGAGCTAAGCGAAGTGCAGGGCATCAGGCTGAGCAAGTACGAGGAACTGAGACATTGGGTCGGCAACAGAGCGGATTAGGCGTACTCAGGGAGCTATACAGGCGCCACAGGATGGCCTAGGAAAGGATCTACGAGCTCAGGAATAGAGGCTAGCCGATACGGAGGAAGATCGAGGGCTAGGATAGGAGAAATAAGGAGGATGGAACCTATAAGCAGTGGGAGAGGCCAGCGTTCAATGCAACTACCTGCAACCCCCCTACCTGTAGCTACCCTGTAGCGTGTGCTCTGCTTGTGCCTTGCTCGTACTCCGTCACTTCAACGTATACCCCCTTCCTTCTAGGAGCCCCCGCTCCTAACAGTTATAGAGCTAGGTACTCTACTAGCAAAGAAGCCTTATACTCGCTCCTAAGGGTAGTGCTATATAGGATAGCTACTACTAGCCTAAGGTCCTTAGATACTCTACTAGTCTCTAGAAGAGTACTAGAATCATTAACCAGACCTCTATTTCCGTTATTACTTCTATTTATAAGCTCTTTCTATAGCTAAGCCTATAGTTCTAGTAATATCTCAGAGGTCAAGAGTCTACTCTACGCTTACGCTTCCCCTACCCCCAAGTCTTAGCCTAGTAGTATACTCTTGCGCTTAGGAACTACAATAGTAATAGACTCCAACGTTAGTCCTCTATACTTAAGTTCGTAGAATATTCAAAGAATCGACCTAGCGTCCTAGATCTCTTCAACCCCCTTATCTAAGTGCTCTGCTATATCCTTGACAATAGCAACTTTATAAACTAGAAGCTTTTCCTTACCTAGATAGTAAAAGGTCCTCTCGTCGAACATTATATTCCTTGTTACAATAACCTTGTCGAGCTTAGGCACCTAGATATAGTAAATATTAGATGCTCTATACCTAACTAGATACCTAATTCGCCTATATAGCTATACTTTAAATTCTCTCTTCCAATGTCTAGCCTTATACTCCTTATCTAAGGGGTATACTCTATAGCTATATACGAAGATCCTAGACTAGTTAGGGCGTAGATCCGCTATTAGCGCTTAGTAGAAGGTCGGTTCCTATTAACGAAAGTAGTTCTTAAACTAGGAGTAGAGCACTTCGTTAAAGCTTTAAAGACTATAAGCATAGCTAGGCGAGATAGTATATAAGAAGGCCGCTACCTTTATACGCTCTAGCTAGAGCTTTATAGGTAGGTTTATATTAGTAAGCATCTTTATACTCTTTAGCTAAAAGACTTGTCCTATATACTCTAAAGCTCTATTTAGCTATAGTATATATATTAGTATAAGCTCTAAGTCGATACCTTCGTTATATACTTAGAGCTAGTAAGCTATTAGTTAACGATCTTCTAGTGCAATAACTCTTATATCGTTGTCTTAGCGGATTTTACAGACCTTAAGTCTCTACTGCCGTTTAACCTAGCGTTTAAAAGCTCTAATAGTGTTAAAGAGCTTGGTTTAACCCTTATTAGAGAGTATAAAAACCTAGATTCGTCTACTAAATTCGTCCTTAATCGTAAGGAAGTACTAGGATCTATTAAACCTAAAAGGGAATAAGAAGAGGTTCTAGGAGATATACTAGAACGGCTACAAGGCGCGATACTCTATCTTATAAAGCGTATTATACTCCCTAGCGTATAACAGAGTATATACCTTATATTTGATCGTTAATATTCCTTAGATCTTAATGTTCTTTATGCTCTACACTAGTGCCTAAAGAGCTCTCTAACCTAGATATCTAGATCTCTTATACTAGAGCTCCTCGGTATCTTTTCTCTTTTAAGGCGTATATAACGTATATAACCTCGTATTGTCCTTATAAACAACTACATTCACTGTTACTACGTCTACAAAGCTCTATAAAGGTTAGAGAATATAAAAGTAAAAGGAAAAGTTCTTCGATTTAAGGAAAACTATATTGAACTTATAAACCAACTGCTTAACTTTTATATTCTTCTTAAGCGTTCTACACTATAGAGAGTAGTCAAGACCTAAATACTAGATACTAGCTATATATAGGGCGGTCTCTAATATAATGTTAGTATAAAAGCCTTCTACTATAGCAACGCTCTTTAAGTAGAGGTCTACAGTTCCTTTCCTTTACTCTCTATCTAGTACTCCCTTTATAATACATTCTCCTTTTCCTAAAAAAGGAAAAGTAGTAGTGCCTACTTCTATATAGTCATTGTCTTCTAATAGTATAAAGGTACTAAAAACTAGGAGCTTTTTATTATTGACGATATATAGAATAGTATAGTTGTCGAAGAGAGTACTTTAAAAGAGCTAATAGGTAACAGTAGTTGAGAATATAAGCGGATAATAAGCTCCTTTACCTAGGAGGCTTAGGTCAATAATAGTATAGACAATCTTATTAGGAGAATCTAACCTAGACTTCCCCTACTCTATAGAGCCGGAGCTATACCGCTTTTAGAGGCTCTCTTAAAGGGAATTCCACTTTAGTTCGTTAAAGCGCTCTCTAATCTTAGCAATCTATACTTCTAAAAGCTTATAGTAGCCTTTCTCCACCCTAGTAATTACTATCTAGAGAAACTAGTACTCTACTAGCTTCTACCTATATTTGCTATTAGCTTTATAGAGGTATAAGTAGAGCCTTAAGCTATAAGAGCTTATACTATCTATAGAACTATTGCCTTAAGCTACTCCTAAAGAGGTAAATACGCTATAGCTAAGCCCCTTAGTAGCAGTATTATTAATCTAAATACCAAGGCGAGCGCCTAGCTCTTTAAGAGTAGAGATTAGGCGCCTCTAGGCCTTAAGTACCTTGATCTTAGAGAGCTAGTGACGAGCCTAGTCTAGAGCGATCTAGTGACCGACCGCTTTAATAAAGTGTTTAGATACTCTAGGTCTAATCACTTTAGGGATATCGAAGCTCTTTGTATATAGGTACACTTCGTTCTAAAAGTAGTACCATTTATATAGGTTAATATCTATTCTATATACCTTTTATAGTACTATTATATATTATTAAGTAACTAAATCTTTAATAAAAGCGTTAGTAGGTATAAGCTATTTACAAAGTTTATAGATAAAAGCTTAGAGACTACTAAGTCTAGCGTTCAAAATAATAATATATATAGTATTAAATAGAGGTTAGTAAACAGAGTATATAATCTACTAGAGGATAAACGAATATAACTTTATCCTACTCTCTTAAATAATAGTAAGTATAAGGTATTCTTTATATATAGCTTTAAGCTTAGTAGCAACCTCTTGTTCAGTAGGAGCTAGGGCTTAGCCTATAGGAATACCTAATTCCTTAGCGTACTTCTTACAAAGCTCTTCGACTACCTTATCCTATAAAGGAACTTTTAGTTGCTTATCCTAAGGCTCGTTAAAAGCATCTAGATTATATTTGTCCTAGATACTATTATTTATAGCTATAAGCTTAAGCTCTATAAACTACTTAGTCTAATCTATATAGAACTAGAGTATAATAGTTAAGCTACTTTTAATAGTCGTTATATTGAGATATAGAGTATAAAAAAAGGAGAAAAAGAGAGCTTACTATAGGTTACTAGCTATATACAATTATAGAGTGCCTAGGCTTATAACTAACACGCTATAGCGAGCTACGAGGTGTGGATGCAACGGTGGGATCGTAGTAGAGCATTGGAATGCAAAGAGAGTGCGTTGTTCTAGTACAAAGGAGAGCTAAAGACTGAACAGAGCGTGGTATATATATACCCAGGAGTGGGGAAGCTATGGCCAGTGCGCTGTGCCAAGCTCTGAGCCCCCTACCCCTGACGTGACACTAATCTAAGCCTTTCCAGGACCACAAGCCTGAAAGGTACACAGTTTGAAGAATGGTCCCCCTTTCTCGTGGCCATCTCCAGATACGTCTGCTAATATCACGCCACTGACCGCGTGTGCTTCCTTCAACAGCTGGGCGCCCATCGACGGCAGGGGCGAGCAACTTTAATCTTCGGCTGAAACGTCTTCCTGGCAATGGTGCCCATCTAGCTAAACCAACAAGGAAACCCCGAGATCCGCAACAACCAACACTGCAACTTTCCAAAGAAACCGCGAATAGGTACCGTTAACCTGCTTTCCCGTTTCCCCGCGCGACCGCGACCCTCATACAAATCACGAGAGCCCCAACAGGACTGCGCTGCAAGCTATTCTTTCGGCGGGTACACCTTGTTGCCGTCCGTGGTCTTATCCGATTCTGGCACCGTCACGCCGCCCTCGCTCAGCGGCATTCCGTCATCCACCGTAAACCTCAGCTCCAGCCTCGGGTCGTCATTGGCCAGGTACAGCCTCAGCACCAGTATCTGCCTCTGATCGGCCGTCTTCCCGCCGTCATCCACCGTCACCAGAGCTTTGCCCCGAGGGCCGCCAGGGTCAGCCACTCCGCTTGACTGGCCCGGGTAGTAGAAGGTGTAAAACACGTTGGCCGGGGGCATGTTCGGCGTCAGGTCGCCCCTTTCCATGAAGAAATCCTTGAGCACAGACGGGCTCTGGTCTCTTGTGCGGTCCTCGACGGAGCCCATGATGAACGCCTAGCGGTGCTTGCAGTCATCCCCGGCCGGCGAGAGGACGGCCCACTTGTGCTGGTCGACGTCCCTGTTTGCCCCGATCTGAGCGACGAGCATTTCCTCCGTGTCCTCGGCCGGCTGCAGCGGTATGTATGCAGCCGTTGCCGGCCACCTGGGCCAGATGGCCAAAGTAGAGGCCTCGCGTGCCGGTGGCCACGAAGATGGTGCAGCCGTAGAAGATTGACGTACCCACCCTCAGCCCCACGCTGGTGCTGTCGATGGGGAAGAAGCGGATCGCGTTTACCTGCACCCACTTGTTGTTGCCGTTGTCCCTGTTGCCCTCCCTGCGGTCGTCGGTGGCCGCCTTGACGGCTTTCCAGTCCTCCTCCAGATTGCGGCGCGAGAACGGGTGCCAGTGCAGGGGGTTGGTGCTAGGGGGGCTTGTGTGAGAAAAACAAACAAACTAAAAAAAAAAAAAAAAAAAAAAAAAGGGGGGGGGAGAGAGAAGCTTTCTTCAGGCTTCACTGGTAGTGAGTGACCTAAATTATACATACCTTAAGTCGCGCCGCGTAACGGTAGCATTGTTGGGGAGACTGGTGGCGGTCGTGCCGGCCTGCCTTGGCTAGCTCGAAAGCGTAGAGTGTTTGGTCTTGGTGCAGTGTTTGCACAGAGCGGACGAACTGGTGGTCGTCGGGGCGGCACAAGTCGGCGAGGCGGTCTCAACGACAGTGATGGTCTAGACGACGTCCGAGGTAATTGCCTGCGTCTACGTCACCCATGCCATTGACGCAGATGGGGGAGGCGGAGGGGGATTGTTGTTGTTGTTGTTGTTGTTGTTGTTGTTGTTGTTGTTGGCGCTTAACGTCCTATGTGGGTCCACGCAGTGGCCCCGCGATATACCTATAGTATATATAGACGCGCTAAGCTGGATATATATAAAAAAGCTTAGTCCTCTTCCGCACTATCTATATAGCAACTCGAGCCTATAGGGCACCTCGGCGGTATAGTTGCCGCCTTGCTAGCCACTCCCCTCTCCTCTATTTAGGAGGGTATATAGGCCTTCGGTATTATAGCTTTCGCCTATCCTAAACACTGTAAGTATCCTCGGTATACGCCCTCCTAGGCCTATATTGTAGCTAGTAATTCGGTATACTAAGCTATTAACGTAGCTATAGTAGCTTTAAGAAAGGAAAGAAAAGGAAAAGAAAAGAAGGAAATAAGAGAAACTAATATATAGAGACCTTGAAAACCTAGACGCTAAAGCCAAAACTATATATATAGGAAATGTTAATAAGGAGCGAAAGTACGCTCTACTACTCTATACCTTGTATACTATCTCTATCTTCTTCTTCGTTGGCTAGCCCTAGGCCGCTAGACTAGTATAAGCCTATAGCCTAACTTCTCTAGCACATTTTCCCCTCTAGACTAATACGCCTATACCGGTCTAGGTTATAACTATAGTCCTATACTTAGGTAGGAACCTGCCTACCCCGCGAGGGGTAGGGGACCTTGGCGAGTAGGCACTTCTAAGGGAATCTAGAGGATCTATAAGGCCCTATTGCTATTACTATAGCGCTACTACTTACTTCATGCTCTATACTCTATCTCTATATTGTTCTTCATTAGCTAGCCCTAGGCCACTAGTCTAGTATAAGCCTAATGCCTATCTTCCCTAGTATGCCTCCCCCCTAGGGCAATACGTCAACACTAGCTTAGAAGACTACTATAGTCCTATACCTAGGTAGGAACCTATTACACAAACAAAGTGGGGGCTACCCAGCCTCGTTAGCCGAGGCAGCGGAGCACTCAAACTAAGCAGGAGCTTTAGAGGAGTGCAAATGGATATATTGCAAGAGTGTAAGATGCGAGCAAGTGCCTACTTAATTATAGGAGTGTAGTGGCCTATGCGTAAGGTAGCCTATGCACTGTTGCGGAGCCTAGTGCTGTTGTGGGGCCCAGTGGGTCCAGTGGGCCCACACTTGCGCAGTTGGCCACAGGTGGCCACAGGTGACCCACAACTGTGTGTAACAGAACCTGCCTACCCTACTAGGGGTACGAGCCCTAGTAAATAGGCACTTCTAAGGGAATTTAGGGGATCTATATAGTATAGCAATAGTAAGGCCTAGGCTGTCACACGCAACTGTGGCAAGGGCACTTATAACCGCACCGCAGTCAGGGGTGACGAGTGTTCCCCTTAAAAAGGGAACCTCGCCCGCAACCCTTTTGTAGAGACCAGACTGCATCAACATACTTTTGTGACATATACTAGTGTTCAGGAGTGCTGCCTCATCAATTGACGAGACTGAGAGGCATTGATCTTTCTTACCCTCACACGTTTACCGCTGGATAGTCACCAAGGACCATCCGCGTGTAACATAGGCGCTACTAGCGTATTTAGGCGTTAGCTATAAAAATCGAAGCCCTAGCTAAGAACTAAGTTATAATTTAGAATTTATAAACGTATTGTAAGTAAGTTAGTAGAAGCCTATCTTTGTTATAAACTCCTAAAAGGGCTTTAGCTTATAGATTAGGTTCTATAGATATAGCCTCTTCTTAGCTATTTCTATAGGCTCCTCTAATTGCCCTACTTATTAAGCTATAGCTATTCTAAAAAACGTATTAGTATACGTCAATAGAATACTAGGTATTCTAGCCTCTTATATATATTATAATATCTATAGATTAGTTTATAATTAATATAGTTATAGTAGTAATAGTATACTATAAAGGCTCTATGCCCTATCTATATTGCTAGGAAGTGGTATAGTATCCTCTAGGAAAGATATTCTAGCTTAGGTAGGCACTTAACGTTATACTCTAGCTCCTAAGATCTATAGTGCTAAGATAGGCCCTGCTATAGATCGCTCTATTGCTTAGCCTTAAAACTCTTTAAGCGCTTATATAGGTCTATCTTAACCTTAGAGAGTATAGGTTAGCTCTCTAGGTCCTTATCCAATAAGACCCCTACCTTAGTAAGTCGATTTACTATTTAATTTCCTAGAATATCTATATGCCCTAGGCTCTACTTAGCCTAGACCTTACATTTATAGGACTCTATAGCCTTATAGAAGGCTAAAAAGTAGGCTTATAAAATCTTCCAAGCTATGCTATATAAGTACTAGATCATCTCTATATTGTTGAGGCAGACCTAGATCTACTCCCTAGGTATAGCTATTTACTAGGCCGCCTTAAGGGCCCTCCTCGCTCTAAGGGCCTCTACATTAAATAAAACTATATATAGGTCGAGGAAGGCGTAGCTAGGGTCGACTAGCTCCTTTGTATTGCCTACCTTATAAATCATAAAGCTATACCCTAGTTTTTATATATTGTTGTCTTTTTCTAGTAAGCTATTTAAGAAGGCTACAATATCGTCTAGTTGTAGCTCCTACTACTAGGCGTCGAACTACTAGGTAGCCTTCTCTTTGTCAAGCTCCTCTATAGGGTCCTCCCTATAGCTAGGGGTAAAGTATATTAAAGGGATAATAGGCCTATTGAAAAGGGAGAATTCCAACCTAGTATACTATAGCTAGATATATAGGCGGTATATTATACCCGCCCTACGCCCCTGCTATTAGGCTAGGATCTCTATCCTCTTGACTAGGTGATAGTCCCTATCTACTATATAAAGGCGGAAAGCGAAGTAGAGTCGAGCCTTCTCTAGGGCTACTTCTACCATTAGTATACTTATATCTTAGTAAAGGACTTTTTTATTATTATTTCCTACTCCGATATGCCCTTGGCCAGGGCTCGCCAGTCCTTCTACCGCTTATATACAGGAAAACCGTGCTCCGAGGGCCGGATAAAAAACCTGTATCCGACCTTTAGAATCAAGGAAAAACAAAACGAACGAACGAGTCTAAGTCCCAATACTACAAAGAAAAGGGAAAAAAGAGTGGCCAGGCCAAGTAGGCCCAGTGGCCTAGGGCTAGCCTAGGCTAGGCTCCTAGGCAAGGTCTAGCCTTGTAGCTAGCCTATACTCTGGAAGCTGGCTTGACTGTAGGAGCTAGTTAACCACCCCCCTTGCAAGCCTGCGAGCCTAGGCCCCTCCACCACGCAGTACATAGTAGAGGTCTAGGCGAGTCCATATAGCCTAGGGCGCCCAGGGTCTGGGCCTCGGCGGGTACCTGCACCAGACCACCAAGTGCTCTACCGTTTCCACACCTTCACTATAAGCGTAGAGGGGGGTATTGACGTCTAGGACCTAGGCCTTAAAAAGGAAGCCCCGAAGGCCTATAGCCCCCACCTTGGCCTAGGTTAGCAGAGAGCTCTAGGCCTTGGTTAGGCCTTGATACTAGGCTAAGGCCCTATTAGTAAAGAGGAAGTTAAAGGGGTCCTAGTTAGCCGGCCTCCTAGGCTTCCTACCCTATACCTAAACCCTTTGCTTCTACCGCTCCTCCTAAGCCTCTCTAAGCGCCTGCCTAGTAGGCCTACAGCTAGCCCACTATAGCGTTGCTAGTGCTTGCCTTTCTACCGTCGTAGGCTCTAGCGGCCCTTGTACCCTCTAGGGCCCTCTTTGGCCTCTAGGCTTTCTAAATCTCTTATAGAGCCTAAGGCAAGCCCTGTTTATAATGTCGATAGGCCTTTGGCCCTTTAGGAGGACCGGTCGTCGAATCTACCTCTTAAAGTCTACTAGCCTTTTGTTAAGGTATAGGTCTAGAGGGGGAACCTAGGCTTCGGTCTCGAGGGTATAGATGGGCGTAGCCTGGTAGGCCTTAGTGACCACCTGGAGGCTGCGGTTCTAGGCCTTGGCTAGGCTCCTAGCAATGCCCTAGGGCTGGCCCTAGGGGGGGGTAGGAGTATAGGCAGTGGAGGTACCGTAGGCTATAGCACTACGTATACACTTAGTATAGATTTCCCTAGCCTAGGCTAGGCTAGGGCCCTAAGTCTTTGCAATTATCCTAGTTAGAGTGTACTCCTAGGTCTATAGCTTGCCCTCTATAGCTATCCTGTAGGCCCCCTACTGTAGCCTCTAGTCTAGCTAAGCTCCTAGGAACTTAGCCGACTAGGTAGGCTATATAGGCCTAGTTCCCCCCCCCTATAGTAGAGCTAAGTGCACTGGGACAGCCTATTGCTACTAGCCTTTGTTAAAGTGCCCTAGTTCGCTTTTTTTAGCTACGAAGGCTATACCCTAGGTTTTAGCCTACTATAGGCATATATCCTAGGCTTTTTCCAACTGCTAAACGTTGGCTTCTAAGGTTCTATTAAAGGCTAGTAGGTTAGTATCGTTGGCGAACCCCACTAGGCCTAAGTGTAGGTGCTTCTCTTTTAGTACCCTATATAGGGTGCTAATATAGAGTAGGAATAGCACTAGGAATAGAGGAGAGCTTTAGAGGACCCCTGCCACCACTAGGATAGGCTCTATAGCTCTCCTATTAAAACAGAGGATAGCTAATTGGCTAGCTAGTCAAGCCTTGGTCTATAAAACTAGCTACCTTAGGTAACCAAGGTCTCGAAGGGTAGCTAGGAGCCTAGGATAGTTGACTATATCGAAGGCCCTAAAGATATTAAGCTGTAGGAGCGAGGCCGCTGCCCATTGCCTCTAGGCCTCTTAGACCTAGGCTACTACTAGCTATATCGCTAGCTCTATAGACCTATAGGCTCTATTGCCCATTTGTTCTTTAGAGAATAGGCCATTGGCTTTAGTAGCTTCTATAACCCTCTTCGCTACTACTGCCTCTATAACTTTATTAATAGTAGGCAATAGAGCGATAGGCCTATAGCTAGTAGGGGTCTAGTATACTGCTAAAGGCTTACTAAGCTTCTACAGTACTATCGTTTTAGCTACTTTGAAGCGTAGGGGGAACTACCCTACCTATAGGTACCTAGTAGCTAATATAGCTAAGATCTAGGCCAGTAGTTAGCTATAGGCCTTAAGTAGGCTAGTAGGTAGAAGGTCTTCTCCTAGGGCTTTCTATAGGGCAGTGCCTTATAGGGCTCGGCTAATGTCTTTGGGTGTTACCCTCTATTCGATAGCGAGCTAGCTAGGCTAGTCCTAGGCAAGGCTAGGGTCTTAGATATTAGAGAGGTCGATAGGTGGGTTCGGGAAAAACCGGTCTATAAGAGCCTAGGCCTTAGCCTCGAAGGTAGTTAGGCTAGGGGCCCCCTAGGCCACTTAGAGGGCTAGGAGCTTGGGGGGGTCGATAGGGGTATAGCTCTTGAGCTAGGCCCACTTTTCTAGCCTCTATAGCAGAGCCTGGTTGTCATTAGCCTCCTAGAGAGTAGCCCTCTAGTTGGCTATTTTAGAGGCTTTAATAACCCTCGATAGTGCCTTAGTAGCCCTGTTATAGCTTGTCCAGTGCTTAGGGGTAGAGACTGCCTTATAGGCCCTCTTAGCCTGCCTAGCCTATTTTCAAAGATCTTAGATCTCTAGGGACTACTATAGGGCTTAGAGGCCTTAGTAGGGCCGTTTCTAGGGGGTAGTACGGCTTACAATAGCCTATAGCTCGGCTATTAACCTATCAAAGGCCTTTTGTAGGCCCTGGGCCATTATAGCCTGCTTAGCAAGCTTACCTAAGGTAAGCCCCATTGTAATAGGCAAGGTCTTCGCTTTAGCTTCGACCTCGTCCTTCCGCATTATACCCTAGGCCTACCCCGCTAGACAGCCATCCTAGCACCCTCTAGGCCTAGATACTAGGGCTTCGAGGGCTTAGGGGTAGTAGTTGGACCACCCCCTAGTGTCTAGGCTATAGTAGGTGCCTTATAGGCCTATAGAGGACTAAATATAGTCAATAGTCGATGGCCAAGCTAGCCAATAGCCCTAGGGGGCCTAAGTAATAGCCCTATAAGGCGTACAGAGTTCAAGATCCTACTGGATAGTTAGATCAAGCAGCTCGTTAGCCCTTTGATCTAGCCGGCTATACTAGTCCTAGCAGGGGTAGTAGAGGTTGAAGTCCCCCACTAGGACCATAGGCACTGTAGGGGCAGGCAGCTATAGGAGCCTGCTTAGCATCTCCTTAGAATCTAGAGGGTTGTAAACCGACTAGACTTTAAGGCCCTGCTCTAGCCGGACCTAGCACCAAAGATCCTCTATACTATAGTCCCACTAGCTAACCCTATAGCGCTTAGTAACGTACAGGGCTGCCTAGGCCTTAGGTTTATAGACCAAGTAGTATTAGGAGCTTCGAAGGCAGTAGGTCGACTTAGTAAATAGGTTAATCTACGGTTCTTAGATAGCTAGGATATCGAAATTAGACTCTTCAAGCAAGGCCTTAACCGCCTCTTTGCTGCCCTAGGTGTTCTACAACAAGATCCATATAGTTATAGCGCTATTGGGTAGTCGAGGGTGGCTAGCTAGGTTAGGCTCTAGGCCTCTAGTTGGCCAGGTAGTTAGCTAGGTGGTTAGCTAGGTAGTTGGCTAGGTGGTTAGCTAGGTGGTTGGCTAGGTGGTTAGCTAGGTGGTTGGCTAGGCTAGCTAGCCTAAAAAGCGAAGCCCTAGGTAGGAATCGAACTTACAAAGTTGTAGTCGAGCTAGCGCTACATTAGATCCTAAGCTACTTCCTAGGTTGCAACTGCTATACCGCTAGGCCTACTACAGGGCCGTTTTAATGGCCGGGCTAGGCTAGGGCTATTGGGTTTAACTAGGTCGAGGGCAAAGATTCGACTATTATCTCAAGGCTAGTGACTAGGCCTAGCGGCTAGGGCTTGGGCAAAGGTCCAGGGCCGGTAGGCGTAGGCCTCTTGGGCCTTAGCCTTAGCCTAGGCCTGGGCTAGGTAGCCCCTATCCTAGGCAGAGTGCTTTCCTCTACAGGCTAGGCAGTAGGGTAGTCAAAGGCCTTTGTAAGTAGAGCAGTCCGTCTTAGCCTACCTACCTTCCTAGCTATAGGCCTTAGTTCTATAGCTAGGGCATAGGGCCTCCTTACAGCAATAGCGTTGGATATACCCCTACTTCCAGTACTTAAAGCACTGGGTAGGGTTCAAGGTTGGCCAATATAGCTTATAGTCGAACAGCTAGGCCCTCTGGAGCAGGCCTTCTTTATAGGCCTTCGTAGCCTCGGCTTAGTCAGCTAAGGCAACAAGGATTATAGCCCTAGTATAGCCCTTAGCCACTAAGAGCCTAAATTTAACCTTGTCGATGCTCTAGAAGTTAATCTCCCGTTAGAAAGTAGCCTCCGAGACCCCTTCTAGGTCCTTATAGTACACCCCTTTAACTAGGATTATAAAGGTCCTTGTAGCCTCGTAGGCTAGTAGGCCAAAGGCCTTTAGGACCTACTTTTCCCGGTTAGCCAAATACTATTCCTTAGTAGCTAGGTCTTTAAAGATTAGAATAATATCTCCGCTAGGGAGCTTCTAGGCTACTATAGCCCTGTTAGGCCTTTCTAAAGCTTGGTTAACGGCTTAGATCACCTAAGCCAAGGTTCTCTTAGCTAGTTCGGCTAGTATACTAGCCCTACGTATTATAAGCTCTCTAGTAGCCCTAGGTAGGACTACCTTCTAGGGGGCAATAGGGTCCCCTAAAGAGGCCCCCACGGCTATATTAGAGTAGGTTTGGGCCTACGGCTTCTGTTGGTTAGATTCTACAATAGCCTTTTTAACCTCTTTGGCTATAAGCTTCTATAGGCCTTGCTTAGATAGGCTCGCAAGCCCCAAGGTAGGGCCTCTGGCCTAACCGCTAGCCTAGTAGGCCTCCTTTAGCTTGCTTATAATACCCTGGGCCTAGGCCTTAGCTTTAGCTAGCACTAGGGCTAGCAAGCTACTCCAAAGGCTTTAAACTTCCTTCTAGGCCCAGTAGGTCTTTGGCTAGGCCTATATAGCCAGGGGGGGGCCAGCCTAGGCTAGCCTTCCTTCTTTGGGCGTTGTAGGGGCAGGGTTATTGGCGCCTATCGCCTAGCGGCTATAGCCGACGTTGCTAGCCATCAGTAGGTATTAGGGCCTGTGCTAGCCTAGTAGGGCGGGTGGGTCACGTGAAGGCAAAAAGTCTAACCGCTAGTCAGCCGATGCTAGATTGCCCTGTTTTCTACCACCTCCTACACCTACGCAATGGACTGCGCGCAATGGTGGTCGGTACAGCTGGATAGGGCTCGACGAGAGCTTTCGAACGGTGGTGGTTTTGAAGGGTTTGTCGGCGTTGCGGCAAGGATACAAGCAAGCAGAAAGAAGAGAAAAGTTCCCATAGTAAAGGACTTTATTTAGTATAGTACACTATACTAGGAGGGGAGCTCTTATAGCTATATTGATAACCCTTTGAATTGCCTCTATATAGTATTTTATATAAACGGAGGTTCTCTCCTTTCTACTATAGACCCTACTATATATAAGCTTAGTATATTCGCTATACTAGTACTCCACGCTATATAGCACTATTGAGATAACCACTATTATAATAGCCTTTTATAATATATAAACAGGAGGCTTATACTAAGTGTCAACAAGGTTATAAGGGTAGTACAGTAACTTCTTAGCCTTTATATACCGCTTATAAATATACCTTTTGAAGATTAAACGTCTATCGAATTATCCCCTAAGCTACTATACTACTATTTAGAGCTAGGGACCTCCGTCTTTAGCCTCTAAAGCTATAGCTAGGTATATTGTCAGACAGTCATTAACTATAACTAGTAGATTCTAGTGGTTCCATTTTCTTATAAAGTGGATTAGCTCCGTCTTATCTCTAGAAAACTATACCTTGTTTTCGTTCCTCTACTCTAGGACCTTTCTAACTACGTTGCCTATATCCTATATATTCCGTTGTAGGTCCCCCCTACAATTGGAATGTACTAGGCCAACATTGTTGACATAGCTAAACTAGAGGGTAGATTTGACTTAGAGGAGTTTCACTAAGTAGAGGATATATAGGATTAGAGACTAGGGGGAGCCTTAGAGGGTTCTATAGGGGATAAGAAGCTCCTCGATATACTCCCTGTTAATCTAGGCTTTAATTTTCTATTCGCTAAAGAAGGATTCAACTAGCTATATTACTCTAAGAGACTAGTTCTATTTATATATATAGGCTAGCAACTACCTAGGTAGAAAGGTATTAAAGGTACCTTCGACATCGAGAGTAGCTAAGGTAGTAACGTCTCCTATTATAAGCTTCTACTTAATATCGTACGTTAAATAGATAGCTAGGTTGGGCGCCGACCTTTATAGGACGGCACTAATGTCTTAGGGACTGAGAATCCTAGCCTTAAGGGCATAGAGGGCCATTCGCTAGGCTATAACCTATTCAAGGCCTTTACTTAAGTAGGAAATCGGGGCAATTAGCTAGTAAGCTTTAGGTATTAAGAAGTCTCTTTTACCTAGCTTCGGTATAAAGGATACCTCTATAATTCTCTAGGGTTTTAGGTAGTACTATAATATGATATATTTGTTGAAGAGGTCTATAATAACCTTGCTAAATACCCTTTAGCAGCTCTTTATTAGGTATACTATAGCAGCTCTTTATTAGGTATACTTTAGTCTTGTCGATACTAGGGGAAGTGCTTTTAACCCCGATAGTAAATATAGCGGCCTCCTCTGGCGAGACGCTGCCTAGGCACTGGAGTTCCTACTTCGCTTTGTATAGCTATTAGCCAACGAGGGGGTCGTCGTCTAGGTCGTTTACCACGCTAAAGCGTTTGAGGAGGGCCCCCACGATATACCGCGCTTTATACGTAGGATCGTAGATAGTTTCTTCTCCGACCTTGATTTGGGGGGACCTCCTATTTTATTCTTGCTTGTGCTAGGCGACCACCCTATAGAGTTCCGAGTCCGTTCAAGCATTGTTAAGCTGGTCTATCTAGTACTGTCGTTTAGCTTTCTTAGCCACCTTGTAAAAGGCCCTCCGGGCCTCTGTACATTCCTCGCGATCGTTGTTGTTACTAGGTTCCCTGTCTACCTAGCGTAGCTCGGCTGCCTTCCATTGTCGCTAGGCCTCCTTGCACTCGTCGGTCCACCAAGCTGCACTCCTGCCGCCCGGGAGGCGGAGGGGGAGCGGCGGAGGAAGACGCTGCTGCGCCGCAACCGCTGGTCGTGAGTGTGATGGGAAAGCATCTGGTTTGGCCAAAGTTAGGATTGATGTAGATGTTGTACTCGGTGTCTGTGGCCGGGCAGGCCCAGAAGGCAGGGGAGCCGTGGTAGAGGAGGGTGTTGTTGGAGGGGTCAACAGAAAAACCTAAGGTAGGTGGTTTCCCCTGATCGCATTGGAATTGGGTGATTGGGGGGTCTGCGCAGAGGGTTAGTGACTGCTGGCTAGAACGACCAAGGTCAAATAATGGGGGTGTCTACTTGCCAGTCACGATACAGCCAAAGCCACGAGAGTCGACGATGCCGCCGCCGGAAAGAACAAAGGTGGCAGTGTCGTAGCTGCCGTTAAGGCGGATCTGACCATCCTCCAGCCGTCCGGCAGGACAAGCAAATGCTCCATCCGAGGAGATTGTGAACTCGCAGCGGTCATTGGAAATCGTAGCGGCTTTGTCACGGGGATGGTAGAACCATCTTGCAAGTGCCAGGCCAGGCGACAAGGCCGTGGCTACGGTGAGATTGCGGAGAAGCTTCATGGTGAACGAAGTGAAGGGGGGAGGGGGAGAAACGAGAGCGATGAGGAAGGATTCTGGTTCTGAGTCGAGTCTGGGCTGAACACTACTTTCACCTAATAGGTCTTATGAGAACGAGAAGAGACGAGAAACCATATAGGGCTCGCTCTTGGGTCGCACTTGACAGATTCTCAGTCATAGATACACGTTCAACACCTTCCCCCCCTCACCAGTATCGACCTCGGCATTGATCAAGTCCGACGATGATGATGCCGCTTACACCGAAGGATTGCTCATCTCGCAGTCTCGTGACATCGACGCTGCCCGAAAGAAAGTATCAAGGCTCTCGGACTCTGTGCTGGCTGTGTGCATGGCTGGCTACCTTCGGCTCTACACGATGAGCTTCTTACACCGGAAGGTGCTGACAACATCCGTTGGCACGCAGCCGAGATGCGACACCGAGCATCCTCACTGGCAACAACCATGTTTTTCGGTCATGGAAGGATTCTCAGTTAACTCATGCTGACCACGTATCCCCCCAAAACCAGGTTGCCAGGGATACGCAAAGAATTCCAAGCCGGTTTGCTGTCAAGCACCCGCACGGAAAGGACAGGAAAAAAAGAACAAAAAAGGCAAGAAAAAGAACGCGCCATTTTCCTATCTAAGATCTTACCTTGGTGATGTTTCTGAAGTAGATAGTGCAGCTGTGGGACAAGGGATCACTCTGGAATCTGGATGCTCGCCCAGGAGTGTGTGACTCTGACATTGACTCCTATCCTCTTCGGGTAGACAACAAACGACTCAAATCAGAAGATGACCTAAAGAAAATATTGTCAAACGAAGATGGCAACTGCTATCTAACCTAGAGTAAACATCCGTCCGAGTAAGTTACCAACGCGTTGTAAGCCCTTAAGGCACGACAGCGGTTTCGCGTCTAGCCCAGAAGAATCCCGCATTGTTCAGCCGAGTGGCCAACATGGTCTTCAACTTCCCTACCGCCTCTCTCGCCTTTCGCAATGACGAGGATGCCGCTGCCGCTGATGTAGGCGCAAGGACCTCAGTGATCCGCCGTGTCTCGCTCTGGATCGCCCGCCACTCCTCCGACTCAAACCACCAAGACTGCGAGGAGGCTTTACAGCATTCCCATGCAAAGAGGGCCATCTCGGCCCGGTCATGACGTTGCGCAGCCAGCACCCTCCATTGCAAGGGTTTTTGTTTTTCAGCGGGGGTAGTATCCTGCGCAGCGGACTGCAAGTTGGTTTCCTGCTCACTGCCAGCTTGGTGTCCGCAACTGGCGCATTTGGCTATGCTTGGAGCGCAAACACTCGCCGGAGGTGACCGAGATTGCGGTCGATGGGGCCCGTCGAAACCTGATGGCTGCCGCATACCGATAGGACCCGGCGGTGAGGACGCATCCTCCCGCCCAGTAAAGTCTTGGGGGTTGAGGGACGACTTAGCGCTATGGACGTAGCGCTGCAGTTGGATGTCGTTTAGGAGAGGGGGAGCGTCGGCGAGATTGGAGAGATCTAGGCGCGAAGGGTACTGGGAGTATGTAGACTCGGTGTACACGACCTCGTCTTCCCATTCGTCGTCGCTACCCTCATCGCGGTTGTTGACTGTAGGACTTCGCGTCCCGTCTCCCCGAATATGCTCGTGTAGGCGGCTGGCGGGAGGAGAGCCTATATCCAAGGAGCTGTGAGAGAACGCGAATCGATTCCGTAATTCCGCAAGGGAAGCTCTGTACGATGCCGCCGGAGACT